>NW_005368341.1:8523278-8535598 GCF_000412655.1 Myotis brandtii | reverse complement strand
CCCCCGAGTGCACAAATTTTTGTGCACCGGGCCTCTAGTAGAGATATAACAGCAATCAGTTGCCTCCTGCACACCCCCTACTGGGGATCAAGCCCGCAATGTAGGCATGTGTCCTGACTGGGAATCAAACCCTGACCTCCTGGTTCATGGACAGACACTCAATTACTGAGCCACACCAGCTTGGCCTGACTCCTTGGATTTAAGGTACTTTGCCTTTCACTATTTATTTCCCTCATATTATCGACCACAATCTGCAATCATTTTGTTGTGTTGTTTTCGTTTATATTCTGAATTGTGCTGACCTATAGTAGTTACTCAAAAATTATCTATAATAATAAAAGCGTAATATGCTAATTAGACCAGAAAGCCAAAGGACCTTCCAGACATCATTCCGGATGTCCTTCCAGATGAAGCCACAGCAGCAGGCGCCAAGGCAGAGGTGGTTAGTGGTGATCAGGCTGGTGGGCAGAGTGGTTAGGGGCATCAGGCAGGCAGAGTGGTTAGGGGTGATCAGGCAGGCAGGCAGAGGTGGTTAGGGGTGACCAGGCAGGCAGGCAAGCAGTTAGGGGTGATCAGGCAGGCAGGTGCATGGTTAAGGGCAATCAGGCAGGTAGGCAGAGTAGTTAGGGGCATCAGGCAAGCAGGGAGAGTGGTTAGGGGCGATCAGGCAAGCACGGAGAGTGGTTAGGGGCAATTAGGAAAGTAGGCAGAGGTGGTTAGGGGCATCAGGCAGGAAGGCAAGCAGAGTGGTTAGGGGCAATCAGGCAGGCAGGCAGAGGTGGTTAGGGCATCAGGCAGGCAGGCGAGCAGTTGGGAGCTAGCAGTCCCAGATTACAACAGGGTGCAGGCCGGGCTGAGGGGACCCCTCCCCTTCACAAATTTCATGCACAGGACCTCTAGTATATTAAATAAAAGAATACATTCACTCAACCCACAAACACCACTGAGATAAGGCAGTGGGAATATGCTTTAATAATTTTATAACTTTCCCAAATTTTTCTGGATATTAATTTTTACCACAATGTATCTGGGGTTGTGGTGAATAGTATTAGACACACACAATATTGTTCTCCTTAATCATATACTTATCAATCCTGGGAATATCCTTAATCAGTCTTGGGAATAGCCAGGACAAAGGTCAGATCTTCTGTCCTTACTACACTCTGACCTTTAGAAGGGGTGGTGCAGTTTAAATAACACCTTGTCTGAGTCATTTGCATGTGTCTTTCCAACATCCAGCACCTTTCCATTATTATGCAGATAGAGTCTGCATTGTAAACATTAGCAGGTGATAAACAGAAAATGTTGTGATAAACAGAAAAGAAACTAAGAACCATATTTCCCGAGTTTGAATCCTCCTGATCTGCTCCTTATCGGCAGTTCCCTTGAAAAACATAATTTTTTTGGATCCTCAGTTTTGTCAGCAGTAAAGGGGAGTTAATATAGCCACATGCATTTCTCAGGGCGGTTATGGAAAGCAGATGAGCATCTATGTGAAAAGTACTTTGCAAACTTTCTATACACTATGTACTGTAAGTTGTCATAATTATTTCAATGTCAGCTTTTCCCCTTGCCTAAGCATAATCTGTGCCCCTCTTCTCTGCTTGGCATGCAAACATTACAGCAAGCTAGATAAATGGGAAAGTGTAATCATCACGTAATGGGGCGCATTCATGTGATAAGGCTGGCTACCCTTGCACAATTACTGCGCCTTATGTCGGTTTGGTCCTAGTGCCAATCAGGCTTTTATGTACTCGCCTGTGTGTGTGTGTCTGTGTGTGTTTTAGAAATTTATGTTTATTTAAATACTATTTGCTAAATGAAACAGATTGAAAAATGTGTTTATTTCTGGTATATCTCATTATTCATACTTGGCCTCTAAGAATATGTGAACTATTTTTCAGTCTCAAAACACTTTCATATATTTAATAAATGACAAAGATTAGGTCTTCACCTACACGGTCTACTCATATCTCAGCAGGAAACAGCATGTGAATTAATCTGAGGTTCTCTTCTCAGCTATGACTTTGACTCTAGCAGGAATTTTGCCTGGAAGAATCTCTGCTCATCGTTTTCCTTTGATTATAATATAATAATCATGAGGAACAGACACAATGCTTGATTGGTCTGAAATTTGTAAAGAGTTATCGATTAAATATTATTACATAACTAATGTTAATTATAAGCCATGGTCAAATTTTGGGGTTTAACATTTTACCTCTATAACATAAAGCAATTTACATACCTATAGAATGTATTCCATTTCTACCTGAAATTTTATTTACTTGAGGGAATTTTTGTATTGATATATGATTTGCCTTTACAAGAAAAAAAGAAAGGAAATGTAAACCTCCAGGAAAGCAGAACACTTTACCATAAAGGCACAGCTCACTGCAACTTAAAACAGGAAATCAATGGCTGTAAGGAAAAGAAAATAATTGATTCTAAAAAGTATAAGGAATAATTAAGAAGCTACTAGAAGACATTAGCCATATGGTAAAAAAAGACATGTGCTTTTCCGTCCATCGGGGCAAAAAACAAAATCAGTTTCTCCAGGAATAATAAAAATGATACAAGCAACATAATTCAAAAATAAAACCTATTGAAGTGTGACATGATTGAGCAACTAGTAGAATGTATGACAGGAGACTGTAAACGTTATCAATCTTGACTATACAAATTAAAAGTACAACTTCCAGAAAGTAGGGAATGCAGGTGAAAGGAAGGCAACACACATAAACATCCTGATCTTACAACTTGGGGAGGCAAGAGGAACTGTTCATAGTGGATGAAAGCAGAAGACTTCAGCAACTTATTTAAATTTGTAAGTGTACGCAGACATTTTTTAAAGATATAACTACTGAGAGAAGGTGGGAAGAAAGATGGAAATTTTTGGTAAATGGACTGAAGCCTCATGTAGCACAGCAATAACTAATTCAGAAGTTGATAAAATAAGAGAAAGTAATAAAGCATCATACTTGAAGATAGAGACAATGGCAGAAACCACTAAAGGAGCCAACTACAATTTAAAATGTTTATCTCTAAAGAGATTTATTGAGGGTGAAATAGACCAAGGAAATATCACCTTTTCCTATAGGCCCCTCTACACTGTTTAGGTTTAACATTGTGTCATATAAACTATGTCTATCAACTACCTAGAAGACTCGGTCTCCAGGAGGTCCCACAGCTTCCTCACACTTAAAATCTCCATGTTGAATTCCTCCTCATCATTCCCCATCAAGCATTTTGCTCCAACTGCATTCTTTTTATCACTCAACCTCATTCATTTATTTATTCATTCAAAACTTGAATGCCTACTTTAAATCACTGTGAAAAATCCTGGAAGTACAGTGGTGGCAAGAGAGACATGACTTACTTGCTCATCAAATCTGTACTCTAGTAAGAGAGACAGATCTCTCTCTCTCTCTCTCTCTCTCTCTCTCTCTCTCCCTCACACACACACACACACTGACTGATTGACTGACAATTAAAATTATTTTAAGTTACCATAAATGCTTTAAAAAACACACACACAAATAAACAAGGGCGTGCCTGGGAGATAGAATAGGGATGGAATATCTTTAACTAGGATGTGCAAGGAGGTGTCTCAGGGGTGACATTTTAGCTGAGATCTAACAAAGAAGTGCTAGCCACATGCAATGGATATTTGTCATATTTGCAGCTACTCAGTATCTTTTGAATACTCTTCCTATGTTTGGGGCATTTTTATTTCACTAGTAAATAAGTGAGCACTCAGTCCCACTGAAGAACAGCATTGTGCAAGAATCCATTGTAATTAAGCAAAAGAAGCCAGTCCCAAAAGACCATATACTATATGATTCAATTTATATAAAATGTTCATAATAGGTGACTCTATAGAGAAATAAAGTGCTTTAATGGTTGGCTCGTGCACTAGGAGATGATGGGGAAGGGGGAAAGAGAAGAGGGAGTGACTGCTAATGGGTACAGGAACTCTCTTTGTGGTGATGAAAATGTTCTAAACTTAAATGAGATGACGGTAGCCAACTCTTTGAATATACTAAACCTGTGACGTTGGTGAAAGCACACCTCACAAGCTCTCATAGCTGTTTTTATGTGGGCATTGTTGGCTTAAAGAATATAGGGTAAGAGCTGTGGAGAAGTATTTCCCTGGGAAAGGAGCAATGTTAATTGTGTGGTGAGATGTTTAGGGCTAAGGATCATGCTGTACCTATGTTGACCATAGAGCCACTTAACAAAGACACCCTTGGGTGCTTTAATGAATTGATTGGGATACACTGAGTCCTCCAAAGTGTAGGGCCCAGGCATAGAGCCCCCAAGGGTATTATAATAGCCCAGTATTATAATACCCCTCTAGTATTCACATAAGCACCTATACACAAAATGTATGTCACTAAATCAAGGTAGTGACAGTGGACATGAAGAGAAGTGGAAAGACTCTAGAAATATTTTAGAGCTAGACTGGAAAAGACACAATGATTGGTCAGATATAGGAAGGTGAGGCAAAACACTGTTAATGCCTACAGAATATGAATCTCCTCACATCTTAGGAGGAGGAGGAAGAGAAGAGGAAGAAAAAGAGGGGAAAGGAGGAGGAGAAGAAGGACATGGAGGAAAAGGAGGAAAAGAGATATAGAAGAAGAGGAATTATATTAGAATTAAAATTATTTTGCTGTAATTTTGAGCAGCCATTTGCTTCATTACCCTTTCCCCAACCCCAGTGGCTGAATGATGACTTGCCTAAATCCATTAGTTATCAAATTCATCTAACCAGGGACTGATTTAGATATGGACATACAATATAGCCTCGACCAAAAAATATATATACCAGAACCCCTATTGGGATAGCTTCTGCTATGATTTTCCTTATTCACAAAGGAGACAGAAAACAAGTACGTTGCCAGGGAAACCATTCTTATCTTATCTAGATAAGATTGATTACTTTCCCTTTGTGTACTCGGGTCCTATCTTTATATGTCTACTATAGCTCATATAGCACTTAACCTATTTACATATTTGGCTCTTTCTATTAAACTTTAAACCCCTCCAATGCATAGCTAATATATTATTTGTCTTAATTAGCTTCCAGCACAGTGCCTGACTTACAGTAACTCTTATTAAATATTAGTAAATAATTGTTGGACAATGTGGTATAAGGCTTAAAATTAAGATCCAGCTTTATGTGCTGCTTCGATAGCTGGTGAAAACAGGAGGGACTCGAAGGCCTAACCACAAGTTCCCCTTCCCACCCTGCCCCTGGGCATAAGGTCCCCTGGCTACACAGCCCTCCTGATCAGGTAGACCGGGCGCAGTTCCTGCTTAGCCCTGAGAGCAAGTTTCAGCTGTAGAATAATTCGGACAAGCCAATGACAGCCAGGAGGCACCCCATCCTCTTGATACTACAAAGCCTGCCTCCCTCAGCCCCTGGTTGTTCACTCGCTGCCTGCGTGCGGTGCCCATGAGGCCCTGTGTGGCCTGCAATGCCCTTTTCCGTCAGGCTGTGAGTATTGTGCATCTACCTGTCTGGCCGTCGCTGCAGGCTTTCATCCGGGCCTCACTCTCTGTGCTCTTTCACCTAGGAGACCAATCCAGGCTTCCTCATGACACAGCACTAATGCCAAGAGCTGGCAATATCATCTGTCCAGTGTTGTGTGTTCCGCCATCTCTCTAAACCTAGGGCAGGAATCCCTCCCTCACCAACAGGATGAATGGGAGGTGGTTCTATTCTCTATCCCAACTTGTAGTCAGATTGTGTGGCTCAGAACACTAATAGGCAATGTGCACATTTTACCAATGGACAAAGTTCAGTGAAGTTCACTAAGATATGAAGCCCTTTCAAAGGCACTTGGTTAACAAAGCTGTTTAGCACTCCAATTCCTTTTTTTTTTTAAACTTCAATTTCATTTTAGCAAAAATCCCTGCACCGTTTTCAACCAAGTCAGTTAATTCCAACTTGACTTCTCATCAGAAATGAAAACTAATCACACAAATCTGCTGTGCTGAACAGTGGAGGCATCCTGTCACCCTTTTTAACTGGGGCGGAGCTTGCCCACAGCTCCTTAGATATCTTGAGTTTGGAGATGGCAACAGGCTCCTACAAAGACCGTTCGCTGAGGAACGGAACTAAGCGGTTCACACTTCTGATTAAAATACGCACGACAGGAGGGTTTCCTTTGTTTTAAAAATGCAGCTTCTTTATAAACTTGAATGTTTTTCTTCTCTCCACCTCTGGGTTAATACCACCACCCACAGATTAAGGAGCGGAAGAATCGGTGCATGTTTAAAATGAAGGGAGAGAAGTGAAGCTGTCAGCATCGTTCTCCCAGAGAAAAGGGTGAAGCACCAAAGGGGACCTAGCAACAGTTAAAAGTAGTCACAGGTTTTAATGAAATTACCTTATTTTAGAAAACTGGAAAGTCTTTACAAAAGTATCTCTTCAGCTTTAAATTGTTATAATTTTCCACGTTGGGATTGTGCTCTTGTTTTATTTTCTCATTTTGCAGTTGGCGCCATTATTGGTTTCTGCCATTATGTTTTGATTCTCCAAACTTGCTGTTGTGTGTTTAGTCGATAAACAAACGTTCTCAGCTCATAATGCAGTGAATAAACTGTTGCAGGTGTTGTGAGGTAAGCTTTTCAGGGAAGGTGATCACAGTACAGGACAAAGGCATAGTTTAACTTCTACAGCACTAGGGTCATGTCTTCTCTCCCATCCTAATTTATTAATAACTCAGATAACAACACCTTACAGCACTGAACATGAATATCATGCCAGGTCTTGTGTTAAGCTTTTTTTTTTATGTCTCAGTTCATTTAGTCCTTCCAGCAGCCCCACGAGGGGCACGTCGTCCAACCACAGAGCTCCGGGAAAGGGAGCTTTTTCCCTATTTGAATGCCAGTCCTGCATTTCTACACCAGCATGATTGACAATAAATGCCATAACCACATTTGAGTCTTCACCTGCCCCCCCCCCCAACATACAAGTGACTTAATTATGAAAATACAAAGATTAACAGAAATTTTTAATAAAATTAAACGTATGTTCACTATATGACCCAGGAATTCTACTCCTAAGTATTTATCCTAAAAATTTAACACATCCTATATAATAAAAGAGAAACATGTAAATTGACCATCCCTTCGCTACACTCACTAGCCAATCAGGGTGAATATGCAAATTACCCCAACAAAGATGGTGGGTTAATTTGCATACACAGGTGCCGGGTGGGGAGCAGAAGCGGGAGAGCCTGCAGCTTTGGGGGATATGGCTCCCTCGGTCACTCCCTTGGTTGCTCCCTTCGGGGGACATGGCTCCCTCAGTCACTGGGCGGAGAGCAGAGCAAGAGAGCCAGAAGCTGGGGGGCCGTGGCTCCCTCGGTCACTCCCAGTGCAGGGAGTACCAGGAATTCTGGGGATGGTAGTTCTGGTGGCAGACAGATCTCCTAGACACTAGAGCAGTGGTCGGCAAACTCATTAGTCAACAGAGCCAAATATCAACAGTACCTCTTCAAAATAGACTCGCCCAGGCCGAAAACCGATTCTGTGCAAGGGCCACGAAGTTTCAATCGCACTGTATGTGCTCACCCGCACGTGGTATTTTGTGGAAGAGCCACACTCAAGGGGCCAAAGAGCTGCACTGCAGCTCGCGCTCCACCAATGAAGCAAAGAAAAAAAATGCCTCTATTATTCTGTGAGCAACAAACCAAACTGGGTTGGGGGTCTCAGACAATTCGCTCATATGATTGCAAAGACAGACAGAAACTCCCAGATTGGAGAGGGCTCCCCTGAGGGCTCCCAGATTGGAGAGGGTGCAGATCGGGCTAAGGGACCCCCCACCCTCTGCACGAATCTTTGTGCACCGGGCCCCTAGTATTCACATAAGCACCTATACACAAATGTTCACGGCAGCTTTATTTGTAAGACCCCAAAGCTGGAAACATCCCTATCATTTCTAAGTCTATCGACAGGTAAGTCAATAGGCAAACTGGTGCATTCCAACAATATATTAGCTATGCATTGGAGAGGTTTAAACTTTAATACAAAGAGCCAAATATGTAAATAGGTTAAGTACTAAATGAGCTTCGGTAGACATATAAAGATAAAGATAAGACCCGAGGACACAAAGGGAAAGTAATCAATCTTATCTAGGTAAGATAAGAATCATTTCCCTGGCAAAGTACTTGTTTTCTGTCTCCTTTATGAATAAGGAAAATCATAGCAGAAGCTACCTCAAAAGATATTCTCTCTTTCTTTTTACATGCTCTCTTATGTTTATTGAAGCATTATTACAATAACCAAGATATGGAACCCCCCCCCCCCCAGGTATCCATCTGATAGATAAATGGAATATTATTCAGCCATAAAAAAGAATGAACTCTCACCATTCGAGACAACATGGATGGGCCTAGAGGGCACCATGTCAAGCAAAATAAGTCAGAGAAACACAAATACCACATAATATAATTTCACTTGCATATATGGAATATAATAAAAAAGGGAACAAACAAAATTAAACAGAAACAGATTCATAGATACAAAGAACAAGCTGATGGTTTCCAGAGAGGAGGGAGTGGAAGGGTAGTGGAAAAGGTGAAAGGGAATACGAATTTCTAGTTATCTATAATAATAAGAGCATAATATGCTAATTAGAGCAAACATCCTTCCGGAAGACCTTCGGACAAAGCCAGGGCTGCAAGGGATGCCCGGGTCCCGGGTGCCTGACGGTGGCCGGTGGGGAAGCCCAGGTCCTGGGTCCCAGAGGAAAGCTGGTGCTGGCAGCTGGGGGAAGGAAGGCCTACTCTTGCATGAATTTCATGTATCAGGCCTCTAGTAAAATAATAAGTCATAGGGATATAAATGGACAGCACAGGGAATATAGTCAATAATATCATAACTTTGCATGATGACAGATGGTTATTACTAGTAGACTTAACTGTGGTGATCACACTGTAAGGTATATAAATGTTGAATCATGTTGTATACCTATAACTAATATATTTTTATTTATTCTTCATTAATTGAAGTATTACATATGTCTCCTTTTCCCCCCATTGACCTCTCCCCGGCCACTCCCACCCCCCAGTACATGCACTCACCCCCCTAGTGTCTGTATCCATTGCTTATTCTCTTGGATATTTTTTGGTCAAGGCTACCTTGTATGTCCATATCTAAATCAGTTCCTGGTTAGGTGCATGGATGATCCTCAAAAACATTATGCTGAGCAAAAGAAATCAGACATAAAGTGGTACATATTGTATGACTCATTTTACATGAAATTCTAAGATAGGTAAAACTAATTTATCATGAAATAATACAGATCAGTGGTTGCCTGGCACCGGAAATAAGAGGGAATGATTACAAAGGGCCCACATCTCGGGCAACTACATCTACCCATGATGTGCTCACTGTGTCAGTCACTGTTAGGAAAACTTTTCTTGGTGTTCCATGTTGCTATGTCCACTATATTCACCTGCCTGTCCCCTCTTCCTAGACACAATCTCTGAGTCTCTTTGACTTCCATGATTGCTTCAGCCAAGAATATAGTCCTGCCTTTGTAACAATGGCATGTGACTTCTTAGTTGAACTTTTTAACATTCCATGTACCATTTAGATAACACCTGTGTTCTGAATAAAATAAAATGGATGGGAAAACCCAGGAGATGTTTTGTCCTTTTGCCCAGTCCTGGGTGTCTTTGGTCATGACATGAGTCCCCTTAGTCACGGGTTCTAAGCTGGAGTATACAGTTGTGATTGGTTAGAGGCTTAACAGTGGTATCTAAATCATAAGTTGGCATCCGTTGTGATCAAGATACAATATTTAGTAAGGCTGAGAGATAAGGATCCAATACAGACCACCTGACATTTGTGTGCTGCTCGTGTTCCCAATATGGTATCATAAAAGGTGGTGGCCTTGTAGACATATAGGACTGTTGCCACTATGATTTTAATTTTTAATCAAAGCTAATTTTTAAATTAATAGGTTAACTGTATCAGCTAAATGATAAAAGTAAAATAGTAAAATTAGTATTATTTACTTTAAAACGTAATTTAAGAATGGCAAAAGAAACTTTGTCACTGGAATTTTTTTTGGTTTTGGTTCAGAAAAGATTCACTTTTTCTGAATGTGTCAATAATAGTAAACTAAATGATATGATAGTATCATTCAGAAGTATGACCCCTCATATATTAAATGCAGTTTTGTTTTCACGTCTTTATATTTTGTATGTAAATGCAGCTTAGGTTTTGATGGCTTCATTGCTTCATTAACCGCAGCATCACTGTGAAATAGCTCACTAGAATTTTAGCTCTTCTCCCTCCTCATCAGTGGTTTCGAGCGCACATCAACATAAACTTCCAGCATCACTTCTCATTGTGACATTCCAGCTCCTGGAATGTTTCCTAAGTCTACGTTAAATTTTTTCTCTTCTTTTTTTTTAATTGAGTCAAGTAACCGCCATAAGCATCCTAAGGTAGCATTGATTGACATGTCATTTCAAACAATAGAGAGGGTTTTCTTATTCAAAATAGAGTAATTGAAAGAGCAATCTAGTATAGCAGACTTCATAACCTGAAGTCCTTAGTATTCATAAATTCTAAAAAGACTACTGTCTCGCTTCTGAGCACTGATTTTAAGGGAATTTCACTCATAGTTAGACAAATAATTTATGTGATGCTGCCCAACTGTTCAGCAGAGTCTAAAACAAGCAAAGGCCCAGTCCCTATTGTCTTGCACAGGGAATATCTGAGCAGGAGCCGGGGGCATACCTGCACAGGTGTCACTCCTTGGCTTTTGGCCCCAGGTTCACTCTGGCTGACTTCCAGCCTCAGAACAACTGGCATGTAGGTCTCCTGCCAATGGCAAGAACTAGAAAAAATCCCACCCATTATTCAAGCCAGAACATTGTTCTTTTTCCCATCCCCAGTTGGCTGCCAAAGTGTTGGCTTATCACTGACATTTGAGGGTATTTTCAAGTTCTCAATATATGGAGAACAGAGCTTCACCTCATGAAAAGTCATTTAAAGAACTGAACAGGCATTGAATAATTCAACTTGTCTCTTTGTCCTTCGCCTTTCTAACAAATATCCTCTACCATGACCCTTCCAAACCTTTCCCAAAGGGAAAAGAGTCTCTCATTCATCAGTATATCTGGTGGCTTTTGCAATATTTATCTCACCTTTCTATTAGACACTGCTTAGGTAAACTTCATCTTTGTCAGTTTTCCAATGAACTGTTGACAAAGTTCACAACACAATCAATCTAATTTTTAGTAGGACAATACAGGTGTCTTCATGACTAAGATAAAAAGGCTAAAGAGAATGATGTATATTTTCAAGTTGAAGTAAAAGTAATGTAGTGTCACAAAGAGTGGAACCGTAAAACATTTTCTCAAAATTTTTATATAGCCCTGCTGGTGTGGCTCAGTTGGTTGGGCATCGTCCCGTGCACCACCAAGATGCACCAAGGGGTTGCTCGTTCAATTCCCAGATCCATGTCACTATGACATCGATGTTTCTCTCTCTCTACCTCTTCCTTCTTCTCGCTCTAAAAATCAATAAAATATTTTTTAACTTTTATATAAAAAGGCAGGTTAAATTAAGTATGTCATGTAGAATTAATGATTTTTCAAAGCTTAGAGTTCATTGCATATAACTTATGACAATAACTATTGGTTAAATGAAACCCAAATAAATAAAAACTATTACAATGCAATTATTTTTTTAATTGAAAATTGTACTCTACACATATACCCTGAGGACCGGGGATGATGCCAAGCTCATACAGCTTTCAGTTTAGAGTGGGTTAGCCAAGTATTTGTGGGTTATACCACAAACAAGTAGCAATAAGTAGCTTTGCTGAGGCTTTCTGCATACCACAGCATTAGGAACCCCTATGTATTTTGATAAGCATTTCCTCAGAGATCTGTCTGCAATCATTTGTTTCAAATCTCTTTTATATATACATCACTGCCATCTTGTGGTTAAAATGTTTTTTCTTTCTTTCCTTTTTTTCCCCCTCTCTCTCTCCTTTACAAATGTGTGTATGCATGTGGCCATTATTTCAATGTAGACTTCTGCTGCTCCAGAGTAATTTTCAGTGATAATACCCATATTCCCAATAATAACCATTTTAAATCAAATGACCCCTTTTCATTTCTAAATTAAATTCTAAATCTTTAAGTGAACCACATTTCCAAATACAAACTTATTTACCTACTAGAGGCCCCTCCCTCAGCCCGGCCTCACCCTTTTGCAGTCTGAGAGCCCTCGGGGGATGTCCCACTGATGGCTTAGGCTGCTCCCTGCTGGACATCGTTGCCCTC
>NW_005368341.1:8511379-8523234 GCF_000412655.1 Myotis brandtii | reverse complement strand
CTGGCTGAGTAGCGCTCCCCCTGTGGTAGCCGACTGACCACCAGGGGGCAGCTCCTGCATTGAGCGTCTGCCCCCTGGTGGTCAGTGTGCGTCATAGTGACCAGTTTTGCATATTACCCTTTTATTATATAGGATGTTTTTAAAAGGTTTCCTCTTAATTCTGATATTACTCCACAAAATAATCATAGAATGAGAGAGAACATAACTTGGATCTATACATGTCCCAAGACAAAAATATTATTGAGACCATTATTCACATAGCTTAGAGGGGAAAAGGACAACTTCAATAAGAGGCTTTACCTTATTTAAATGCTGCAGAGCGTGGATTCTCACCATTAGTAAGATCTTCAACAAAAGCCAGACACAACAGGCAGGCAGTCAAATTCTCGAGTCTAGTGGCTAGCTTCTCCTTACCTCGGCTGAACCCCAAACCAGACACTTCAGCAGCATCTGAAAGCTTGTTAGAAGTTCAGAGTCTCAGAACCCATTCTCGACCTATGGCTCATAATATCTGCATTTGGACAAGAGTCCCACGTGATTCTTGTGCCCAGCATAGTTCAGAAGATGTTGATTAGATTGACTGAACCTGTTACCTCTAAAGACCTAGCAGATGCGGTCAATAAACTTAGTGTGGCCTAAAGGCTGCTTCAGGATATGGTCACTATAACTAAGTTTTTCAAATTTCCTACCCATTTTTGCAAAGAACTAGCCATATAGGAGCCTAAGTGCAAAGAGTTCCTATAAAAGACTCATCAGAAACTACAATCTTTGTTATGTTAAGTTAATTAACACCTCAGGCAAGAAAAAGGCATATGATGATGCTGGTTTTCAATTTTCTTTAGTTTCTTTTTTTTTCCCCCCCTAGGACAGGAGAGAGGTTTTTAATTTACTAAGAGCAGTGGAAAAATGAAAATTTGCAACTACTATATAAGGCTTTGTCTACGTATTGCAAAATAAAGTCAGAACGTTTTCTTAAACAATCAGGTATTCATCATTTCGAAAACATTTATCACCGTGTCGTTCATATTAGCCACCATGCATATCAGCCACCATGCCAGTCATTTTCAAAGGCATGAAATATAAATGGCAAAAGTGTTCTAGTCCTGTCTCTGAGCTGACTAATGCTTTATTAGTCAGTGTTCTTCAGAGAAACAGAACCAGTAGGATATACGTAAATATATACTATATAAAAATATGTATTATAAGGAATCAGCTAACACTATTGTAGAGGCTGAGAAGTCCCATGGCCTGCCATTCACAAAGCGGAGATCCAGGAAAGCAGAGGGTGTCCTTCCAGTCCAAACCTGAAGGCCTGAGAAGCAGGGGTGTTAAGTCCCAGTCCAATGGCAAGAGAAGATCAATGTCCCAGCTCATCAGTCAGGCGGGGAGAAAACTCTCCCTTCCTCTGCCTTTTTGCCCTATTCAGGCCCTCAAGGGATTAAATGATGTGCCCCATACTGAGCAGGGCAATCTTTTCTATTTCGCCTCCTAATACAAATGCTAATCTCATCTAGAAATACACTCACTGACACACCCAGAAATAATGTTCAGCCAAATCTCTGTGGACTCCATAATCCAGTTAAATTGACACATAAAATCAACAATCACACTAGCTTCTTCTGAGCAAGTCACTTTACATCTCTCGGGGACTTCTAACCTTTGAAAAATTAGGAGGTGGGAGATAAGTGGTATTTGATAGGCATAAAAAACAATTTTAAAGATCTGTGTTTCGTTGGTCACTAGCTCTGTTCCTGCCCAACATTAACTCAATCAAGTCAACAGAGTATCTTTACACTTGAGAATCAAGCTCAGAAAATAAGCATTGTAAGCAACATAAAAAGCAAGTGTAGAGAATGGAAATATTATGAAGAATCAGCCACCAAAACATGCCTCTGCTTAGCACTCCACACTCCAAATGGAGAGCAGGAGCCCAACATGTAAGAAACCAAAGAGCTCTGAGTCTACTGGCACTTCATAAATGTAGATCAAAGATTACTAGCATGCATCGTACAGTATCGCACATTATAAATTTTGATCCACAATCGTTCTCTATATCCAAAGTGCAGCTAAAGAGTAAGACTTGAATGTCAATGTCAATATAAAGGATTTTCTGTTTCAAGAGCAACACTTTTATTTCCACAGTCTTTGAACCCAGACAATACCTTATCCTTCCCTAAAAATAACAAGTTTTGAGAACTAAATGGCATTGTATTGGATTTAAAATTATTGGATTCCTGGTCACGCTACTTATTCTGAGGAAGAATTGCATTAACTAGCAAAGAGACTGTGAAATGAATCTAACTAGAAAGGTATATCTGAATGACTCAACTCCATCAATAAAAATGAGAAATATTTCTATTAAAAATTGAATCCATTTGCTACTGTTTACATGCACTTAGACTATATTAAACATACAAGCAAGTTTACTTAAATTCATATTTTAAGCTGAGTTCACAAAACAAAAAAAGTCACGTCTCCATAATATCAATAATTTGTTCAACTGAATTTTCATCCTTTTTAACTAGTTGTATTGTCGCTTTGTAGACACAGTCAGACAGGACTTTAATTTTTGCTTGACGTTATGCTTGTATTTATTTGCAGTGTTATATACATAAATGTTGAACTTGCTATCAAGTGACATTCCTGTTATGTTGCTGTTAGGTCACTTTGTCTATCATAAGGCACTAGAATTGGTCTCTACCAAAGAGCTTCAATGATATTGTACAAGAAAAAGTTCCTTTTCGATTCCATGGTTTAATATTTTATGAACTGAAGTCTGATCTTATGACCTAGAGCATAAAATTCTTAAGTAACTTGCTTTACTATATAAATGCTATTTGTTATAAAATTCTCTCAACTTCATTATGAATCCTTATAACTGACTTGATGACCTCCTGTGGTAATAAATTCTATAGACTGAACAAATGTGATCTGGCAAGTACTTTTGCCCACTCTATTCCTTTAACTTACTAAGGCTGATGTGAGCAAGGGAAATAATGGGGGCTCAAGTTTTCTAGAAGGGAAAATTGGAATAATTACTTCCCAGTGACTATACCTGATAACTTTAGAACACCCTATGAAATATTCTTCCCTATGCTTTTATTAATTGTAAAAAAATGTACTATTTAAATAAGGAAAGCTATCAGTTCACATTTTATGTTAATTATTTCTTTTAAAAACACAACTACAAAATATCACAAAATGTGTACTTTTAGTAAGCATTTTTAACTTGGAACATAATTGAAGTTGGCCATTGCTTTAGGACCCACATATCTTTCAACCTGTCCACCTGCTTTAGTTTTTACCTTGGCACACAAGCATCAGATGTGCAGCTCACAACATTTTCTATTTTCTTCATTATAAAATGTTTTTCCCCATATTGTTTGTTTAAAATATAATTTTAAATATTCAATCTTCTACCTAAAAAGAAATCAGGATTTACTCTTGATTTACTCTTGATTCTTCCATCAATAAAAATAAAATTAAAATGAGGGGGGCAGTTATAAGAATAATTTAGATCCAAAATCCTAAAGAATGAAATAATATAGGTCATCTGAGTTCATTTAATTTCCTGTCTATATTGATCAAATTCACACACAAAAATTATTGATTTCTGTCTTAACTGTCCTTGTTGGACACAACTTAACATAACTTAATTATAAATCTCTCCCTCCTTACTCTACTCTTTGATCCCCAATGGGAAAAATAAAAATTCCTTATAATTCTGATGCATTTCTAGTTTCTGTAACTTGAGACATTTCACAGTATCACCTCATTAAAGCTAACCACATGTGCATTCATGGACATGTATTAAAGCACAGAAAAGGTATTGATGTGCAGGAAGTCACACAACCAGTCAGCCCGAACCACATCCATTGTTCTCTGCCTCCGAAGGCCTCAAATTCCTCGTACTTTCCCTCCATGCTCCCTCGCTCCAACTAGGGAGCAGCCTCTCCTGCACTAGAAACCTTAGCAATTTTGTGGTTCAGCTTTAGTAGTTTTCACTTCATCATTGTGCTTTTTCTTTTAACGTCTGTAGTGCCAGGTGTTTGGGTGGGAGGTGATTTTTTTAGCTTAGAGCTGTGAATTTTTCATTTCTGAAAAATGTTTTGCAATAGGGCTCTCTCAATCCATCAATGAATCAAAAAAGTGCTGTGCTTTCTTCTATGTTTAGTTTATATCAGTACGAAACAATGTGGAATCTAGCCATAATTTTGGAATGTCTCTCATAGCTCAGATTCTCTTATTTTGTGGCTATTTCTGAAATAGACACTTCTTGCAAAGAATTATAGCAGGCATTGGATTTTGGAATATAATGAAGAAAGAAAATATTTTAGACTCTTACTCTATTGGGTGAGGGAGTCAGAAGATACCTGAGGACTCCTGGGAAAGAGGTTTGAATAAACGGGGGGGGTTGAAGGAGTGGGGACAGATTATGAATGACCTTAATAATGCGTCCAAGGAGTTCCAACTTGATTGGTAAGTTTGAACAAAAATTCCTTACCCTTCCTGTACAAAATGCTAATCCTCAGTTAACTTCACTACTTTTCTGATAGCCTATAAGAGTAGAATGTTTTCTGTATTGCATGTCCTCATTCCCCCTCCCCTTTGCCCTTCTGCACCCAGCCACCCTCCTCTGGCCATCACCACACTGTTGTCTGTGTCTGTGGGTTATGCATATATGTTCTTCGGCTCATCCCTTCAACTTTCTTTCATCCAGTCCCCCTCCACTCTCCCCTCTGACAGCTGTCAGTCCGTTCCATGTATCCATGCCTCTGTTTCTATTTTGAAAAAGATACTTCTGAAATTCATGGCTATTAATAGTATCTGTATGTTTGGAGAGATCTAATTTTACTACTTCCAACTGTATATGAAAATAAGAAAGAATGTTAACAATGTCAACGGGAAGTGATCTTTGGAGAGTTACTTTAATATACAAATACAGAAAATCCATAACAAGTATTTCAAATGTAAATTGCTATTTCTATAGTACTTAAGGGTGAAAATGGGTATTTAAACCCATAAAAATATTGGGTAAATGGTGAAAATTGGATAAATTTTCAATTGGTCATCAAAACAGTCACATGTTATGGGATTCTTTTATGCTTGAGAGTTTTATCTTTTTTAAACTTGTCTAAATTCACAGGCAAATTATCCTAAACCACAAGGACATGATGGCATCGCGCTCATTTCCTCAGAGAGCTTTCAGTAACACGCTTGAGCCATCCCAGTTTTGTGTTGCTTAGTTGTATTAGTCACGTTCCTCCAGAGAAACAAAATCAATAGGGTGTGTGAGTAAGTGTGTGTGTGTGTGTGTGTGTGTGTGTGTGTGTGTGTGATGTTTCTTTGCCTTTACATTCATTATATATATATATATAGAGAGAGAGAGAGAGAGAGAGAGAGAGAGAGAAATTTAACTTTATTTTAAGGAATTGGCTCACACTTGCAAGCCTTGTGGAAGCTTGCAAGTCCCAAATCTGCAGGGTTGGCTGGCAGTCTGGAGACCCAGAGAAGATTTAATGTTGCAGCACAAGTCCAAAGGCAGTCTTGCTGCCAGAATTCACTTTTTAAAGAGATATCAGGCTTGCAGTGCACATAGGGGTACAAATATCTTTTGAAATTAGTGTTTTCATTTCCATGCTGTTTTCCACTGTGGCTGCACCAATTTATAATCCCACCAGCAATGCATGAGGGTTCTCTTTCCTCCATGTCCTCACCAACACTCCTTATTTGCTGGCTGTTTGATTGTTTACAATAGCCAAGCTATATAAACAGCCTATGTGCCCCTTGATAGATGAATGGATACAAAAGAAGAATATTACTCAGCCATAAAAAATAATAGTCTTGCAATTGCAACAACATGAATGGACCTAGATGGTATTATGCTAAGTGAAATGAGTCCTCAAATTCCTCGTGCTAGAATGAAAATGAAAGACATAGGTTCTATGACAATTCATCTAGTATATAACCTAAAGAAAGTTAAAAGTTCAAGAATTATATAATGAGATACAAGATAGTATTTTTGTAAAACTGACAAAGACAAAAGCTGCATGTTTTCACTTATATGTGGACTCTAATAAAACAAAACAAATAAAAATAGAAACAGACTGATACAGAAAAATAAAACTGATGGTTCCAGAAGGGAGGGAAGCGGGCAGTTAGAAAAGGTGAAGGGGAATAAGATATGCAAACTGCCAGTTATAAAATAAATAAGCCATGAGGGTATAGTGTGCAGCACAGGGAATATAGCCAATAATACTGCAATAACTTTGCATAGTGACAAATGGTTTCTAGACGTATGGTGGTAACTATATTGTAAAGTATATAAGGGTAGACTCACTATGTTGTACACATAAAACCAATATAATATTGCATGCCAACTTTAATAAAAAAAACTTTTTAACAAAATAATAGACTGGTATGAATAACAAATTGCTTGATTAAAATAACGACAGAATATAGGTGAATATAATTCTGTAAAAAAAAAAAACTACAAAGCTCCAGAATATACTACAGTACTTTGGATAATTTTCCATTTAAATAATTTCTTAATAAAAATGCTTTAGTTTCAGAAGTGCAAGCAGTAACATCCAAAGACAATTCAGAATACTATATATCTCTTCCACTGTGTATACAACACTTTTAAAAGGAAACTTCTTTAAGGAGCTCCTGAGGATATAGTTTGATTACTTCTATTCCTCCTGTTTCTTAACATCTACATTCATGCATTTTAAATTTTTTTCTGTCAATTTCACAAAATACTATCTTGTATCTCATTATATAATTCTTGAACTTTTAACTTTCTAGCATGCTTGAGATGGCTATCTCTAAATAGAACATTGAAGAAGAAATTAAGTTTCCTTTGGGAGTATTTTTCATAACCAGAAATTAATAAAATCTAGCATTCAATTTTAACTACATGAAAATTATTTGGAATGAAAGCTATAAAGTGATGTCAAAAGCATTGCTATAGAGTGACTTTCTCATTTAAGAACTTGCTCTTATCTGTCATTTCCTATGAGATCAAACTCTCCCTCCCAGTCATTGCAATAAATCCCCCTTCTTGAAGCTGTCCTACTGCACTGTCTACTATTCAGCAATACCCTCGACATGATGATTTATGAATCCAGATAAATCACCCTTATCTCTGCGGAACTCTAAATGTATCTCCGCTTTCCTCTCACACATCAAATGTTCTCGTTTTCCCCTCTTCACTTAAAAACAATCTGCCTGTTACCGAAGAATTATTTCCAGCCAATGCTCCAAGAAGTATGCCTTGACAATTCCCAACAACATGTTTTTCTCTCGTCTTTCTAATGTCATATTCTTCTCTTTAAAATCTATTTGGAATTTGGTTATATTGAACTTTGTCTTTTATTTGCTTTACAAATGCTCTATTATTTCTGATATATACATGTTGCCCTCAACAAGATCATTAATTTCTCAGTCAGGTAAGATATCATATGCAATGCTTATATCTGTTATAGTTTTTAGCAATTGCCAAAATTAAATTATCAAAAAAACTCAAGATAGTTTAAGAATTAGCCTGTTCATGTAAACTGACAGAGGAACTAGAATCATTCGGCTGGGAAAAATTAAAATACAATTCTTTTAATGAAAGTACTCCTCTATGTGTTAAAGGGGAATGAAAGAAAATAGATTTCAGTAATGATATGAAATATGAGTGATAAACAAAGGATGAGTCTCTGGAAGTCAGAGATTTTAAAGAGTTGGTGGAAGCTCCTTTGTAAGTTTTTAAAAGCAAGGTACATTTTACATCCTGAAATTATTTCCATGTGGTTCTCTTGTGGGGAGGTATTTATTAGTGGCCTCTCTAAGTCTGTCTTATTCCTATGATTATATGCTCTAAACCAATTGCAGGATTGCTGGTATCTTTGTAGAAAATTGAAGAGAGACACCTTTCTGTGTGTTAAATTTTAATCTCTAAAATTACTATACAGTGTGTTTTTAGGTGAAGTACCTGATTTGCATACTAATACAGAGAAGGCTGGCAGCATGGTCTGTCAGTTACTGTGAGCTCAGTATATTCCTTATCCTGTAATACATAATTAGCTTAAATTTATTAATTAAAAAAGTCATTATTGCTAGTGATGATTGTTCAATAACAAAGACTATTTTCTATTTGAGTACAATAAAGGTAACATCAGAATTGGAGAGTTTTCAGAGATTTAATGACTACTTTCTGCCTTTTCTTGAAACTGTTACAGTGCCTTCTAAATTGAATATTATGACAATGATATTTGGTCAACATACAGACACAAAATATGATCCCATACACATGAATGTTTTGGAGGACTTGTAGGCTCATTTAGTATTTGTGGCTAATTGAACTAAAAAAGGTTATCATGGCAAAACCTGGTGTTTATTTAGCTCATGTGTTCTGTACTGTGTGGAGCCTGTATGTTGTTTGGCATCATTTAGATAACATGATACTCTGCATTGAACTAGACAAAGTTGAAATACAAGATAATTGCTTTCAGATCTGATAGTTCCTGGAACTCTTGATTGATTGTAATCCAATTTTCTAGAGTTTTGCTAATACAAAATCCTTCTGCTTTTAATAATCTGAATACTTATAAGCTATGTATTAGTAGCTGGAGTAAATATATATTGTTCATTTAAAAAATAAGACTGCTAATGATAGGTGGAAAGGTAACTGTGATAAGATCAGAAATAAAGCATTGATCACTATTCCACAGCAATGCCTAAAAGTAGCTGGAAAATTTGAAGGGAAGTCAGAGAAAAACTATTTGAGTCTCTGCCTAGGGGGGTGGCTATTAGAAGGCCATGGCTGAAATGCAATTATATGTAAAGACAGCTAGAGTTAAGATCAGAAGTGGTAATCTCCCTCGCACTGCCTTTGAAGGGTAGAATGTTCTACTGAATAGCTGCTTAGATGAAAAATGAAGGAGCAATGGTCTGGAGTTCCTGGCTAGTCCAGACCATTTTGTTTGGAAAAATGTCCCATCACTATGGGAAAAAGTCAGTGATTATTGATGGGCCGCTTAGCTTTATACCATATGACCTTTCCTTTGGCCACATGTGCTTGGATCAATGTGGACACCTGAATCCAGGGCAACTCCATTTTATGCAGGTAAGCAGGAGCAATTGGATTCTATCTCAGAAAATTATATTAATATACTCACACTCCAATTGGGAGCCCATAAATGGATCTAGAAACAAAATGTCAGGGCTGGAGTAATCATATTTGACCATGTGCCCAGTGATGAGAGAAAAAGAATTCTTCATAGAAAATCAGTGGGTTAAAAATATTCAGGGAGTAGCTGTGGCCTGAAAGAGGTATGAAAAAAATAGCTATTCAATTATTTATATATATTGTATCCCTCATAGAGCCTACTATAGAGTTATATGTCTTTAATGGTGATTTAAACATCATTTTATTATATAAATTCATTAATTTTTTCATAGGGACAGCATATTACCTATTTATTTCCCAGAAAGCTGCAGGCTTAAGAAATTCATGTAAATTTTTAAGAAGAGATATTTGCAGATATTTTTCATGAAATAATATGACATACTGTTCAATATCCTTTACTATATTTGTGCATATACCTATCTACTTCTATATAATTATGAGTGCAATACATATGATAATACATATTATATATACATATATAGGGTGTCAAAAAATGTATATGATACATACATATATTTTTAACACATATGCATCCTGAATATTTCATTCAGTCTTTAAGCACTACCTCACCTACTGTGTGTGGTCCTTTGTACAATTTCAGTTCAGTCCCTGAGCCGTTGCACTGCTTCCACGTGTTTGCATGTGGGCTCCTTCATGCAGGTGAGCAGGAGCAATTAGGTTCTTGGTGTGGGTATCTCCACACCAAGTCTCCCAGGCTTGCTTCCCTGTGTCCTCCAGCCCAAAGGAAACCTCCAGGTTTCCTGGTTTTGATTTCCCACACTTCTTCATGACTTCGCTCGCCCTCTGTGAAAGTCCACTAAAAGGGTGATACAGGAAACACACTGTGGCAATTACTGATCCAATTTTGGCTCCCCTCAATAACCTGCCTCTTCGTGTTTACACCATAGAGTTCCCAGGAAGCTGCCTTTTATGAAAAACAAAATTTCTAATTTTTTCCATAAATTTTTAGCTATTTTAATCAGAAAAGTCTATTATAAGGGAGGGATGCTACCATGCCAGAAGCAGAAATGCAGCATTCCTCTTTAAAATTGTATCAGTACATTTAGTTTCATGATATACCTTCAGAAGTTAACTAGCTAGAAGATCATTGAGCATATACCTTTAAAATTCTTGTCCTGAAAGAAAATGGCATCATTTTATACTCCCCTCAACACTTTATAAAATTTGTTTTCCTACACTTTCATCAATGCTGGACATTAGCAAACCTTATCATTTTTTCCAGTTTAAGAGAAGGAAACCAATAGCCTTTTATTGCTTGACATTCTATTTCCTGATTATAAGTGATGCTGTTGCTCAGCTTTTGTTTTTTTTTTTTTTGTTTTTTTACTTCTTGTTTTATGTCCATTGGTTATGCTTATATGCATGCATACAAGTCCTTCGGTTGATCTCTTACTCCCCTCCCTTCTGCCCCCCAACCCTCTCTGGCCTTCCCACTGCAGTTTGACAATCAGTTTGAGGCAGCTCTGCCTCTGTATCTATTATTGTTCAAAAGTTTGTAATGGTCTTTATTATCCATGAATGAGTGAGATCATGTGGTATTTTTCCTTCATTGACTGGCTTATTTCACTTAGCATAATGCTCTCCAGCTCCATCCATGCCGTTGCAAATTGTAAGAGTTCCTTCTTTTTTACAGCAGCATAGTATTCCATCGTGTAGATGTACCACAGTTTTCTAATCCATTCATCTACTGATGGGCACTTAGGCTGTTTCCAGATCTTAGCTATGGTGAATTGTGCTGCTATGAACATATGGGTGCACATATCCTTTCTGATTGGTGTTTCTGGTTTCTTGGGATATATTCCTAGAAGTGGGATCACAGGGTCAAATGGGAGTTCCATTTCCAGCTTTTTGAGGAAACTCCATACTGTCTTCCATAGTGGCTGCACTAGTCTGCATTCCCACCTGTTGCTCAGCTTTTGTATTACTTCTTATCAAATTGTCTGACCATGACATTCTGTTCTTTGTAATTTTTATAGACCTTTTTGTAAAAATACACAGATTATTTATTTGGAAATATTTCTCAATCCATGGAAAAATATAATTAATGTTGTGAGAAAGTCCCTTTTCATTTTATTTTTTACTAGAGGCCCGGTGCACAAAAATTTGTGCACTGGCGGTGGGGGTGTCCCTCAGCCCCACTTGTGCCCTCTCACAGTCTGGGACCCCTCGGGAGATAACGACCTGCTGGCTTAGGCCCACTCCTGGGTGGCAGAGGGCAGGCCCAATCCCTAGGTGCAGCCCCTGGGCAGGCTCAGAGCAGGGCCGATTGGGGAGTTGGGGCGCCTCCCTCTGTCATGCACAGAGCAGGGCGGATCGGGAGGTTGCGATGCCACCCCCAGTCACGCTCAGGATAGGGCCGATTGGGGGGTTGGGGCTCTGCCCACTGTCACACTCAAGGCAGGGTTGATGGGGAGATTGCGGCTCTACCCCATCACACACACAGCAGGGCCCATGGGGGCTTGGGGTGCCGCACCCTGTCACACACAGTACAGGGCCAATCAGGGAGTTGGGGAGCTCCCCCCTATCAGGCACAGAGCAGGGCCGATCAGGGGGTTGGGGCGCCTTCCCCTGTCACAAACAGAGCAGGGCAG
Organism: Myotis brandtii; assembly: GCF_000412655.1. Lineage (NCBI taxonomy): Eukaryota > Metazoa > Chordata > Mammalia > Chiroptera > Vespertilionidae > Myotis > Myotis brandtii. The sequence goes on along the minus strand of NW_005368341.1, from coordinate 8,511,444 downwards.
ATAGGGAGGTTGTGGCCCCGCCCCCTGTCACTCACAGAGCCGCAGGGTGATCAGGGGGTTTGGGC
>NW_005368341.1:8502189-8511228 GCF_000412655.1 Myotis brandtii | reverse complement strand
GCTGCTGAAAGCAGGTATCTGGGTTTGTTTGGGTTCTATAATTGAAACACTGTTGCAACTCCAGCTCAGCCGCCTGGCTGAAAGCATGGGGTTTGTTTAGCTTCTATAATTGCAACATAGTTGCTTAGAGTGCAAGCTCAGAGCCCAGCAGCTGCAGGCGGGGAACCTTGGCTTCCTCCATCACTGGAGGAAGCAAGCCTCCTGTTCGCTTCAGCTGCCTGGCTGCCGGCCGCCATCTTGGTTGGCAGTTAATTTGCATATCGCCCTGATTAGCCAATGGGAAGCGTGTCAGAGGTACGGTTAATTACCATGTTTGTCTATTATTAGATAGGATTATTTCTATTTCACCATTTCTTTTTCTCCCTGGATCTCTGTTGCCAACTCCTTGTTTGAGTTTTCAGGGATCCCATGCCAATGTTTAGTGAATGAAGTATATATATATATATATATATATAAAATACAGTTTGGGGTAATATATATTTAAAATTATGTAAGAAATATGTTATAGCTCTCATTTATTTTCTAATGTTTTGAGTCAATGTACTTTTAAAATAGATCAACAATGCCATATGTACCTTTAGTTGGTTGTATCTGATTGCTGCATTATATTCCATTGTAAGTCTCACCATATTTTACTGATGGAATATGCTAGTAATAGATACCTAAATTAACATACTTTCATTAACAGTATGCCTATGGATTTAATTTATCTAACTACTGACAAATTATTCTCTAGAATGACTTTAGTTTTATACTCTGGCATGATAACATAATTTTACTAAATTTACTTGATTTTGTTTTTCCTTCATCCATGACAGTGTAAGCTTCCTGAGAACAAAATCATTATCTATTTTGTCTTTGTTTCCATAGCATTAACCCCATTGCATCAGAGAGAGGGAAGCCACTCAGTAAGCACTTGTAGAAAGAATAATTACAACTTCTGGTTATAATTCAAGAAGATATTTGCTGTCGTTCTTCAAAAGTTACTTAGATTATTTCCTCTAAAAATATGAACTTAATGCTAATATCCTAAAAGTCTCAAGACTGACTTATCTTGTAAGAACACATTTATTTTCATCTAAAGAACCATAGTAGCACCAAACGCTGGAGAGAATGTGGAGCAACTCTCATTCATTGCTAGTGGAAATGCAAAATGGTACAGCCAACTTGAGAGACAATCTGGCAGTTTCTTCTGAAACTAAACATAATTTTAACATTACAATTCAGCCACTGTACTCCTTGGTGTTTACATAAAGGAGTCAAAAACATATGTCCACATGAAAACTGCACAAAGATGTTAGCAGCTTTCTTCATAGTTACCAAAGTGTGGAAGCAACCAAGTTGTACTTCAGTAGGGGATTGGATAAATCCTTGTACTTGTACATCGAGACAATGGATTATTATTCATGCTGAAAGAAAGATGCTATCAGGGCATGAAAAGACACGGAGAAACTATAAATACATATTACTGAGTGAAAGCAGCCAATCTGAAAGGCTACATATTGTATGATTCCAAGTATAGGGTGTTCTGGAAAAAGCAAAAAGACAGTATAAAGACCAATGATTTCCAGAAGTTGAGGGGTAGGAGTGAATATTGTAGTACAGAAGATCTAATAATTGATACATTTGTTCAAACCCATAGAATGTGAAATATCAAGAGCGAACCGTAAAGTGAACTATGGACTTTGGGTGATTATAATGTGTCAATGCAGGTTCATCAATTGTAACCAACGTACCACTCTAGGGGGCGCTGTTGATAATGAGAAAGGCTAGGCCTGTGTGGGGCCCAGGAATACAGGGGAAATCCCTGTCCCTTTCTCTCATTCTTGCTGTGAAATTTAAACTGTTGAAACAAATAAAGCCTTAATTTTAAAAGAATAGTAGGCTTCTATAAGAAACCTAATTTACAAAAGAATAAAATTTAATAGAATATGACTATGGGAAATTTCTCCAAAATATTCACTATGGAGTTTAATGTTAAGTTCTCCTAATTAGCTTGAGGGAGTGTTAAAAACACATAATTAACTTTTTGATAAAGTGTTTGGGACTGAAGAAAATAAGTATAAAAATTTAGTGAGATATAAAGTATCTGTTGACTAAAAGGTAACACCAAACATTTTATTTACAATAGTTTACTCACTAATCACAAGTATATCTAGAATAGAGTATGAGAAGTCTTTACATTTTACAATATTACCCAGAACAACTCATTCTCTGTATCCAAGCGCATCTGTGGGTTACCGTAAGGAGATGCCATCAATAGTGCAGACTGCTGACACCCGTGTGGTCAATCTGAATGAGCACGGGGGTCTGGAGCTGAGCTTTTCAGTTGTAAGGAGAGGTGTTCTTTGAAAATTTTTCCAAACCAGAATTTCTTCAAGATAAAGGTAAATATTTCTAATTTTATGTTTTATAGAGAGCATAACTTTCTCTATTATCATATAGATTGTCTAAGGAAGACCCTGAATAAAACTAGGTGTCGCAGAGGAACTAGAAATAGTTACTTAGCTCACTTCTTAACAGAAAGATTCATTTTATCAAGGTAATAGTTTTAAGGTCAGGGATATTGTTTCAGCAGAAGTTCTTTATTAGCAAGAAATATGGTTTGCATTGTATAGTACATATAGGTGGAGCACAGGATTTTTTTATATTGTTTTCAAGTGTATGACTTGCTAGGCACATTATTGAGTTTCTATAGTCATTCACTTATTGTTCTGATAAATTGGAAATGTTACATCCCACAACCGGTCACTATGACACGCACTGACCATCAGGGGACAGATGCTCAACACAGGAGCTGCCCTTTGGTGGCCAGTGCACTCTCACAGGGGGAGTGCCACTCAGCCAGAAGCCAGGCTCATGGCTGGAGAGCACAGCAGCGGTGGCGGGAGCCTCTCCTGCCTCCGCGGCAGCCAGTGCTAAGGATATCCAACTGACAGCTTAGGCCCGGTCCCTGTGGGACATTCCCCAAGAGCTCATGGACTGCAAGAGGGTGTAGGCCAGCTGAGGGACCCTCGCCGCAGTGCACGAATTTTGTGCACCAGGCCTCTAGTATTATTATAAACTACCTTCCTTCTCTAATTGTAAATCATGTAAGTATTGAAAAAATACTGTCATCAAATAAAATGTATGGATTTAGCATATTATAATTAATAGAATAATGGATACACATGGAAGAATGCACTTATTAAAGTTAGGAATAGATGGTTAGAGGTAGAGTAAGCTTGACATTTGAAAGTTTATTTTACACTACTATCCTGAAGATTCTATCTGGATTTTTACCTACATAGTTTGAGTTTAATAAGAGTTCAAGACATCTCTTAATCAATCACATCATCAAATGACATTTAAGAGAGTGGCCCTTGCCAATGATAGCCTGGTTTTAGTGACTAAGGACTTCATTCACTAAGAGAGTCTGGAAAATATAACATGTACTGATGTTCAACTGCTCTGTTTCTAATCTCACAGAATATAGATGCCTAAGGTGTATGTGAATGTGTGTATGCACAGATAGTCTTCATGTTGACAATATGTATGTAAGTTATTCATGTGCATAGATATTCTTTCTAGGCGGTATTTCTTTTGCTGATCACTATTATTTTCCCATTAGAAATTACCACATCTTAAATTTTTTAGTCAGTCATAGTTCAAGAAAAGTTGAAATCTTGAGTACTACATCTGCTAATGCCAAGGTTGGTTTTTTTCCTATGACAACATTGGATGCTAAAATCAACAGGTACTTTCAGTTCAAGAAACAGACCAAGGAAACATTTACCTTGTTTTTCTAGAAACCATATTTAAATACAAGTACAGAAATTGTGGAAGTCATCAACCATAGAAAGGTTTTACTACCTTGCTGGAAAGCAAAAACAGATGATAGATGATAGATAGATAGATAGATAGATAGATAGATAGATAGATAGATAGATAGGGTCTTAAAACAAGGAGACAAAAGTTATTTTAGGAGTATATTCATTTAATGAGCTCCAGGGATCACTCGGTATATCTCCACATTAACTCTGCATGGATCACAATGGATTGTTGGTAAGCAAGCCAAGAAAACAGGGAGTGAGAGTGCTCAACCACAGGTTGCCAGCTATGGTTGTTGTCACTACTACAGCTTCCACCCAATGCTGCCCATCCCTAGGCTCATTTGATATGACTGGAGACTGTTGTTTTAAAAAGTGTCAATTAGAAGTAATCTCACCTGGCATCTGTAAATTGCTGTTATTATTAAAATACTTTAACTATTAATTATTTATTTAAAAAATACTTTGCTTTGACAAATTCTGTCTCAACTTGCTTGCTTCTGCGAAGCTGAATTATCTCAGAATAACCACTTGCCAATACAGATTGGTAGTTTCAGTATAGTCATGGGGATGTAAAACACAGCATAGGAAATATAGTAAGATTGTAATATTGTAATAACTACATATGGTGCCAGTTAGGTACTGGAAATATCAGGAACACTTTGTAAAGTATATGATTATCTGAAAACTATTCTGTACACCTGAAACTAATACAAAATAATATTGAATGTAAAATGTAATTGAAAAGCATTTTTAATAAAAATAATTTCAGCCCAGCAGAGTGGCTCCATTGGTTGGACGTCATCCTGTGTACATAGGGTTGCTGGTTTGATTCCCAGTTGGGCATGTATAGAAGGCAACTGATCTCTCACATAGATATTTCTCTCTCTCTCTCTCTCTCTCTCTCTCTCTCTCAGGATTTTTTTAAGTGTTAAAAAACAAAACGAAATTGCCTGCCAGGAAGGGATGACCCAGGGTGCAGCAGTCAGGTCCAGGTTCCATGTTCACTCCGCAGAAACCCTCGCACCTGCCTAGTGACACCGGCAGTGAGGGGGCCGTGGGGAAACGCACCTGGCTCCAGGCCTCACAGAGAAGCTGGGAAAGTCCCGGGAAGAAGTGAGCGACATCCATGCAGCATCCAGCACTTGGCTTTGGGCAGGCTCTGGTCTCCAGGACCTTGGGAAGGTGCCAATGGACCCGCAGAGCTGGTGTCCAGGTGGTTTAAACTCTGATGGTTGGGCTTCTGGAGGCCTGAACAGTCCCCATATGGTAGCCCATCTGGTGCCAAACTCCTACAAACCACGGTGGGAAGTCACCGGTGCTAGGAAGTCCAGAAGGGGCTACCCAGCCTTTGAGGCATCACCCTTTGCCCACTGCACCAGTTGCCATTCTCTCTTCACAAGGGTTGGACTGACAGCTCCCCATACTCCCCTTTCCCCGACCCCTGCCCACACAGACCCCGGGCCCATTGCACCCTCCCCTTTCTCTGAACAAGAGACTGGCTGAAGTTAGTTCAGTGCGGGTTAGACCATAAGAAGCATGGGAAGCTAAGGAGACGCTTTCCTAGTTTCCACTATATTCTCCGGTTCGTTTGGCGCACAGCTGGCTCTAGGTGGGCAATTTGCTTTCTCAGTTTCTTCTGTATTCCCGTCAACCCCATGTCTTACCCAGTGGCCGTCACCCTGTGCTTCTCCCTGTCTACTCTGATGATGCCCCGCCTGGCTGGGACCACCCCGCTGCTCCTGCACCTGTCCTCGGTCCTGGTCACAGACTATTTTACCCTTATCATATGCCTTTACTAGGTGGCTTTGACATCCAGTCGAGGAAGCAATATCATTCCCCACAGACACTGTGCTCCCCTCTAGGGATCCTCCCCTTGGTGAACTGGGAGGACTCTCCAAAGAAGCCCATGATGTGTGGACAGTCAAAAACAATCCATATCCCTGCTCCAGGGCTCAGATCTTCCCTCCCACAGTTCACCACCTGAGCAGGTAGTCAAGGCTGTGAAGCCGGTCCCATCGAGTACCATCCCACTTCCTTGCCCAAAGGAGATGGAAGAGAGCAACAGACAGGACCATCAGAACAGCCTGCATAGCAGTAGGTATCTACCACTGACATAGGGACCAAGGGAGTCCTCCCTTCCCGCAAGTGCAGTCCTGCCTGGGCCTCTGGACCTCAATCCCAAGAACCGCAGACGGATTGAGTAGGACACCCAGACGTCTCCCAGGTGCTCCTCCTCTGAAGGCCAGGTGGTGACAAGCTCATGCAGCCCTGCGGGAGCTGTCCCACCTCCTCTGAAGCCTGATTCTGAAGTAGCAGTGCTCTCTGACCCCAGTCCACGCTGCTCCCTGCTGCCGGAGAGATCCACAAAGGAAGTGCTGCGTGAAGAACAGCTTGCCAGGTTCACTAACTTTGGGTAAAGAGATGCATGGTGAAAAGCCATCAGAAAGCAGTCCTCCACTGGTCTCTTCCAACACGAAGCACTGCAAACACAAAATGTCCACGTCACTTTTGCTGCCACTGCCACCTCGGCTGTGGGATCGAGGCGAGCTGCCCCCCATTTCCTAAGCTGCCTTGCCTTGCTGTTGCCAAAAACCTGGGCACCTTGGAGAACACTGAAGGTCAGAGTAAAAACACCTTAAAGGACAAAACAAGAGGTCGAGGCTGACTGCAGTGCCACTCCGCCTGCCCCCCGTTTCTCTCCACCTGGTTTGGTGGCTGCGGACACCCTGCCCTTGGCCACTCGAACTGTGCAGGTCTCTCTGCTACCATCACAGCCAGGCAGTGGCAGATCTGACCTCTCAGCCTACTTTAGAGGCTGATGAAATTGAAATGGACACGACGACTCTGTCCTGTGCTGTCAGAACCTCTACAAATTTCAACGCTGCCATTGACAGTCAGCCTCCTTCCCAGGTGTCATTTCCTGTTCTGCCACCGTGTCTAGAGAGAATGACACCACGGCTATGGACCCACCCCTCTCTCCTGATCACTAGCATTTATAGGTGCTTCCTTTCCCCTGCTCACTTACCTCAACTGTGTATTTATTGCCCAACTATGCATTAAATAAAACCTTGTTTCTGTTCATCTGCCTCTGCCCCTGTGACTTTACTGTAGAGGAAGAGCTGGCACATGAATGGAGATGTGTTGAGCCAGACTTAACTATGCAAACTGCTCTGTGTCCCAGTGACTGGGATGCTGAAGCAGCAGCAATTTATGGCTGCACGTGCTGACTCCTGAAATCTCGTTTTGAGTGTAAGGAATGACCATCCAGGAGGAAGGAAGGTCCAGAAGAGGGAGCGATGGGGGACTCACTCTTGCCTCTTCCCTCTATGCTTCTCTCTCCTCTCCTACCACTCTGACCTCGGTTGAGGCTAGAGAATCTCTGATGTGTTATAGAAAACCACACTTTATGGCTTTAGTTTTTTTAAATGTTTAAATGTGTGTGTGTGTGTGTGTGTGTGTGTGTGTGTGTGTGTGTCCTATTTAACTTAGACTTGGCCAGCCATCCTCACACATTTCCACTTCACCCAGAGAAGATGAATTTGGCATCCAGGTTCTTGAGTCTGGAGGAAAAAGTAAGAAAGAGCTCTTGCCTGCTCTGTAATTATTGACCATTTATGTTTACTTAAGACTTTACAATGCTGCTTAAAAATATCAGAAAAGATTCCCTCTAATAACCAGCCTGGCTCTAAGTGCTAAAATATTACATCATACAAGGTAAAATTGTGCCCAGTTCTGAATGACCCTACAGTTCTGTAGAGTCTCCATTAGATTTAATAAAGGCAAAATTCCTGACTTTGTGGGACCTACATTCTGGTTGGGGGAGGGGGAGGTAATAAATACATGTAAATTGTCTGCAATAACAAATGCTGTGGAGAATAAAGCAGTATGTGGAGGACTGAGGTTATGGAGAGAGAAGCAGAGTTTCCAGTTTAAACAGTGGGCAGGTTAAGCCTCACCGGGAAGGTGGGATATGAAGAGTCTAGAAGGAGGTGGTTGAATCAGAATCAGAGGGAAAAGCATTCCAGATCATGGAAATAATCCCTGCAGAGGCCCAGCGGAAGGATGCCTTGGGTCCTCAGGGAGCAGTTAGTGAACAATGTGGCTGGAATAGAGCCCAGTGGGAGGGAGGAGAGGACAGAGAAGATGTGGGTTAAATTCCCTGCACCACCATTTATTGGCTTCATCATCACAGATGACTCAACCTCCAAGCATCGCAGTGAGCTGAGTGTTTTTTCTGTGGCCTATTTACCTTGCAAGATTTTGGGGGGGGAAATAAAGTAACATACAGAAGTGACTTATAAGTCATTTTGTTATTGTTCTATATATGCAGATAGATGGATACACAGATAATAGATAGTACATAGGTACATAGATAGATAAATGATAGATAGATAATAGAATTATAACTAAACTTTTCTCCCCCCAAAAATAAAATTCAGATGTTGAAACCCTACCCACCCCCCAATGTGATGGTACTTGGAGATGGGGTGCTTTGGGAGGCAATTATGTTTAAAAGAGGCCATGAGGGGGAGCTACCGTGATTGGATTCGTGCTGTTAAAAGAAGGGGAAGAGACACAGGCTTTCTCCCTCTGCCATGTGAGGACAGCAGCCTGGGCACACTAAATCATGTAGGCAGACAGACAGACAGACAGACAGATGATAAATACACAGGTACATAAACAATGGTGGAGATAGAGCATATATGTGTGCAACACGTATGCTTAATGCGTTTCTTAAGCAGCATTTGATTGCCTTCACTGGGCAATTCAAATAGAAGATCCTCATTTTAAAGGGAACATAAAGGTGTTTGCTTTTATGAAGTAAAACACATAGAAAAATATAACTGTGCCTAAAAATGCACAGAGCTGAGTACAGGGCAACATTTATGAGATTAGCCCTGTACCAACAAAAACACCATTATGGAGAGGCTGCGGACTCCTCCAGGCCCCCTGATGCTGATTCATTCTCTCCAAGTTGTTTATTACAGTTCCGGAGGAGGAAAGCTCCTGCTCCCTGGCTTCAGAGAACTGCCTGCCCTTTGTAGTCAGAACTGCCTCTCAGAAGCAGGGTTGAAATCCACTCTGCTTCTAATAGTCCCCCATCCTCTCTATGTTATATCTGGCAACATTACCAGGGGCACATTCTTAAAATCCATCCCTGTTTACTTTTCTTTTTTTTTTTTTTTTTTTAATATATTTTTTTTTTTTTTAATTTTTTAAAAAGTTT
>NW_005368341.1:8478176-8496965 GCF_000412655.1 Myotis brandtii | reverse complement strand
ATATATTTTATTGATTTTTTACAGAGAGGAAGGGAGAGGGATAGAGAGTTAGAAACATCAATGAGAGAGAAACATCGATCAGCTGCCTCCTGCACACCTCCTACTGGGGATGTGCCCACAACCAAGGTACATGCCCTTGACCAGAATCAAACCTGGGACCTTTCAGTCCGTAGGCCGACACTCTATCCACTGAGCCAAACCGGTTTGGCTTTTCTTTTCTTTTTTAATTAAGGTATTACATATGCATCCTTATCCCCCATAACACCCCCCCCTCCTGACTTTTCTTTTTCTTTTTTAATTTTTTATTTTTTTAAATCCTCAATGGAGGATATGTTTTTTACAGTGTGTTGTTTTTTTGAGAGAGAGAGAGACATGGATGTGAGAGAGAAACATCGATTGGTTACCTCCTGTATGTGCCCTAACCAGGGACTGAACCCTCAACCCAGGTATGTGCTCTGATTGGGAATCAAACGCCGCAACCTTTTTGGTGTATGGGATGATGCTCAACCAACCAAGCCACCCAGACAGGGCGACTATTCTTTTTAAAAGGGCTCTAAACTAAAAATAATGATCCTGATAAGGCAAATATTTAACAAATGCATAAGAAATGTAAAAATAATTTTTAATTTTATGTTTTGATATTTCTAAATAAATAGAAGCAGTATTTTATTTTTTATGAAAATAATACATGAACATGGTTGCCACTACAATAATACTGAAATTCAACCCTTCCTACCCCAGCTCCCTACTCTAGAAACAATTTTTCCCTACTTTGATATTACCCCATAATTCTAAACATTATGCTATCCTGCTGTATCATGACATATCCACTTAGGACAACATTTTTACCACATTAACATGGAAGAAAGAAAAAAATCCCACTCCTTTTGCTCCACGTTCTTTCCAATGTCATATTCATTTTATTAATTTGCTGCTTCTCTTTGGTGACTTCATGCAATTTTGCTAGATTTGTTGAGAAGGGAAGTGGTAGCACAGTGGCTAAAAGCACGGGGTCTGGAGATGGACCCCCTGGGCTGAAATCTCTTCTTTAGCTTATTAGCCCCAGACCCTTCCTGGGCCGCTGTTTCTTCATCTGTAAACCAGGAGAAAGGATAATACCTACCTTATGGGGTTGCTCGTGATAATGCAAATAATCATGCATTTGCAGCTGATACATTTGATAAGGGTTAGCATCCAAAATTTATAAATAACTCATATAGCTCAACCCCCAAAATACAAACAACACAATTAAAAAGTGGGCAGACCTGACTAGACATTTCTCCAAAGAGGACATACAGATGGCCAGTAGACATATAAAAAGATGTTCAATATCACTAATCATCAGAGAAATGAAAATTAAAACCACAATGAGAAAGCACCTTACACTTGTCAGAATGGCTGCTGTCAATAAATCTACAGCAAGTGTAAGGGGGGATGTGGAGAAAGGGGAACCCTCATGTACAGCTGGTGGGAAACAGTATGGAGAGTCCTCAAAAAATGGAACTGCCTTATGCCCCAGTGATTCACTTCTGGGTATATATTCAAAGAATCTAAAACATGAATCCAAAAGAATATATGCACACCTATGTTCATTATAGTGTTATTTACAATAGCCAAGCTATGGAAGCAACCCAATAGAGGAGTAGATTTAAAAAGTTGTGGCTAAACAAAGTTGTGTTATGTGTATTCATAATCATAGTTTGCTAAAATGCTTCCGTATGATGGTTTTCCATTACCTACTCTCAGCTGTTTTTGTGTGTGCAATAGAAGTTAAATTCTTTGACTAAAAGTTAAAATATCATGGTTAGTTGAGACTACACTACGCAACAGTGATAGAGAATTACAACTGAGTATGTGCTTCTACTTTTCAAGAGAAAAAAAAAGAAGTAATAGGGAACATATGTAATACTTTCAACAATAAAGATTTTTTAAAAAAAAGAAAAAAAGGAGTAATTTTGTTTTAACACCAAATATCAGTTTGTCCCAGAATATGAAATGACATAGTCAAGGAATTTGAAGCAAGTGAATTTTATTTGCTTGGTTTATAATATCTGAGTTTCAAAGAAAAATGTCTATAAAATATATTAAAATTTTAGCACATTCTGCTTAGTTTTGAAGGGCTTGTTTCCTAGCACCTTCATCTACAATTTGAAAGATGATTCTTTACCTTTTATAAACCTGCCTAAATAGCAGTGATTGTTTCACACCAGAATAATTTTCTGTAACATTGACACATATGGTTGATTAATCCTATTTTTAAAACATTTTAAGTCACTAAGTACAAAAGTTTTCTCACCTATGAAAGAGCTGTTTCTTTACACTCGAAGTATATTCTTTTATGTTTATTTTATTTGCACTTTGATCCAATAGAAAACCAAGTGCTGTTTCCCAGGAACCCACAATCCTATCTTTAAAAATTGACAAAAATCTCTTCTGACAACTCTTGAATTTGCTTTCCCAATATTATAGCTCTCATTTAGAAAAAAAATAAAAAATTTTCAGGATATCTTTTACAACTAAAACTATCTTTGACATTTCCCAGAGGGCCCCTGGGAAAATAAAAAAATATTCTTTCATCTAATAAAAAGAGGGGTCCATTGACCAAGATGGCCTGACTGCTCCTGGCAGCCTGACTAAATTACATGGGTTTCACCCTGACTTTAGGTCTCTAACCTCCTTTTCTTAGATCATTTACTTTAGAGAACTTGTAAATTCTTTTTCTGCCTCTTTACCATGAAAATCCTTGCAAGGACTGTCTTTTGCAAGGACCACAGAGCCATGCCTCTGAGATGTGAAATCATCAAGGAAGACAACACTCGCATCTCTCGTTCTCTGAGGGAGGATGGGAGCCTAACTTTGGCAGGTGCCTTGCTCCAAACTGTAAAACTACATCCTGTCATGAAGGTACAAGAAAACTCACTTTTCCTATTGGTGAGACCAATTAGCAAACACAGGTGGCCTCCAATGTCTCCACTGCAGCTCTTAAAAACTCTCCCAACCTTTGTTTTAACACAGTGGTTTTCAACCCTTTTCATCCCATGGCACACACACCAGTTACTAAAATCCTGCGGCACACCAAAAATGTATTTTTGGCCGAGCTGACAAAAAAGAAAAAGGGTGTAATTTTGATTCATTCGCGTTAGACAGCTATGTTGTGTTGGCTGTTGTCATTTTTTTAGTTGACAATCAAGAGGAAAGTCACCCAAATGTATGGGCACTGCAGGTGAAGTCAGATGAAGAGAGTTTCTTGGACTTGCATTTCTAAACTTGGGAGAGATGAACAAATAACAAAGCCTTTCAAAGGTTCCATCCAAGATTCATTATAAAAACTTCAACATCAAAGTTAACCCTCTGGCCTTTGTAGTTTCATATGTTTTGACTGGCTCTAGATTTGCAAAGCCAACTCAAGGAGGCCTACCTGGATATTTATAGTCTTCCAGCACCCTATGTCAATGATCAGGCAAAACCTAACAAGACTAGCCTTTTGGGGGTCAAAATGGTATTTGGAGATTATTTTGACATCACAAATGGAGGAGAATTAAACTGTCAGAGAAACTGCAAAATAATTGGAAAAATAGCAAAAGAGAGTAAGATTACTGGATGTCCTTCCAGGGGGATGTTGATCATTTGTCTGGGAAATTATCCAGGAATATCTGATTCCACTGGGATATGAACCTTTGATTCTGTGATTAGCTAGATTATTTAGCCAACTCTTTAGGGATAGAAATTAATTTGTAGAAAACTGAATAGTAATACAAATGTTGCCAGCCTATAGCAATTCCTTTTGTAGAGATGCAAGTAAATTTTGTCTGATGCAGACTATAAATCTCTGTAAATCAAACTCTCTTTTAGTCAGTTTAAATACCTTACTATTTCCCTCATTAATTAAAGAGTTCATGTAAATCTTTAGCAGGTGTTCATTTTATATTTATAAGAAAGATATTTTACCTTTTTGAAAATACTTTATCACCATGAACTTAGAAATTATCTAAATAAAGGACAATTGAATTGAATCATATACTAGCAATCATAATAATAACTACTACTTATTAAAAGCCTAATGTGTACCAAGTACTGTGCTGCTGCTAATAGGTTAGTTATCTTTCCAACAACTCTGCATTATTACCATCCCTACTTTTTAGATGAGGAAACATGTTCCAAACTATTGAGTTGCCCGACATCATAGACCTAGTAATTAAAAGCCAAGATTCAAACCCTACTCTGGCTGACTCCAAATCCACTTCCTAAAAACCTGGCTCTCTCCCACACAACACCTTTTGTTTTCAGCTGGAGATACTATGTATTGGACCATTTTAGGGAGTTACTCAGTTTCCTGAGTCTTTCCCATGCATGCAGGGGATACACATGCTGTTAAACTTCTGTTTTGCTTTTCTCCTGTTAATCTGTATCTTATTACAGGGGGAATCTCAGGCAAGAACCTAGAAGGATAGAGGGATAAAATTATTTTTCCTCCCTTACAACCTCTCCCTACAAATGCATGATATCCTCAAGACCGAATGGTGGAGTTCTATCACTCTTATAGTTAGCAGCTTAGTATTTGCCAGGGAGAGAGATAACAGAAATAAAAGAGAGTGGAAAATATTTAATTCTTAAAAAACCTTTTCAAACGGCTTAAGGTCCTTTGCTGTCTCCTAGAACCTATTTCCTTAAGCACTTTATGTAATTTGATCTTTTGTTAAGGACACTCTTGCCTAGAAGATGAATGAAATTTTCGACTTGGTTTTTAGGGGGTGAGCAGTTGACCTTTCCCACTCAATTTCATTATGAAGAGTAAAGTTAAATAGCCTAATGGAGAACAGGGGGATTTATTTCATATTAAATAATTAAAGTCAGCAAGATGATCAAGATGATCGATTGAAACTGTGCAGTGTATTAGATAGCAAATGTGAAAAAGAATTGTCTCCAGATTAGGGTGCTATCTTTATTATAAAGGGAGCATTTTTTAAAGGGGCTTTTATAATTCAAATAGCATCTCTCTTATCCCCTATGGTCACAAAACTGCGAGACTTGTCCTTTTGTTGTGAATAATTTCCCAGAGAAGGAGCCACAGGAGGGGTGAGAATAGCACAGCTACCAAAGATCTTAGAGAAGACTGATTCATCTCCTGACATTTGGGTTTTTTGTGTATTTATTAAAAATTATACCATTTTAGTGAAATAGGTTTTAACAAATGTCAACCTCGAGCATTTTCACATTTTTAAAAAACCAATCCCACCCGTCAGCTGCTTCCTTATTCACACCTCCAGTCCTGGTACAGACTGAGGAGTGTGCATTAAGGTGTCACTGGTCTCCATTTAACTTTCCTCAGAGGATTTAATGTCTGTCAGCGCTCAGGTTAAAGATTGCTCTCTGCTGTTCCACTACTTGATATCTTGTGGGTTATTTTCCTCTTACAAATGAATGTTACTCATTCCTATTTTCAATTTTGCTATTTTATACTTAATTAGATTTCTACAATATTTATTTCTGAAACATGTCTCCTCTACCAATACTCTTTAAGCTAGCCACAATCAATAAGCAATTTACTCTCCAGATTCCTTTACAGGGTCTAGTCATCTGAAAAGGGCTTTATTTAATCCAAATGTGAAACTGAAATTTGATGGTGTTTATATCTGTCATTCATATGCAAGACGGTGTCATTATTATTGGATCTCAAAAGATATAATTTATGTATTTAGCATATTTTAAATTTGTATTTTTATCCTTTACTTTGATTATGTGTTTTCAGTTTGCTTGTTTGTTGTCTATATGTTAATTGCCATCTCTACCAAATTATTTCAAAATGCTGATAGGTGCCTACCATACAATTCTACGGAATTTTGTAGTTTATCAGAATAAATATACAGAATGGTAGCCTTTCTTTGCAATTTTACTGAGAAGTTCTCATTTTCATAGCAACAGGCAATAAATGGAGTAGTTTTGAAATCAGAGAGTCCTGGGTTCTAATTCCAGCTCTAGCTCTTACACAAGTTAAATGACAATGAGAAAAATGTTTAATTTCCAGTGCATGGCACATAGCAAGCCTGTAGCAACTACAAAATAGTTTCAGGGTATTTGGCTGAAACATATCACCCACTGACTGCAGACAACTGTCCCACTTTTTCCTCACCACTCAGAAGCTGCATTCTGGGTTAAAACTAAAAAGAAAAAATACCAACATATCCTTCTCCAATTAAAAAGAACTATTTTTAAATCAAGACTATAAGAGTAGCCATGTTTCACTGTCAGAAGGATGGTGGTATAAGAACTGAGACAGTTTCAACAGTGGAGAATACTTACTTTCATCAGTACTTATAGGGTCAGTTTCCTAAAGAAGTACACAAAAGACATTGGCATAGTAAAGGATGACAGAAATACAAAAAGCTAAAGTCAAATAGATCCCACTATATATGGAGATTTGATTATGAAAACATATTTAAATTCTGTAGGGAACGAATAGGTTAGCACAAATGACCAGTCACCTGAAAGAAAAGAAAATGATATCCCTATATCTCACATAAAAACAAATTCAAAATGGATTAAAGAATTAGAGTAGCTTGATTATACAATTAAGCAATTAAAAACTTAGGAATAATCTAGAAGACTATAGGTATAATTATAAGTAAGCTTTTTTAAAAGATAGATTCATATAGACCTTATAAAAACAAATTGCTATATTGGCAAAAGGCACCCTAACCAACTCAGTAAAGTAATAACAAGTAAACTATGAAGATATGCTGGATTTGCAGGTAGTTACAAAAAACTATATTAAAGTAGCCATGTTAGGAATATGTGTGTGTGTGTGTATCTACAGACAGATAGATCTCAGATCAGCACTTTTCTTGCTTAGGAAAGCCTACTATTGGTGGGGGCTGCCAGGGGAGGGCACTGCTGGCAGAAATGGGAATTGTTAAGTGTTTTTAAGAGCAACATTTCATTATCAATTTAATTTAAAATGAAGACTGCCTCAGACCCAGCAATCTCCTGCTTGGATATCCAGCACATAGAAATAAATGTGCCAATGAGTCAGGGTATCAGTACACGGATGTATAAGGTAACACTGTTTGACAAGGCAAAACCGGGCAACTTATCGGGTGTTTTAATGGCACCACTGATAAAAACAGCTGTTTCAACAGTTAACCACAAAAACTGAATCAGCACACTCAATTCCACTTTTTTCCCATTTAAACACTATCCTTGGCCTATCACAAAAGCTAGAATTCCTCTTCCTCCTCCTTCCTGTCTCTTAGTTTCATCCATCCAAACACCTTCCAATCTCTGAACCCCATGTCAGCAAGATCCCTGAAACCCATAGAGACAGTCAGGTGTCCAAAACTTTTCAACAGAAAGAATTCACTCTAGTTCTATTTTTTATACTCTTCACTGTTTCCCTTAAATGAGATATTACTTCGAGATTCCAAGAAATTGAGTAATGATTATATGGCTAAAAGCAGCATTACCGCTGAAACCGGTTTGGCTCAGTGGATAGAGCGTCGGCCTGCGGACTGAAAGGTCCCAGGTTCGATTCCGGTCAAGGGCATGTACCTGGGTTGCGGGCACATCCCCAGTGGGAGATGTGCAGGAGGCAGCTGATCGATGTTTCTCTCTCATCAATGTTTCTAACTCTCTATCTCTCTCCCTTCCTCTCTGTAAAAAATCAATAAAATATATTTTAAAAAAAATAAAAGCAGCATTACCTAGTGTAATCCTACTGACATGTAACAATATCTATATAACTGACGTCTACCAATTAGATAGCCATCTATCTAATCTTTCTCTAGAAAGGCAAACACCAAGATCTCAACAGGTTAACTCTATTTGGTTGATGAAATTACCATTCATTTTGATTTTCTTTTTTCTGTTCTACAATTTCCACATTTCATTTAATAAATATGTACTTCTATCATTGGAAGCCACAATAAATGTCTTAAAATAGCATTATCATAGTTTCAGTTTTTGTCTTCACCCATGTTGATAACTATATATGAGAGTGACGGGGGAGGGGAAGAGACAATCTTTTTTAAAAGATACGTAGTACTTATTTGAATAGTGAAATAAAATACCTCATCAGCAACATATAAAAATTAACCTAGAAAATGGTAGAGCTACTCTATGTCTGGGATGGCAAATGAAATTTTCACTGTCATTTTAAAGGCAATGATCCTTCCATTTGTGCCTCTAAAACCTGAGGAACCATTCAATGAACTGCTCCTCTTCCTTTTGTCCAGTCACCATGTATATAAAAGATAGATGCCCATACACCTACATAAGTAAGACTTTTCTCTAAGGAAGGCTCAGAAAACATAACTCTATTGAAAATATATTAGCCCATAACATCAAGTTACTGCTGTTCATATTTGGGAGCTTACTGAGAAATAAGTCTCTAAAGGTTATATCATAAGTAAAGATAATAGGAAGCACCTTGAAGAGGTCACACACAAAAGAAGCCATAATTCTCTCACAGTGGGGAAAAATCACATTGCATGTAGCCTTTCTAGGAAGAGATGTACTGAACGCACCATGAACTCGAGGATACAATGCCAAGGAGAACTAAGTCTCCATGCAAGTTGCCCTTTTGACTTAGTAAAGTTATACCACCTTGCCTTCCCTCAATTCCATGTGGCATTATATGTCAGCAACTCAGCACTCTAAATTGAGCTCATATAGTACAAAAACTATTTCAGTGTCATGCTTCCAATATCCTGATTAACCTAAAGCAATGTGAATAGCAGTAAAAATAAATAAATAAAAGAACATCAGAAACAGTCCCTAGTCCTAGACTCTGCCAATAGTTGACCTTGACCTTGAGTAAGTCCCACAACTCATTTTTATTTCATGTAACATGGTTAAAATTAAAAGGCCGCTAAGTCTCCTGCCAGAAACTTTATGACTTTGTGGCAGATTATAATCAGGACTGAGGAGTTAACAGTGTTTTCCGTCTATGGATGCCTCTCCGCCCCTCAGAATATGTGGTCTTCCTTCCTTCTCATTGTCTTTTTCTTCCTCCTTCTGCCACTGCGATGCTTCCATTCAACAGGAGCATCCATTATTCTCCAGTAATAATAGTAACATTTATTTAACACTTTCCATGTGCCATAAACTTCATATTCATTATCTCCTTTAACCCCAACAACTACCTTAGGAAATAGGCTAATTTGTTTTCTAGACCATGAGCCTGAGACTCAGACAGTTTTCCTTCACTCTACTTACGACTGCTATAGTTCAGTGTGTACAACAGCACAATCATTAAACACGTTGGATTAAGTCCTTGGCCATGGTGACAAGGATAAAAAGCTTGTATGAGTGATCTTCTCACAATGTCTCAGCTCATGATTCTTTTTTTAAGCGTGGTTGGTATACAACATTATATTGGTCATATTACTTTCAGGTGCACAATATAGTGATGTGACATTTTTATACCTTACAATGTGATCACACCATTAACTCCAGTAATCATCTGTCACTGTGGTAACTTATCACACTATTATTGGTTATATTCCCTTTCCCATTTCACCCTTCCTCCCTCCCCCTCCCTCTGGTAAACATCCCTTTGGTCCTTGTTTCTATATGCCTATTTTTGTTTTGTTTATTCCTTTGTCTTGTGTTTTGTTTTTAATTTCCACATATAAATGAAGCCATGTGGTATTTATCTTTTTTTGCTAACTTATTTCACTTAGCATAGTATCCTCTCCATCGATGTTGTCAAAAATGACAAGATTTAATTCTTCTTTATGTCAGCTCATTACATAAATTTACTTAAGCAAATCACTTAAGTGATGCCTGAAGTTTATGTGAGGCTGTGAAAGCTGCTTGGGGAAGCAGCCTGCCTACAGTGGCCTGGGTGGGTTCACAGTTGTGCTTCAGCAATAGTGAGAGTTTGGGTGTGATGATGTGTCTACCTTGACCGAGGGCAAGATTCCACACTCAAGAGAACTAATAATCAACAGGCCAGGAACCAGAGACAAACATGTTAGTCACAGGATTGCCTTCCCTTTCTGATCTATTGATTATAAACTGCTCTTATTCTTTTGTGCATATATTTTAAGCTCACAATGATGTCGTGAAAGTTAAAGAAACTTATTGTGGCTGTAAAAAAGCAAAAGGCTTTGTAGCTATCCTTGAGCAGGTCGTTTACTGTAGACCTTGTGAACATTCTTTAGACCTTGGAATATGCTCAAATACCATAACAGCAACACAAACACAAAGAATGCCATCTCTCTCTCTCTCTCCCTCCCCGCCCCAGTGAGTTTGAGAAAGCCGGGTAAAACAATGTAAGTTTAGGGAAACAGCAGTGCCAAAGGCCCTGGAGCAGTGGTTCTCAACCTTCCGGCCCTTTAAATACAATTCCTCATGTTGTGACCCAACCATAAAATTATTTTCGTTGCTACTTCATAACTGTAATGTTGCTACTGTTATGAATCGTAATGTAAATATCTGATATGGAGGATGGTCTTAGGCGACCCCTGTGAAAGGGTTGTTCGACCGCCAAAGGGGTCGCGACCCACAGGTTGAGAACCGCTGCCCTGGAGTATGTGCATTTTTACTGAAAAGGTCTCTGGCGCCTCCGTGTGGCCACATAGTGCCGCATCCCATCACTGACGAGCTCCAAGGTAGCTGTGAAGTCTGAGCTTTCCAAAGGCCCCGTTCACTACTGAGAAGATGAGTAGTTTCCTTGATTGGAAAAAGAACCTTATCCTGTCTCAGATGGAAACAGTGCATGAAGCTCGCTCCATGGCTCACGAACATATCTCTGTGGGTCCTTAAGGGTTCTGCAGCTGCCGATCAATAGGACAGATTGGCGTGTCACAGGACTGACTAGAACATGATTGGAGAACAGCTACAATAGAAGTGTGTAGACAGAAATAAGAGCTTTGAGGGAAGCTAACCGGAACACAGAAACAGAACTGAGCACAAGACAGGAGCCAGGGCTGAGAGGAAGAATTCAATAACATTTTTGAGCTCTAGCTACTGTGAGTCATGCTCCCTGCAAAGGGCTAGAGATATGAGCTTCTTAAGAAGCTCACCTAGGAGAAATCTTTAGGCAGTGCTCAGTAATTACTACCCACACACTGTGTTAGAAGTTCTCTGGTTGGCCCAAACAAGCAGTGGTCTAAGGAAGGAACCCCACCGAGTTTATCAAGCTAATTCTTGGACATAAGCATGTTGCTAGACCAAAGGAAATTGTAATCCATATATGCCATGTCTGCTTTGGAGAGGAAAACAAAACCTTTCCCTATCTTTTCCCCAGTGAAAAATCTTTAATTTTTTTAAGGCCAAGTTTAAAGCATCCACTTTTCCACGATATCTTCCCCAACCAATTCAATCTCAAATCACCCCTCCTTTGCTTCTGTGAGTTTTAGGCATTCAGTCCCCTTATTTTTATTATTTGGTACTTTGCACTTTTCCCCAGTGAAAATTTGTTCATATACCATGTCTTCCTATTTCACCCAAATAAGTGTTATACACCCAAGGCAGGGAACAAGTCCTCAATTTCTGCAGTTTCAAATCCTGACCCGCTGTCCCCTTCAGCTGGGCCTACCTCCCCTCACTCATTATCCTTTAACCCTCCCCACATTCAAATTCACATTTCTCTCTTTTTTTCTAATCCCTGAGAAAGGTGTCCCTCATTCTGCTTAAAGATAACTTTCCATCATGTTCTGATTTTCACCTCTGTTCACTTTTCTCCAACAGCTAACTCCATCAATTACTCTTTTTCTTGTATCTGCAATCTCTTTCTGCGGTTCTCTTATCCTCAGCCTATAAGATTCTCATCTCTCACCCTTAAAAGACTCTTCTCCAACTGCTGCCCCAACTCCCTCCATTTCTTACCCAAACTTATTAAAAGTATGTAGTCAATGTCCTCACTCTCTCCTTCCCCAGTTCCTCCTGGATGCACTCAGCCACCCTCACTAATTGTTCTCACACAGTTAGCAAAGTCCTCTCAAATGCTGAATCCAACTCTTTTTCCTATCTTATTTGGCTTTTTTAAAATATATTTTTAATGATTTCAGAGAGAAAGGGAGAGGCGGGGAGAGAGAGAGAGAAACATCAATGGTGAGAGAGAATCATCTATTGGCTGCCTCCTGCACATCCCCACACTGGGGAATGAGCCCACAACCCGGGCATGTGAATCCCCAAGGTAACCTTCATTGGATAAATATTTATCAGCTCCTCACTATATCCTATGCTCCTTCCTAAGCCTGATGAGTCAAACGGAAAGCAATTACCCCCAACAGTTTACAGTCTGGCAGAGAGGCTGAGTATAAGGTAAGGAGAGTGCAGAAGGGGCATCTCAGTCTCTTGGTTCCCATACTGAACCTTCCCATGCTCCCCTCCCCCTACAACAAAGTCTTCCCAATTCTTCATCACACACCCTATCCATGAATACATCCCCAATATACTTATAAATATATGCATATATTTACTATTATTGGCTAATATCTCAATATAATAAGGTGAGAGTTGTCATTATCTTTACTGGATATAAATCCACATTTCAAAGAATCTTCTGGATGGCTTCCAAAAAATTACTTTGTAATAAAACTGATAAAGAGATTAAACGTGGAGTAGGAAAAATGCCAGCTCAAGGATGTGGAAAAAAGGGAACTTTTATACACTGTTGGTGGGAGTGTAAATTACAGCACTATCGAATACAGTATAGAGCAGAGGTTCTCAACCTGTGGGTCGCGACCCCTTTGGGGGTCAAATGACCCTTTCACAGGGGTCTCCTAAGACCATCGGAAAACACATATATAATTACATATTGTTTTTGTGATTAATCACTATGCTTTAATTATGTTCAATTTGTAACAATGAAAATACATCCTGCATATCAGATATTTACATTATGATTCATAACAGTAGCAAAATTACAGTTATGAAGTAGCAACGAAAATAATTTTATGGTTGGGGTCACCACAACATGAGGAACTGTATTAAAGGGTCGCGGCATTAGGAAGGTTGAGAACCACTGGTATAGAGATTTCTAAGAAATGTAAAAATAGAACTACCATATCATCCAGCAATTCTACTTCTTGGTATATATCTGAAGGAATGAAATCACTATCTCAAAGAGACACCTGCACCCCACGTTCATTGCATCATTAGTTACAATAGCCAAGACACAGAAACAACTTAAGTGTCCAGGGAAGGATTAATAGATAAAGAAAATGTGGTATTATTCAGCCATAAAGAAGAAGAAAATTATGCTATTTGTGACACCATGGGTGAACCTGGAGGGCATTATGCTAAGTGAAATAGGTCAGACAGAGAAAGACAAATATGTCCGTTATACGTGGAATCTAAAAAGAAACAAAAACTAAACTCTCAAGGGCCTTCCATGGGTGTGTGGGTACAAACAAAGGTAAAAGAATGTTCCTCATAAAATAAGTAACAAAAGGATGTGTGTCACAGTTTGGGTACATGATGTCTAGACATTCATGGGCTCCATATTTATGTGCCTATAAAACGTTACTGGGACTCAAGGGTAAAAGAACATTCCACAGACATTTGCCATGAGTCAGATCCATCAATCATTAAGAGACCCAAAGATAAAAGTAGCAAGGTCTCTGCTCTCTTAAAGTTCAAAATTTAAAGAGGGAAACAGAAACACATAAAAATTTCCAATACAGGCGGACTCTGAAAAGTGCTACAATATAACATCAAACAAGCTAGGGTATTGGCTAAGCTACTATAACAAAGAGCACCAAAATCGAGTGGTTTGAAGAAGAGAGTTTATTTCATTGTCATGTATTGTTTGGTATGGAGATGTGGGGAAAGGAGGAATTGCCTGGTTTAAGTAATATTATGAAGATGGTAAAATCGGTCTTCTTGGCCCCAGTGCTCCCCGCCCCTCCCCCAAGTTATAATCCCTTCACAACCACCAGCATAAGTCTTCACTATCCTAACATGTCATTCCCAATTGCAGAATATACTTTCATAAAAATACTGAAATAGTCATTCACAGTAGGATGTAAATAAAAGGCTGAATGTGGTACCATTCCCTGGGCCTTCAACCTTTTGATCGATCACAACAGACTTAAAGACAATAGAATATATTTTGTCATGGAACTTTGGGCATCGTTAAGCAGTATCTGGGCTCAGATGAATCTGTGAGCCTTGAAATAAATCACTTATTCTTTTTTTTAATATATTTTCATTGATCTCAGAGAGGGAGAAGGAGAGAGAGATAGAAACATCAATGATGAGAGAGAATCATTGATTGGCTGCTTCCTGCACGCCCCCTACTGGGGATTGAGCCTGCAACCCAGGCATGTGCCCTTGATCAGAATCGAACCTGGGATGATCCTTCAGTCCAAAGGTCAAAGCTCTATCCACTGAGCCAAAACAGCTAGGGCTAAACCACCTATTCTTAAAACCCACCTAGAACAGATGTTGACTGATAACTGTGTTGGTGAAATATATGAAGAATTTTTTAAATCTCGAATCTCAAAGGTAGACCTTCTCCCTACCCCCAACCAGCTTCACACACAGACACTGGAGATGAACTGACCATATACTTTGAGCATCACTCTAACAGTAGATCTTGAACTAGTAAAGAAAATTTCTCTGTGAGGCTAATTGAATCAGAAGATTAGGCCAGTAGAACTTTCCCATGGCTGTGCTAAAACAATCATTTCAACAAAATATTTTTCCATGAACTTTAGGTAACTTTTGCCTCATCTTAAAATGTCTGACCATTCTTACA
This sequence comes from Myotis brandtii, assembly GCF_000412655.1. Lineage (NCBI taxonomy): Eukaryota > Metazoa > Chordata > Mammalia > Chiroptera > Vespertilionidae > Myotis > Myotis brandtii. Next base: position 8,482,258 of record NW_005368341.1, on the reverse strand, counting down.
CAGGAGGAGGTAGACTTGGAAATACTATTGATCATCATGGAATTACTGTGCCTTGGGAATTAGTTTGATTTCCAAAGGAGAAAAACTAAATATAGTTCTTGTCATCCTCTTACAACTTACTATTGTTCATTGTGATTATCTTTAATAGTGTGATCATTTTTATTTTGTAACAGAGTGAAATGCTCTGGTTCCATCTAGTTCAAGTCTGCGCTGTTCTCAGGGCCTTCAGGCTAATAGCTCAGCTTTAGACACTCTTTTTCTTACAAAACTACAGAAAGACTCTCAGAGGATGAGACATTTAACAATGTCTTAATTCTTTGTAGTCTGTTCTATAAATACACACACACACATAGGTTTTTTCCTAAAGCTTTTTTAAATGGTTACTTTCTAGTTGCACTAGAAGTGAAAGTGTAAAATTCTATTCCTACCACAAGGTGTCAGTCCATGGTAATTTAATCTTCAAAGGGCTTTAACATTACCTTGTGGAAAGTCAATGACTACAAGAAACAAACCAAAAAAGCCATAAACATTAAAGCAAGAACAGTCCCAGGCACCCTTTCTATGAGTAAAGGACAATCAGGGAAAATGCAGTGAGCATTTATTTCCTTTGATTTTTCCAATCAGACTAGTTCTGGGAATATTGTACACCAAATCCCCAGATGTTGCAAGCAGGCCTGACATGCTCCCTGAGGCTGGGGCCAACCGAGAAAAGTAAATCCCTGGTTCACATTCTCTCTTTCTCCACATCCCTCATATTTTAAAAACAACCTAAAACAGTGGTCAGCAAACTCATTAGTCAACAGAGCCAAATATCAACAGTACAACAATTGAAATTTCTTTTGAGAGCCAAATTTTTTAAACTTAAACTATATAGGTAGGTACATTGTTATTAACTTAATTAGGGTACTCCTAAGCTGGCCTTTGCTAAAAACATCCTCAATCTGAGGGGTCGACCTCAGCAAACGTACCCTCACTTCTTCTAATGCCACTTCTTCAAAATAGACTCACCCAGGCCGAAAACCGACTTCTGCGCATGGGCCACGAAGTTTCAATCGCACTGTACGTGCGCGCCCACACGTGGTATTTTGTGGAAGAGCCACACTCAAGGGGCCAAAGAGCCGCATGTGGCTCTCGAGCCGTGGTTTGCCGACCACTGACCTAAAATGTTACTGACAGTGAGGCAGGATAGTAAGAAGCTAGGGAAATTCACGGGGAAGTGAAATATGGGTCCTGAGACAGGAAAATTAGACAAGGCCAAACAATTTGGACAACTTACAGCCAGCTTGTGAATGGAAAGACCTTATCTTTCCCAACTAAGGACACTTGAAAGCAAATGATTTATATCCTCCCTGCCCTAACCATAGAAGACAGAGCTTAAATCACCCTGGTCTGGGAAATAGAGAACAAAGGCCCAGTTAATGCCACATGTGGCAGCTAAACCCAAGAGCTGACAAAGTCGGGGAACAAATAACAAAAACCATAAAGCCAGACAGACCTAAAAGCAAAACAGACCAAATATAATCCACAACTCCCCTATATGCTCATTTTGATGCATCCGCATATTAAAAACACACCTGGAAAGCTAATGAATATTCTGCAGAAACCCTGCCCTAAGATTCACACCTGCAAAAAACGAAATAAAGTAAAAGGAATATAAAGCTCTCAGGATAAAGAAGGCTCCCTAGAGCAGGCCCGTCTCCTTCTTGGGCATGAACTTTTTATTTTTTCTTAAACTCTAAAGGTTCCCACAAGACTGGCAAACAGGGGAGCAATGGGCAGCGGCAGCCCGGCCCAGGCTCACCCCATCCTGTCTCCAGGACCCCCTTGTTCCCTGGCTTCCCAGGGAGCTGAAGCCGCCCCACCTTGCTCATTTCTAGCACTGACCTTTCTTCCCAGGGAGTTCACAGCAGCCCTATCCTGGCTCACTTCTTCCTGTGACGTTTCTAGGAGCCAAAGCAGAGCATCCCCTGGGCTCTCCAGCTGCTGCTCCTCCCCTAAGTCCTTCCGGCTGCACTGCCCCAGCTGTAACCAATGTTCTCTCACAGTCACCTGGGCTTGTGCTGTGAAATCCTTCCCGCAGGACGTCAAGAGCCCACACACTCCAGGCTGGAGGCAGGCTGCTCCACCGGGCCCTGTCCAGTAACAACAGCAGCTCTGCTTTAGGTTTGGGGTGCTGGGTTAGGGGATGAGAGGGTGAAGGGAAGGACTAAACCTGGGGTTTAAGGGCTTAGTCAGCTAGGGGATGGGGTGTGAGGTTTATGGGTACAAGATTTGGACAGCTGAAGGGGGAAGTCACTCTCAGAGACTCAGATTTGGATTCCTCAATTCCTGGAGCTTAACAGAAGCCAGCTGAGGGGTGAGCAGGCGGGAGCTGCACCTGCACACCTCCTCCCCACCTCCTCCCGGCGCCAAGCGGATTCACAGCTCAATTACAGAGCAATCTACCTGAGCAGGAGTGTGACACCCAAGGATTGACAGAAGCAGCTTCACCATGACTGCAAAGAAGGGCGGAGACGCCACGAGGGCTGAGAAGCCAGAGGGCTATCTTGCCTGCAAAAGTCCCCCCCTCAGCCTGGGGTCTCAGCCCCATGCCGAACCCCCAAATCAGAGCACCAGAGCCGGGATAAAGAGCCTGCACAGCATCTGGCCTCGAAAATCAGTGGGGACTGTGTCTGCTGGGAAGAGGAGAGAGTCTGCTAGAATCCCAGGCGCCCTCCTAAAGGCACTCACCTGGGCTCTGGTAGAGGACAGGCGACTCGGGGCATACAGAACCATAAGGAGGCGATCTGGGTGGCGAGGTTCTGAGGAGAGATCTGGAGGGTTGGCTACTGAGGTCCCTGAGTCCACATCCCACCCCGCCCTCAGGCACCGGCTCCCAGGGTCCGGCACTCCTGTTCTCACAGCACCAGCTGGTGGGGGGCGGGGTACACCAACCCTGTCACCCTGTCCTCCAAACACCACCCTGCCAGGCTCCATCCCACACAAAGGACTGTTGGCTTCACCCAACAGGGACCTGAGGTGCACTCTTTTTCTTACAAAACTACAGAAAGACTCTCAGAGGCCACTGAACTGTGTGGTTAGGCAGGCGCCGCCCCCAACAGAAGACTCCCTTGTGAGGGTCCCTGGCCTGCGGCGGTGGAGGCGGTGCAGCGAAGGGGAGCTGTGCAGCTCGCTCCCCTCCCCAGGGCTAGCGCCACCCGCCAAGGAGGGCTGCCTTGACCTGCATTCCCAAATCCCACTGGCCCTATCCTGCTGAGCTCAGTCCCGCAGAGATGGAGACGCTAGCAGAGACTGAGGGGAAAGGCTCTGGACTAGGGCCACATTCTCCATTCTCCCCATCCAGTGCCTGACCACCAGCCCCCAAGTAGGGGACCCGCTATCCCTGTCCTCCTGAGCTGGCCGCCCTGCTCTACTGAGCTGGAGCCTCGTGGAAGCGTGAGTGGGGCACAGCCAGCCTGGGTCGTGGGAGGGATAAAAAGCTGTGGTGCCCTGGTCGGTGTGGTTCAGTGGATAGAGCATCGGCCCAAGCACCAAACAGTGGCAGGTTCACTTCCTGGTGAAGGGAACATACCTGGGTTGCAGGTGCAGGAGGCAACCAATCCATGTGCCTCTCTCTCACTCATCTTTCTCTTTCTTTCTCTCTCCCTCTCTCTTCATTCCCTTCCACTCTCTCTAAAAAGCAATGCAAAAAATATCATCAGGTGAGGACAACAAACAAACAAAAGCTGTGGTACATTTACACGATGGAATACTACTTGGTCCTTAAAAAAAATGGAAAACTTACCTTTTGTAACAGCATGGATGGATCTGGATGTTATTATGCTAAATGAAATAAGCCAGTCAAAGAAAGACAAAGACCATATAACCTCACTTATATGTGGAATCCAATGAACAAAATAAACAAAGACAAAATAGAAACAGAGGCATGGATACGTGGAACCAACCGACAGCTGGCAGAGGGGAGCAGGGTTGAGGGACTGAAGAAAGTGAAGGAATTAAGAAAAAAAATCCATAATAACACATAGACACAGACACCAGTGAGGTGATAGCCGGAGGGAAAGGGTGGCCACGGTGGTGGGTGA
>NW_005368341.1:8477653-8478111 GCF_000412655.1 Myotis brandtii | reverse complement strand
CGCCAGCGGCTATGGGCGCAGGATGCAGTGCGCAGATGATGCTTCATTGAGTTGTGCCCTCGAAACCTGTACCCCCAATAAATTCAGTAAATAAACACATAAGTAAAGTCAAATGGACTAGCTGAGCTTTAAAATAATCCATCTCAAAGGCCGGACTGACCGTGCTCCAGCATCACCTGGGAACTTGTTAGAAACGCAGAACCTCAGGCCGCGTCCCAGGCCCACGGAGCTGGGAAGTGTCTGTGGCGGTTGTGGGGGGCGGGGGGTGTTCTTATAAGCCCCGCCGTTGGTGGACGTTAACGTTTGAGAACCACGGCACCGATGCTCGTTACTGGAAGATTGCAGAAAGGCGAGCAGGAGGGGGTGCAGCCGACCTCCGCGGGGGGGGCAGGGCAATTTGAGCGAGAAACAAACAAATGGACGGGAGCGGCCAGGTTGCAACACAGAGGAAACCCCAC
>NW_005368341.1:8476162-8477204 GCF_000412655.1 Myotis brandtii | reverse complement strand
CTGGGCCCGGTCCCGGGGCTGGGAGCCAGACACTCATCAGGAAGCCTTTTCGCTGGGGGCTCGGGGGAAATGATGCGCTATGAAGTTTGCTTATTAGGTTGGGTTCTGACGGCAAGTTTGCCAACTTGGCAAAATCGCCGTGGGTTTGCCTGGCATTGATGAATGGTTGGTACACAGTGCTTAAAATCGCGCAACTGGTCTTCGCGTTTCCTAGTAACAGGAAGTTTTTAAATCCTTGGAACATTAGTCCTGCTCTTTCAGGATCTGGATTGGGGTTCAGATTCTCTCCAAACAGCCAATCAAGGCTTTATTTATTTTCGTCCTGGGTCAAATCCACTGGAAGGGGATTGCAGAGATAAAATATACGAACACTTCCAGATTTCTTACTCTGTTCTTTTTAATATATATATATTTCTCTCAACATCCTGACATTTAATAAGAAGTCATTCATTTAGCACAGGGCAGATGCAGTGCTTAAGAATAGCAGCCCAGGGAAGAAAAACATCTCCCCTTCAGTAGTTAAATGTGGTAACAAAAGTGTCCACTGAAAGTATCAGTTTGGAATTGCAAAGCAACCCACAATGTATTCCAGTCATTGAGTTTCTTCATATTCTAAACTCTTCAACATAAACATGAGTCAGTTGGGCTATGTCAATATTTAGCAGGAACATGAGGTCAGCAGTCCTGTTACAGCAAAATGGAGCAGTCACATCAAGAAATATGCTTTGCTTTTTTAATGGGGATGAAAGAGAACTTTGGGTCAAATTCGGGAGTTCCTAATATCTGAACGCTGTGCTGTTTCCTGTATTTATTTATTTATTTTCATGAGAAGATTTCACTGTGGAATTTAAATTATATATTTGGTTAACGTCTGATGGAAACCACCATAGTGTACTCGACTGACATTTTATTTTCTTGGCTTCTGGGCACAAAGTTGACTGTGGGCCACACAGTCAACAGGCTGCCTCCCTCACTGCCCTGGGCTTTTCCTTGGCTTTGCTCTTCAGCATGGTCTCGCTCCCATGCAGATGAATGGCTATAT
>NW_005368341.1:8455165-8475558 GCF_000412655.1 Myotis brandtii | reverse complement strand
AGCAGGGTAGGGGCCAGCCGGCCAACCTCCCGCATTCCTCCCCTCACCGGCCCGGCCAGATCTGCCCCCATGGGACAGCCCCGCCGGACCCCACCCGTGCACCGGGCCTCTAGTTCTAGTTATAATGTTAGCTAAATCACCAGATGATTTGGAGTAATACTTCTTAAGGAAAAATACCATAAGCTCCTCCAGAGCTGGCATGAAGTCTCATTTCTCTTTCCCTCCTCAGTGTCCATCACAGAGTTCATGAATACTAGGTGCTTGGCATATGCTTTACTCAGAACTCTTTCAAATGCCAATGCTATAAACCCAAGTCAAACTAACAAGCAAAAGAAAGGGAATGTATTAGCCTGTGTAACTGAAAATATCAGGATCTTGTCTCAGGGAATCTCAATACTTAAACCACTGGAACTCTTCTGTGTGCCTATTTCTGGCTTGTGCTTCTGTGTTTGGTCTGTCCTCCGTCCTATTGAAGGCATCTTCCCCCTCACGGCATGTGGAAGGAAGTGTGGTAGGTTTCCATCCTCCCAACTTCATGTGTTAGACATGTCCTCTTTATCTTCCACTTCCATGTATAAATCTCAAAGAAGGATCTGACTGGTTCAACAGGGCTTGTACTAGTATGCCATCCCTAAACCAATCAATGTGATCAGAGGAATAGAGAACTGTGAATAGCCAAACTGAGTCATATGCCCGCTTTTGTGGCCAAAGGAAGAGCATTTCTCCAAATGGAGGAAATTTTTTATATAATTTTTTAAAATGGGCTCTTTCCAGCCAGCACCAAACCATGGGCATCCCTAGGGTCAGCTGGCACAAGCGCTTCAAGACTGGAGGTGAGAGAGAGGCCTACCACGAGAAGCGAAAATATGAACTGGGACGCCCTGCCGCCAGCACTAAGATTGGACCCCGCTGCATACACACAGTCCACGTGCGGGGAGGCAACAAGAAGTACCAAGCCTTGCGGCTGGACAGGGGCAACTTCTGGGGCTCAGAGTATTCGACTTGCAAAACAAGGATTATTGATGTCTACAATGCATCCAGCAATGAACTAACTGGTAAAGACCCTAGTAAAGAACTGCATCGTGCTCACTGACAGCACAACGTACTGACAGTGGTATGAGTCCCACCAGGCACTGCCCTCGGGCCACAAGAAGTGGGCCAAGCTGACTATTGAGGAGAAAGAGATTTTAAACAAAAAAAAAGATCAAAGAGAATTCAGAAGAAATATGATGAAAGGAAAAAGGATGCCAAAATCAGCAGTCTTCTCAAGGAGCAGGACCAGCGGGCAAACTTCTTTCATGCATCGCTTCAAGACTAGATGGCTGTGTGCTAGAGGGCACGGAGCTGGTGTTCTAAGGAAAATCAAGGCCCAGAAAGGCAAAGAAATCCTCTTCCCTCCTATCTTAGCTCATGTAATACAGGTGTTTACTCAAAAAAAGGGGGAGGCCTCGCTGGTTTGGCTCAGTGGATAGAGCTTCGGCCGGTGGACTGAAGGGTCCGGAGTTCGATGCCAGTCAAGGTGGACAGACCAAAACAAATATCCTCAGCATGAATATTGTGAAATTTGAAAATGAATAATATATGGAAAATGTTCGCAGAGTGCTTCAACAAAGGCAAATGGTGGAACTATGTAAAGATGGCTCTTCTTCATTCTTTTTTCTTTTTATTATTGAATTTTTACAGAGAGGAAGGGAGAGGGATAGAGAGCCAGAAACATCAGCTGCCTCCTGGACACTCCCCACTGGGGATGTCCCCGCAACCAAGGCCCATGCCCCTGGCCGGAATCGAACCTGGGACCCTTGAGTCCGCAGGCCGACGCTCTGTCCACCGAGCCAAACCGGCTAGGGCGCTCTTCCTCATTCTCTGTGAATGATCAAACCTTTAAAAGTTGGAGAGTGCTTTAAGTATTTTAAACTATTCCTGGCAACAACTTTCCGTTCAATGAAATGTTGCAGGTGCTCTAAAATTCAGAAACATTTAGAATGTTTTCTCTCAGTCAAATTATTATATATCTACTCTGCTTTACTCACTGAATTTCACAAAGTACAAATTGGAGATGTATTCCTCTGGAAATACATTTAGAACAAATAAAAACAATGAATAATATTGTGACATTATATGTTTCTCTTTCCTAAAAAATGTTACACCAAGCCTGAATGAAGTTCTGTTGGGTATTTAGGAAAACAGTCCTTTATAGGGTAGGAAGTTGGACAAAATTAGTTTCCACAGGGTTGACCAGGATAGGGGCATGTCAGTGATTGAACACAACTCAATAACCCCAGTGGAAATACCAGCAATTTATGTTTTACCAACAAAAACCAGTCTGTTACTCTGAAAATACCACCTTTCATTCCTTTGTGCCACTATCAGGGTTCATCTTCCCAAGAGTGTCCATTTTATTCGTTGTCTGAAACTCAAAAAATTTGCCCATGAAATCATTTAATTATTACAGGGGGGCCTTGACTTACGAGTTTAATTCGTTCCAAGACCGAGCTCGTTAAGGAGCTCGTTAACTCAAATTACTCTATCAACTCAATGCAAAAAATCTGCGGACAGCTGGTATCTCAAAAACCTCGTTAGTCGGGACACTTGTAAGTCAAGGCCCCACTGTACTTCAAATTCTAGTGTCAACCCCCAAAATACAACTTCCTGATCTTACACCAGCGAACTCCAGCTTCCATTGATAAAATTACTACTCTCAGAAAAAATGCATTCCTAATTCTATTTACCTTTGAGGGGAGTTGGCATTCTTCTAAATGAGCACCTGGAGTTAAATTCCCCTAAACCCGTGATCGGCAAACTGCAGCTCGCAAGCCACATGCGGCTTTTTGGCCCCTTGAGTGTGGCTCTTCCTAAGCCTTAGGAGTACCCTAATTAAGTTAATAACAGTGTACCTACCTATATAGTTTAAGTTTAAAAAATTTGGCTCTCAAAAGAAATTTCAATTGTTGTACTGTTGATATTTGGCTCTGTTGACTAATGAGTTTGCCAACCACTGCCCTAAACAAAAGGCAAAGTCCAACCATTTGAATTTCATATACTAGTAGACACCTAGGTCATACATTGTACCACTAGTTTGACAAAGTAAAGCAGTTTCTCTTGACACAAGGGCCCTGGATGGAGATTATAATGTAAAGTTTAATGTGTAAATCAGTCACTAACTGTATTCTAATTATATTTTATCTGCCACTGTAGTCCTCATATGAGGAAATTGCCGCGCCAGCATGGCCAAGGGTGAACCTGAGTGGGGGCGGCTGAAAGGCTTAGAAAAGACAGACAAGAGAATGAAAGCCGGGTCTCGGTGGGACGCTGCTTCTCTGATGGAGAGACAGCATCAGTGCCCACAAGCCGTGTCTTTATTTTATAGCAGATTCCACGAGGCAAAGTAAGGGCGTGGTCAAGATGTTTACAACATTCTCATTGGTTTTGATCCTACTCAATTACATGCACCTGAACTCTATCAAGCCCACATCACTCAGGCACATGGGGCCACGTGTTCGGACCATAGGTTCAAGCTTACAACTATAGCTGTTGGCTGTAATTGTGCTGGGAGGGCCCTGCCCTCCAAGCTGGAACTTGCACGTGGCCATGAGTGACTGTGCCCTCTCCTCAGTCCAAGGCTTGAACCTGTCCAAACACTGTAGCCGCTCCCCACAGGAAACTGCTCATGTTGCCCTGTCAATATCATAAAGAACATAGACTTGAAGAAGATAATTATTTTTATTTTCATAGGTGGCTGAAGCAATATTTTATAGAATCAATGGAAATCCAACAAAACATCACAAACCAAGAACTTTGGAAAATGAAGCCTAGGAGAAGTCTAGAAGAAGATGATTATTTGGTAAAATAATAATTAAAATCCATAAACATAACTCAAATGCTCTTCTATATCTCATGGTGCTGTAAAAGTGATTTTTCACCCTCGTCTGCTGATATTTTCACTGATTCATGTCACTGATGTTGTGATGGGTGCAGGTCAGTGACATATAGGAGAGAAATTGTACCTTGACTGACTGCCATGGACTTAGCTGAATAACCTTGAATGAGTCACTGAAAACCCTGGGTCTTGGTCTATCAGTAAAGTGAGAGAGTTAGACCATATCGTCTCCAACGCCCTTCCAATGTTTTCTAACATCCTCAATGCATCTGTTTCAAAAGAATCGCCAGTGCCCATATGACAGTTGTGCAAGCATGCATTTTTTAATGGGCACCATGGTAGTTTACCAAGAGATCATCAAGTTAATTAATGTTCACTGTTTAACCAAATGCATTCAATTTTAGAATAAGAACCACTGGTCCCAATTTTCCCCACCTTAAGATAAAATGTTTCTGACTACATTATCAACTGAAAAAGTGGTGGAAATTTTTTGTTTTAAACTCTTTTTACCTTTCTAAATGATCTCAACTCAGTTTTAACAGAAATTATGAACTTTACCTTGATTATTTTAATAAGCAAAATAATTAAGATATAAGCACATGCTTTATAAAATAAATGTACGTAAAATGAAATTATTTTTATTTTTCAAGTTAACTGCCCTATTTCCTGTTCCGTAACTCTTTACCCTTAACCAGAAAATTGATCTCAGTTGATTGTACTTAGAGTGTTTTAATGTGAAGAGATGACAGATGCTGTGTCATGCTCAACTCCCTTCTAACTGGAGTAATTGGAAAAGACATTGGATGTAATAGTGATTTATTACTGGAAGTTAAAGTCAAATGGTGAGAGGTCATTTTTAAACACCAAAAATTATAGAGAACTGTGTGAAGTAAAGTTACCATGCATAAAATGAGGAAATGAGCAAGTTAATCACTAACATTTTGAGCATTAAAATGCTAAGGTTCTACATATAGAGCTATAAGAAATGAGTAATACATATTGGGTGAGAAAGTAAATTCATAAAGTAACATAATAAAGAAACACCGATATAATTTCTCATTTTGAGTTTTTTGTTTTTTGGGGGGTTTTTTTGTTTTTTGATTTGCTGATATATCAGTCAGTTGTGGAAATGACAAAATATTCAATTTAACCTTCTTTGGAATTGTTGACTAACTAGAAATATAACTGAGTAAAGAAGTATAACTTTCTCAGGAAATAGATCATCCCTATGGGATTTAACTACTAATATAGCCTTTGTACTTCTAATAGACTGTTTGTCCATCATTACTTACACCAATGAGATAATTTAGAAATATGAAATCAAGGTTTAAGACTACTATGATGGAAATTATAAATTTTTTTCTAATAGTAATGACCATATTAGTCTTAATCTCCTGCACTTGAATTAATGAAGAATTCACTCTTCAGTTTTTTGCCAAGAGTTACCCAGTAACCAATAAAAATATTTTAAAATACATACAACTGTTACAATTTACAACTGTTATTATTTTTACCAAAGATTACTGGATGTTTTTTTGTTTTCAGTTTTAGTTTCCCAGTTGCATTATTGCATCCTTTTATGCCTTCAAGACAGAAGCACATGGCCTAAGCTTTAGTGGAGATATCTGAAGCATGTATTTATTTTGAAAAATGAGCAACAGAAACTAATAGAGAACCCCAAAGTAGCTACATGCACCTTTGATCAGTGCTACATAGACTATGCCATCTCTTCAGCTAAAACCAGTATCCAAAAACAAGGTTCTGAATGGCCATTTTAACTGAAAAGCACAATGAGCAATAAATAATTCGTTCAAGGAAATCCCGTTGTTTAAATTTGAAGATGTTTGTTTTCTTTTCTTCCTAGAATAAGAACTCAGGAGAGACCAGCATGCTGAAAAGACCTGTGCTTTTGCACTTGGACCAAACAGCCCATTTTGATGACTTTGACTGTCCCCAAAAGCTTCAGCGCAAACAGGAGCTCTTCCCAGAATGGCGCTTGCCAATTAAAATCGCTGCTGTCGTATCCTCTCTGACTTTTCTCTACACTCTTCTGAGGGAAGTAATTCACCCTCTTGTAATTTCCCATCAACAGTATTTTTATAAAATTCCAATCCTGGTCATCAACAAAGTCTTGCCAATGGTTTCCATCACCCTCTTGGCGCTGGTGTATTTGCCAGGTGTGATAGCAGCAGCTGTGCAGCTCCGTAATGGAACCAAGTATAAGAAATTTCCACGTTGGTTGGATAGGTGGATGTTAACGAGGAAGCAGTTTGGGCTGCTCAGTTTCTTTTTTGCTGTACTGCATGCAATTTATAGTTTATCCTATCCAATGAGGCGATCCTACAGGTACAAGTTGCTGAACTGGGCGTATCAACAGGTAGGATGATGAGATGGACAGTATCACTTAACCAAAAAGTCTAAGTCACCTAACAGATGAACTCTTTGTCATGTTAATATCAACACCTCCGACCCCTGTTGAAACCCTGTGCTGAGAAAGTAATCTGCATTTCAAAATGTTTTATTATTAACCCTTTATTGGGGCTTGGTTGTATAGTTTTACATCGAGGAATGTATTTTAAGCTGAAAGTTTAAACTGCAACTTTAACAATACAAACAAGTGTTGTGTTCATGGACACAGCCACATTTCCATTTTCTACCACCCTCACAAGATTACTTTTAATGCTCACTTTTCTTATTTTCTGTTTATTTACCCGTGTGCATGCACATTACAATTCTAACCATAATTAATATATAAAAAAAAACAGTTACATCAATGTTGCATTCAAGAAAGTGACTAATAGTTCCTGTGTCATTCCTTTCAGAGGAATGCAAAAACAAGTCATAATTGTGTAGAGGCCCCAGTTATCAGGCCCTCCATAGCAGCCAGAGTGAGTGTAGGAGGGGGTGCATGTGCGGGAGCTACTCATTCCTCTCTTCACCCTCTGGTAGGTCCAACAAAAGAAAGAAGATGCCTGGATTGAGCATGATGTTTGGAGAATGGAAATGTATGTGTCTCTGGGAATCGTGGCACTTGCAATCCTGGCTCTGTTGGCGGTGACATCTATTCCCTCTGTGAGTGACTCTTTGACATGGAGAGAATTTCACTATATTCAGGTAAATGATGTATAAAATGCTTCTGTTCCCTCAGAGCGGTCAATCTTTTCATGCTTATAATATCATCAAGCATACTGACTTTACCCCATAGAAAATAACAAATGGTTTGCCAGTAGCCAAGATCCTACCACTTGTTCCCATTAATACTGTGCTCTCCTATAATTTTTCCCTATTGCTGCTAAATAGAAGTGTTTTCTAGACATAAATAAAAGGCATTACTCAAAGAGAAGTATTTCTAACATTTGAAATGTGTTAGCTATCCATCTAATAATTTTAAATGTGATATTTTAGAAATTTAATATTTATGGGTTTTTTTACTTCCCCCCCAAAAATAAAAATATTCTCTTGCCTAGCATCTAATTTTATTCATCCCTTTTAAGTTACATAGCTTTGTACTATCCATAAAAAAGCATCTCTCCTTGAAATATGGAGTTATATCTACCAAGGGTATTCTAATACCTAATTGTAAATGCTGCTTTTTCCAAGTTACATTTTATGTAGCTTACTCACTTGAAGCTTCTCAATATTTTTGGAATTCAAACCATTTCAGATTTACTGAGGTTAATCTCCTAGTAGTAGATTACACCATAAAAAGAGCTATGTGCCAGAATTCACAAGGGGATTTATGTCAGACAAGATTCAAAGGACTAAAATTAATTAAGCCATAAGCACTCCCAAGAGTTTTAAAATTATATAGCTTTACCTTGTATGGGTAGACATCTTTGTAAATTCCCACAAAATCAGACATTCCCTACTATCCTTTGTACATGGTCATACTCCCACAAACACTCTATCAGGGCATCTGATTAGGCTGAAAAGCAAGTCTCCATCTGAGTCATTCCACTGTGGCTTAGAGATGGTGCCATGTTTTCCAAGTGCAGTGTGTGTTGATTTTGTAGGTTCAGCCTGATAGCCATTGGGGTTCTCTGGTCCTCATTAATAACTTTCCTCTTACGTTGCTCTGCCTGCCACACACATGCTGAGCACCACTGCTCAGATCGAATCAGGAATGCAAGCACTGCGTCTTGACAACTAAGCCCATTTCACTACGTGCACAACGCCTACTTCATAATAAGTACATAATACACATTTGGTAATTTAATCTTCAACAAGTCACATGTATTTTTTCAATTAATAACCTAGAAACTTCTCATTTACAGTCCAAGAACTGATTACTCTCCAATTTATGTTGGAGATTTTTATCTAAAAATAGAAACTTAACTATTTGTATTCATTGGGGTTTAAGGGTACTTACTGCTCAATAATTGTGAGTTGGATTTCTCCTGGCAGGCTAATGACCATGTCCAGTAAGTGAATAGAAGTCAAAAGTTATCTAGAAGAGCTATCGTCAGGATGCCGTAAAATTATTTAGGTGAACAACTATTTTTAAGCAACTTTATCAGGATGGTGCCAAGTATCCCAATGCTAGCTGAAATTTTTCTCCACATCTTCATTATCTCTATGTCTGGCTCAAACATTGAAATGATTGTTGGTATTTTCCCACTTAATCAGAATGTTTGATTTTTTTTAACATAGGCCAAGATAATTTGTTTTAGTATTCAGATACCAAAATCAAAGTCAATCACTTTGGTTGCCTTCGCAATTAATAAAGATCACTGAGGTCGAATTGATTTTTGCACTAATCTTCAGTCAACCCACCACTCTTTGCTGAGCACCTAAAAGGCACAAATCATTGTGTTGCTTCTGTAGGGGTCCTGTGATGAGTAAGAGGGCCCCTGGTTTTAGATGTCTCTTGATAGGCAGAATTAAGGCGAATGCACAAGAAACAAACCATCACAAAATAAATGTCATAAGAGAGATGAACAAAGTGTGGAGAAAGGGAAGACAGTGTTATTGACTGGCTGAGATGGAAAGGAAGGGGGTTGTGAATGTTCTTAATTTAAATAGCCTGGAGACAGAGGCATTACCCAAAAGTAGGAGTAAAGTGGGGACATGTTAAAAAGAATGGAAAGGTGTGAGTGGACATTGTTAAGAAATGTAATAAGAAAACCATTACAGATGAATGAAAGAATTTCCTAGCAACAGAACAGATCCAGATTAAGTAAGATGGAATAAACTCTTTTGGAACCAATCTTCACCAAGATAATTTTTTTTTTCTTTTGCAGAGCAAGCTAGGAATTGTTGCCCTTCTACTGGGCACAATACATGCATTGATTTTTGCCTGGAATAAATGGGTCGATATAAAACAATTTGTATGGTATACACCTCCAAGTTTTATGATAGCTGTTTTCCTTCCAATTGTTGTCCTGGTATGTAAAGCTATACTATTCCTGCCATGCTTGAGAAAGAAGATACTGAAGATTAGACATGGTTGGGAAGATGTTACCAAACTTAACAAGATTGAGATGTCTTCCCAGTTGTAGAATTACTGTTTACAACGTTTTTGTTCAAATTTGATATATTTTATCATAAATATTTCCAATTTGTATTTGCTTAATAAAAATAACTACTGAGGGTCTTAATATATCTGTGTTCCTGAGTGATGAGTTTAAAATATGTGTATATCAGAGTTGATTCAAAGCAAGAAATAAAATCATCTTAGCACATTCTCTATTTTCAGTAAAGTTGAATAATCACATCTGATTTGCCAGACTACATAATGTTATCCTTCCTATATAACAAAAGCCTAATATGCAAATTATCCTGTCGGGCGGTTGTTCGACCGGGAGTTCGACCACTCGCTATGATGTGCGCTGATCACCAGCGGGCAGCGCGGAACATGGCAGGCGTCGGCGATGCAGTGCTGGCAGCCAGCAGCAGTGGAGGCGCTGCCGGCCCAGTGGGCCCCGACGAAAGCAGGACCGTGGCAGGGTGGTGGAGCAAGTGAGCGGGCGGCACCAGGCCAAGGCGGGGTACCAGGCAGGGCTGTGGGGCTGCGAGGCTGGGGACATGATCTGGGGACTGATCTCCGTAGGCCACCCTGAGGGATACCACCCGTGCGTGAATTCATGCACCAGGCCGCTAGTAAATAATAAAAGGCCTTGAAATACCAGTACTTGCTACTCATTAAAAGGTATCGTGAGCCATGAAAAAATGTATTATCTGGATCTACCACACAGATATATACAGTGTTATGAATGTTGTTAAAGAACTCATTTTCCTGTAACTGGGTGTGATTCATGGAACACCCACCTCAAAAACACACAGACTATGTCTACACAAGTAAAGCAACAGAATAATAACAGATACGCAGCCAGGCAAAATAAAACCTAGGCTATCCAGAGGAAAAGTCAATTCCAATTTCTCTATCCAACTTATGTACCACTCAGTTGAAATTACCTTAATATACTGACAAAAGCAGACCATGAATTAGTTCTCCAAGGAGCAAAATATACGTCTACTATCAGACCCTAATCCAACATCCTTCAGAGGTTTTTCATAATTAGCAAAACTAACCACAAACCTCTGTTATATGGGTCAATTATTTATTAGGACTAATAGAGCTAATGGTACAAATTAGGACAAACAATTAGTATATTCATTGAGTGGAGTTCAGTCTTTTATTTTTTTCTATTACAAAGGATAGGCTAAGAAGCCTTCTGGATTATAAATTCTATGCACGATTGGGGCTCAGATATGCAGAGACTTGTCTGCAGGTAGTGAAGAAAGGAGTTGAGAGCAGCACAATTAGAAACAGAGCTGACAATAGTGTCCTTGAGAATTCGCCACAAGAGAAAAAGGAATCTAGGGCTCTAGAAGTGCAAACCAGATCTAGCAAGGGGACATTACTACGGAACCACATAAGTATACCATATACCATATACCATGATAAACCAGCCCTGAGATGTAGCAGTTGAGTACCTGCACTCTCAAGTGCATTGCAAGATGGCAAAGTGTCAGCATCTCCAGTAGTGAGAGAAAGAAATCATGTTTCAACCTTCCTGTTACCAAGGCATCATAAAGGCTGCGGCTTGGGAACAAGATTCCAACCTGAAGTGGCACTTCGATGAAGCTGTCCAGGACAACAGCTGAGTCCTTTCTCTGTTAGCCATTGTAATAAACAGCACAGGCCTATTCTGAAACAGAATAAACCCCTTGGATAATTCCCAGGAATAAGAGAAAATAGACTTACAAAGGTCTTGGAAATAAAGCACAAAGCATAGAGATTCAATTTGAAAACTAGACCATCTACTCTGCATCTTTGCTGAATTTTTTACAATGGTTGTATAGTATTTTTCTAAGCAGAAGAAAACAAAATTCTTAAAAAAAAAACATTTTTTGCTATACGCTTGGATTTTGTTTTACTCAATGAACATTTATAGAGTATCTCTCATATACCAGGCCCAGTGCTAGACAGAGGATATATTAAGATAAAAATGACCTAGTCCCTACTTACAGTCTTTAAGGGAAGACAATTTTAGCACAGCAATGGACTCTAGGCTTGCTGGTATCACTAAGGAAGAAAAAGACCAGTTCTGTTTTTAAGGGCAAAGTAAGGAAGTTTGTAAGATCCAAAAAAAAAAAAAAACTATTTGAGCTGGGTATTAAAGTATAAGTAGGAGTCCTTCAGATAGAATAGAAAAATAGGTACCATAGTGAGCAACATGGAGGTATAAAATGGTGGGATGAAATGCATTGGAAGAACTAAAGTCTTAGCAACAAAGAATGTGAAGGAAATACCAGATTGGGTAGAGATGCAAGCCAGATAGATCAACAAAATCATTATATAACATAATACTAAGTTTGGACTTTGTTCTTCAGAGAGTGGGGAAGCCATTGATAACTCTTTAAACAGGAGCTTTAACATAATCAAATTTGCATTTTAGAAAAATCTCTGTAGACTATCCAAGAGATGGGTTTGATGGGAGCCAAGGTGAAAGCAATTTGGAAGGCTGAAAGACTATCTACGGAGACAATGCAATGTCCCAGGACAGAAACAAGTTATTAAATGGAGGCCATGGCAGAGAGTATGGATAAAAAAAAGTAGAGCTAACACAATATGATAGAAGAAAGAAGTTCTATGAATTCATGACCAATAGAATATGAGGAGTGAAGGAGAAAAAGGCATTTAGCAAGGGACTTCTAGGATTCTGTTAGCTTGCATGACTTAAAGAAATGGCATTAAATAGAATAGGAGAAGCAGATATTTTTCACCGCAACAAATTTTTTTAACAAAAACAGAGCGTGTACATTATATGCTGTTTACAATAATCCCAGTTGCTAAGGGATGCGGTGTGGAGGTTTTTTGTTTGTTTCAGCATGCACAAATGTAACTGTGAAGGACATACTAAGGTTTAGGGCAGTGGAAAGAAAAGAGAAGATACTTCTTTGCCCTTTTGATAAGATGATTTTTTAACATAAAACTTCTGATACAATTAAGACAGTTGTGGAGGACAGTCACACAGTCTCCCTGGGACACAAAGAACAGCCCCGAGAAGAGCCACTGACCAGGAATCTGATGCCTTCCTTCCACACACACAGCTTCGTTTTCTGCTCCAAAGGAAGTCCGCCGGGGGTTCATTTTCTTTTTCTTTTTCTTTTTTTTTTTAGGGTTTAAACCACTTTATTCCCAAAATGCCACTCATTGAGCCTCAATTGTAAATGTAAATAGTATTCTCCTCATTTCACATTTTTATACACAAATTCTGAGATTTCTAAACATGAATTCATTTTCTTTAAGCATTTCCTCTATAGGAAGCGTATCCTCTTTGTTGTTGTTTTTAAAAAAAAAAACTGTTAAAATGATGTCCTTTTCCTATTTTAATAATGAGTCACATTTAATGTTGTTTAAGACAATAAAAAAGAAATTTATGATTTTGCTCTGATTTTCAGATGGTGGACCACATGTCTGAGAAAGCCTGTAAGAAATTGTGGCCCATTAAGCATGGGATCTGTAAAATTAAGCATACAAATGAATAAGAAAAATTGTAATTTTCATTGATAAAATTAAGCCTGGAATTTTCTTCCAAGATAATGAACAAGATGTAGTAGCTCCTTTTCCTAAACCCAGTCTTCAAAGTAAAAGTGTTAGTTAGAATTCCAGTTTGGATTTAATGTTAAGGTTTACTCAGTTAACTGGAAGTCCTCTTTCTTCATGCCAATTTTTCCAGATTTTATCAAGAGACCCTTTGAAGAAGTAATAAATTATTTGATCTCCTATTTATTGAAAATAATCCTATCATTAAATAAATTAATAAATCACCGATTTGCGACCATTACACATGACCTGAGGCTAAAGTTCAGTACCTTCTTCTTCTCAGCTAATTCTCCTTTTTCATCTGGTCAGGCCTCACTCACATTTATGGCTGGTGAATATGTGACATTCCCAGAATTATTAATGGATGCCCATTGGAACTGTGCCAAGAACAAGTTGCCAATCCACACAGCTATAAATAAAATGGTTGAACTGATGAGATCACATGAGTTTATTAATCCCTTGCCCAAGGCATGACCCCACTGAAATGAGGCTCCCTCCACAAAATGGCTATATTTCTGAACAACATGGAAGAGAGAGAAGAAGGGAAGGAAACATAGGTGCCAAAATTGTATCGGAGAGGAAGCTATTGATCTTAGAAGCATTACGACTTCTGCACCTCAACTGGACCAGAGTGACTGACTCAACAAGGTCTTCTGAGAGTCAGAGAACCAGGAAGATAGCCAGGGGGTTATAACGAACATGTCATAATGATTGACACATGCCTCGACATATGACCTGAGCAATGATTTCAGACCTATCCTCATCTTATAACTTGAAGTTGTACTATCACTAAAAACAAATATAAATGAATCTACGCCATGGAATTCTACAGTATAAGAGCTGGAAGAGTAGGGTTTACGTTCATTTCTTTAATAGAATCTTTTTGAGTGAAATCCCTAACAAGAACCCTACATGTAATAGGGGTCAGAGGAGAAGTGGGCTAGCGGGACCAGGAGCTATTTGTGCCTTTTCGTTATTTCTTCCATCCTGCTTACACGTCCCTGTGACAACTTGGGCTTCAAGGTGCATAATTTGAAAACCCCTCCTCATTTATACAGATGAGGAAAGTGACCTTTTTGTCAGGGATTGCTTATTTTCAAGGCACAGAAACCTACTCAAAGTTGCTAACAGGGGGAGACATCGATGACATAAATGGGGATACTGATATAACCCACAGGTAAAGTGGATGACTTAGCCTCCCAGCCCAGCGGTTCTCAACCTGTGGGTCGCGACCCCTTTGGGGGTCGAACGACCCTTTCACAGGTGTCGCCTAAGACCATCGGAAAACACATATATAATTACATATTGTTTTTGTGATTAATCACTATGCTTTAATTATGTTCAATTTGTAACAATGAAATTGGGGGTCACCACAACATGAAGAACTGTATTAAAGGGTGGCGGCATTAGGAAGGTTGAGAACCACTGTCCCAGGCCCTAGAGCTGTAAATGCCACAAGAGAGAATAGAATCTGAGTGCATCTGCATGGTCTATCTGCAGGCAGATGGATTGATGCTGTGAAGTCCGAAATGGGTTCTTTCCTATTTTCTCACGTTTGCCAAGTAGGCCAACAGCTGAGAAACAAAAGTGCTAAATAGTCCTCATTCTAATTTCAGAGCACAACCAGCTGTGGGGTCAGACAGGGTTTGCTGGGAGGTGCTTTTCAGCACAACCAGCATTACAGTCCCTCACCAACTCACTACCAATACATATAAAAGAGGACAAGGGAAGTGTAGCACTGGCAGAAAGAAACCATGCTTGCTTTACCTGAACACGTATTCAACTCCACCTACTCTACATCTTCACTGCAGAGGATGAACTTAGCTGGAAAAAAACACATGACTGCCACACTGACTAGTCTCACTTTAAATTAATGATGGCAAACATTAAGTGGACTCTCGACACTGCCTATTCTTTGTATATTTTCATAGGAAATGTATTTTTTCACTTATTAAAACTGCTATATTACACCTTCCCTCTGTTCAAACCAATATTAACCTCTCCTACACTCAACTAGTAGATTTTCCTTAGGCAACGGATATAATCAGAAGAAAACTGTCTCATCTTCTCGCCCACAAATCTATCTATAAATGTACCTGAATCTGGTATCTTTATCCTTTGCTTATTTTAACTAAAAAAAAAAAAAAAGTATTGTCCCATCCCAAAGACCAACTCTTCTGTTTCAGCACTAAATCCCATCCCTTTTCTATTCAAAGAGCTTTACTCTTAAATTGTGTATGTCTTTCCTGTATTATTTCCAGTAGGTCACAGTATTAAAAAATAAATTGAACTAATGTCCCCCTCCAGTTCTTGGCCTATTTCTCTACAAACCTTTAAAACAAAATTCCTCAAAATATCTGCCTACTTTGATATTAATTTATCTAGTCAGCTTTCTTTTGGTTAGTATTTGCTTCCTATTTTCTCACCAGCTCTATGTTCATCATTTCTTTATTATACTGCTCTTTCAGTTTTTTGAGATTATTTATTACTCTAGTTTTTATCTCAAAACAGTTATAAATTTTTACTACTTTTAGAAGTTACTCCAGAGATTATATCATCATTGACTTAACCAAGTCTAATTTTAATTAGCACTTTTACCTGCTCTTATACAATGTAAGAAACACACCTTTTTAACTTCATTTATCTGGATATTATTGTTGTGTACCTTAATTCTATATATATTTAGATCCAACAGGAATTATAAGTACTGTTTTGTACAATCTTTTAGATTTATATACATTTTCCCTTTGGCTCTCTTTATTTTCCCCTGAATCTCCTACCTTCCATCTGGTTTTATTTCTCCATTACCTGAAAAAAAAAAAATCTTTAGTGTTCTTTTCAATGCATAGTGTATGCCTGCTGGGAAACAAAAACAAAAACATTTTTTTTCCCACAAGTTTTGGTCTGAAAATATCTTTAATCTTCATTAAGAAAGGATACATTTTTAGATATTTTAAAGTCTAGGTTGACAGTTATTTTCAGAATGTTGCAAAAAGTTCCATTGTTTCTGATGAAAGAAGAGAAATCTCATTCTAACTGTTGTTTCTTAAGCTTCCTATGGCTAGTTTATAATTTTTTTCCTTTTTGTCTTAATTTTCAGTACATTAGCTGTAATTAGACAAACTGTGGTTTCCCTTTTAGTTATGGTTTGTAGTACTTAGTTGTGGTTTGTAGTACTTTTTGAATCTTTGGTTTGTTATTTGTCACAGATCTGGAAAACTCTATCCTTATCTTTTTCAAATGTTGCTTATGTCCCATTTTCTCTCCTCTGCTTTTTCAGGGGTCCAGTTAGTGTTGCTAGATGTCTTCACTACATCTTCTATTTTATAACTTCTCTTTGTATTTTTTATTCCTTATTTTTCTCTATAATTCATTCTGATGACCACTTTACCTATCCCCTAGGATTCAGTGGTCGGCAAACTGCGGCTCGCGAGCCACATGCGGCTCTTTGGCCCCTTGAGTGTGGCTCTTCCACAAAATACCACGTGCGGGCGCACATGTCCAGTGCGATTGAAACTTTGTGGCCCAATCGTTATTTTGTGGAAGAGCCACACTCAAGGGGCCAAAGAGCCGCATGTGGCTCTCGAGATGCAGTTTGCTGAGCCGCAGTTTGCCGACCACTGCCCTAGGGCACTAATTCTCTCTTCAATAGTGTCTAATAAGTTATTAAACCCATTTATTGAGTTTTTCATTTCAGTTATCAGGTAAATTCAATTTCAGAATTTCAATTTGTTTTTTTTTTATAGTTCCAATTTTTTGTAAAATTGCCTAATCTGTCCTAAATTTCCTTGAGCAAAGTAATGATCTTAAACATAAGTCTGTTACCTGATACTCCTGTTAGCCTGTTTCTATTGTTAAGGGTTTTTTTTTTCCCTCCTTGGCTTTCACTTGTTATCATTTTGTCTCCCAAAATGACTGGTTATTTTATTGAGTGCACAACTATATATATATATACACACATACACACTGTAGAAATAATTTGAGACCTAGAATGATGTTGTCTTACTCCAAAGAGAATTTGTATTTTCTTCTGGAAAGTAGTTAGGGGCACTAACAATGTGAGCTTTCTTAAGTTAATATTAAGGATTGAGTTTATTTGGAGCTCAGCTTCCGTTTCTGCCAGATTTGAACTACTTCTGACTCACACTTATTCCTAAGAGTTAGCTTTTGGCGATTCCAACTCTAAATCTGGTGGAGAGTCCCCCGGGCATACTCTGGATCACATACTTGATCCTATTAGCCTCTTTACATTGTTAAAGGTGCTGTTCAGATTCCCAACCCCTCAGCTACCTTTTCTCTTAATGAAAATGTAGACCTTGGTGCTGGATTTACACCTCTAGGTTTCTTTCTTCTTCCAAAACTTATTATTCTTCGCCATTTTGTTAGCTATCTAATATCTTCAGGCAGTTTTTATAATTAGTCTTGCTGTTCTACTTGTTCTTAGGATAGGTACATATAATTTAGGCAAACATTACCAGAAGCAAAAATCCCAAGAGGGAGTTGACTACGTTCACAACGCTATGTCCTCTTTTGCCATCTTTTCCTCTTCTATTCTGAACAACTTTAACTCTCACTTTCCCACTGCATCCGCTCTGAGCAAGATCACCAAGTGATTAAGTTTCAGTCCTCATCTTACTTGCTTACCCAGTAACATTTGACAACTTTGATGACTCTCTCTTTCTTGAAACATTTTCTTTACTTGGCTTCTGAGAAACTGTACTCTCCTTCACGCTTTCTCTGTTTCTTTTGCTGGCTCCTCTTCCTTTTCCCATCATCTCAAAGTTAGTAAGGTTAACTACTGGGTGCCTTCTTTTCTCTATCTACACCCACAATGTAGGTGACCTCCTGGAGACGTATGGCTTTAAATACAAAACATTGAAAGTGTGTTGATAGGCCCCAAATTATCTTTTATCTTGAGCCTTGACCTTTCACCTGGTCACCAGCTTATTACATCTAATTGCCTTTTTGACAACTCCGCTTGAATGTCGAAAAAATATCTCAAACATAAAATTCTAAAGGTAAAACTTTAATTTCCTTCCCATCCCCACCCAACTCAAGACAGACACTCAGGGGTTATACTTGATACTGCTCTTTACCTCATACACCACATCCAAATTTTCAACAAATTCTACAGAATATATTCTGCACCCAGCAGTGTCTCAACACTAAAATAATCTTGGTCCAAGACACTATAGTCCTTCTCCAGAATTTCTGAAATCCTTCAACTGGTCTTTCTGCTCCTACTCTCATCCTCAACCCCTGCTGCCACCACACGCATAGAGTATTTTCCACCCAGAAACCATGTGATGCTTCAAACATGTAAATGTTGTCATGTCACTCCTCTGCACAAAATCTCCCAATGTCTTCCCATAAAACATAAAATAAAATAAAAACTCTTTATTATGTACGATATAAAATCTCTACAACATCTACACCCCGCCCACTTTTCTGAACTGAAATCCTGCTAGTCTTTACCTCAGTCAAAACACAATGATCTCCTTATTTTTCCTCAAACACAAACTCATTCTCACAGTAGGGCCCTCATACTTGCTATTTCCTCTTCCTGGAATGATCTACCTTTCCCCTAACTAGCTCTTTTACATCGTTACATCTTTTGAGATGTCGTCTCTTCAAAGTGGCCTTCCCTGACTACTCTGTCTAAAATAGTTCTCTTGCCTTTTCCTTGGCTTTACTTAAGTAATTATTATTTCATCCAACACTAGATATTTTACAGGTATACTTGTGTTTGTCTGGTTCCTCCACTCATGAGAAAAGACACTTTGTCTTATTCATGACAATATTCTCATGACCGAGAATAGAGCCTGAGACATAATAGAAATTCAATAAATACTTGTTGAATGGATGGATGAATGGATGGATGAATGAACAAGTAAACAAATAAGGAACATGGTTGTATCATCAATAAATGGTTGAGACAGTAGTGTTTAGGAAACGAAATCATTTAGATGAGTGGTTCTCAAAGTGTGGTCCACAGACCAGTAGTATCAGCATCACCTGGAATTAAAATTAAAATTCTGGAATCCCCACCCCAAATCTATTGAGTAAGAAACTGGAGGTGATGAGAGCAATGTGTTTCATTAAGTATTTTCTGAGATCCTGATGTGTTTGAGATCCACTGGTGTTAGGGATACACAAAACCTGATCCATTGCTTAATTTTGTAAGTAAAGTTTTATTGAAACATAGCCACTTCCATTTATTTACATATTGTTTATCGCTGCTTTTGCAGTGTTGAGTAGCTGCAACAGAGACCTTATGCCTACAAAACCTATAATATTTACTATCTGGCCCTTTGCAGAAAAAACTTGATACCTAGTTTAAATCAACACCTTATTTATATATATAAAAGCCTAATATTCAAATTATCCCCTCAGGAGTTCGACCATGAGTTCAATCACTCACTATGATGTGCACTGCCAGCCGGAAGACCCTAATCAGCCCTGATCGCTGGCCAGGCCTAAGGACCCTACCTGTATAAGAATTTCATGCACCAGGCCTCTAGTACCATATAATTATGGCAGAGCAGCACATATATCTATTTCCTTTCCACCAAATGCCACTGTCATGAAAGAAAAGCTATGGCTAAAGAAGGATCCATAACAGACTGAAAAACAGGTAAAGGTGGCATCAGTGGACCAGAAAACTTGAGGAAATTTCAGTACATGAAAACTATTTGGGGGAGTGGGGAGGGAGAAGATGAAATCAGATCAACAAAGAAACTGCAACACAAGATTCAAATAAAAGCTATTGCAAAGCTTCCTAAGAAAACTCTGGATAACCTTTATGCTCCACGTTAACCAAACCAACTCAGTCCTGGAGAAGTCATTGGATGAGTCATTGAAGGATTACTCAGAAGATCTGGCCAGTGACTCTTTCACCCAAAGATCTAAACAGCTGTCTGCAGGCTTTCTTTATAAACAAAGCTAAGAGGTTTGGGGAAAGTTTCCTGGCTTCAGTGTTTGGGCCTAAGAAGCAGAGTCCAGCAAGAATGCCAGTGATAGAAGAGGACAGAAAGAAAAGGGCATCCTGACTTGAGCACTGGCCCCAGGATAAACTGGCAAGTGAGGTCTCTAAGGTGGGAGCTCTGGAATTGAAGACTCCCAGAGTAGCTTCTGGGACCAGAGATGCAGGACGATGTACAAGGTAAGGATGGGAAGCTCATTTTTATTCAGTGGTCTAGCTACTTACTGTAACCGGTTAAATTATATCCACAAAAGAGATACGTTGAGGTCCGAACCCCTAGAACCACAGTATGCAACCTTATTTTAAAATAGGTCATTGCTGATATAATTAGTTAAGATGGAGTATGGCCTTTAATCCAATATGACTGGTGTCCTCATAAGAAGAGGGAAGAGCCCAGCTGGCGTGGCTCAGGAGGTCACAGTTGATTCCTGGTCAGGGCACATGCCCAAGTTGTGGGTTTGGTCCCCAGTGTGTGTGTGTGT
>NW_005368341.1:8452857-8454842 GCF_000412655.1 Myotis brandtii | reverse complement strand
GGGGGGGGGGGGGGGGGGGGGGGGGGGGGGGGGTGCAGGAGTCAGCGGATCAATGATTCTCTCTCATCATTGATGTTTCCATCTATCTCTACTTCTCCCTTCCTCTCTGAAATCAATACAAACGTATTTAACAAAAAAAGAAGAGGGAAGAGACATAGAGAGGAAAACACTACGTGAGGCCACAGAGACACACAGACAGAGGAAAGATGACAATGGGAAACCAAAAGCAGAGGTTAGAATTATGCAGCCAAACAATGCCCTGAGCTGCTGGAAGCTGAGAGAAGTACAGAAGGGTCCTCCCCTAAGGGTTTCGTAGATTGTGTGGCCTTGCCAACACCTTGATTTTGAACCTTTTGCCTCCACAACTGTGAGAGAATGAATTTCTATTGTGTAAAGCCACCCAGTTTGCAGTATTTTGTTAGGGAAGCCCTGGGAAACTAATACACCCGCCCTCTGGACCACCCATTCCATTGTGTTCCTCCTTTATCACCAGAAGGAGAAATGCATTAACAGACAAGTAAACAGGTATTGTCATTTGGTCAAGGAAATAGACCTCACCAACAATAAAAACAGACATTACCAAATGTTTGAGGAGAATTTATACCATTAAAAAGGATCATCTGACTCAAATAACAAAACGACTGAAACCTATCGAAAAGTAATGGAGGCAGCAGAATAAGACCTTAAAGAAAGTTTAATATATTTGGAGAGAGCCAAACCGGTTTGGCTCAGTGGATAGAGAGTCGGCCTGTGGACTCGAGTCCCGGGTTTGATTCCGGTCAAGGGCATGTACCTTGGTTGCGGGCACATCCCCAGTAGGAGGTGTGCAGGAGGCAGCTGGTCGATGTTTTTCTCTCATCAATGTTTCTAACTCTCTTTTATATATATATATATATATATATATACATATATATTTGGAGAGAAATTCTTGGGACTTAAAACAATTATTGCAGCATTGAATGAGATAATGCATGGAAAGCTTTTTAACACAGTGCCTGGCACTCCATGATGTTGACTGTTATTATCTCTGATGCTGTTATTTTTCATTAAAATATTGGAGGCTCTATATAAAGTTAATTGTAAGATACCTACAAATCCTAGAAGAAAACATAGGAGGTAAGCTCCTTGACATAGGTCTTTTTAAATGGCTGTTTTGGTAGTGTTTACCTTTTAAACTTTTCTTCTCCACAACCTTGTACAACCAAATTAAATTATTTTTATCCTTACTCTTTAATCTCACAACAAAAGCAGACGCAACAGAAGCAAAGATAAACAAGTGGAACTACATCAGACAAAGAGCTTCTGCATAGCAAAGGAAACTCTCAAAAAAGTGAAAAAGCAAGTTACTGAATGGGAGAAAATATTTGCAAATTATATCTGATAAGGTAGTAATATCCAAAATATACAAAGAACACAAACAACACAATAGGAGAAAAAAAAATCTGATTTAAAAATGGATAGAGGATCTGAATAGACACTTTTCCAAAGAAGATATACATATGACCAGCAGTTACATAAAAAGATGATCAACATCATTAATTATCTGGAAAATGCAAATCAAAACCAGAATGAGATATCACCTCATACCTCTTAGAGTGGCTATTAACAAACAGACAAGAAATAACAGTGTTGGTGAGGATGTGGAAAAAAGGGAGCTCTTGTGTACTCTTGATAGGAATGTAAATTGATGCAAACACTATAGAAAAAAAATATGTTGTTTTTATGTGTTTATTTATTTATTTTTATTTTTTTGGGGGGAAAAAAATATGAATGTTCACTTAAAAAATTAAAGATAGAACTGCTATAAGATCCAGCAATTCTATTTCTGGGTATTTATCTGAAGAAAACATAAACACTTATTTGAAAGTATATATGCACCCTATGCTTATTACAATCTACACTAATAAAAGAGAAACATGGTAATTAGCGTACGACCGCTACCCTTCCCATTGGCTAATGAGCATATCCTTATGCAAATTAACTGT
>NW_005368341.1:8448613-8451637 GCF_000412655.1 Myotis brandtii | reverse complement strand
GGGGCCCCGGCCGGGCCGGGGACCCCCCCCCCCCACAGTGCACAAATTTTTGTGCACCGGGCCTCTAGTATTATTTATAATAGCCATGATATAGAAACAACCTAAGTGTCCATAGATGGATGAGTGGATAAAGAAATATAGAGAGAGGTGATATCTATATATATAAAAGCCTAAGCGAGCGACCGTTATGACCGAATGACCAGAACAACCGGCCAACCAGTCATTATGAGAGGGAAGGAGGAGGCGGGGAGGGGGGGGAACCACATGATGGTGGGGCATCGACTAGGCATCGGCATCCAGCCGGGCGACCATCACCTCCTCTCCTGACCCTGCCGGGGCCTTCAGGCCCCGGGCTGGGACAGGGAACCGGGGGTGGGTGGCAGTGGACACGGCCCCTTTCCCAGGAGGACTGAGGGCCAGCTCCCTCCTCGGGGGCCAGCGGCCAACTTCCCTCGTTCCCTCCCCCATCACTTCCCCTGGCTGGCAGGCTCTGTTGGCCCAGCCCCAATCAGCCTGGCCCCAATCGGCCCTGATCGCTGGCCAGGCCTAGGGACCACCTGTGCACTGGGCCTCTAGTATAGATATAGATGTGTAGATATAGAGATAGGGAGATAGATAGAGATAGAGATAGAGATAGAGATAGAGATAGAGATAGAGATAGAGATAAATAATTGGATATTATTCAGCCATCAAAAAAAGAAATCCTGCCATTTGCAACAGCATGGATGGATGGGCCTTGCAGGCACTATGCTAAGTGAAATAAGTCAGACAGAGAAAGACAAATACTGTATGATCTCTCTTAAATGTGGAATCTAAAACAACAACAACAGCAAGAAACAAGCTCACAGATTCAGAGAATAGATTAGTTGTTGCAAGAGTTGTGAGTGGGGGGTGGTAGAAATGGGTAAACTGCTTTTGTTTTTGTTTTTCTTTTTGGTTAAAATAAATTAAATTTTTAAAAATTTATAGAGTGTGATAGCATCTTCCAGAAATAATAAGTCATACATTGATTTCTACCCCCAGTTCCTGGCACAAAGTTCCTAAAACCCTATTAGTGGTACTACAAGAATCTTTTGTTCTAACTTTTAGTCTTTGACCCTCATTCCTGACACAGAGCTCCAAAGATCCTTGTAATTTCCTAATAGGAAGGTCTGACACTGATCTCCTAAATCCTTTGGAATTTCCTGGGTAATGGGAATGTCTTTTGTTCTAAAGAGGTGACTCTTGGTGGATTCCTGGATAAAGGCTGGTCACCAGAAAGACAAAGCCATGATTACAAGCTTGGAAGTTTCAGCCTTCCCCTCAATTCTCCAGAGAAGGGAAAGGAACTAGAAATGAAATTAATGACTGATCATGCTTATGTGATGAAGCCTTCATAAAAATCAGAACAATATGGGGTTCAGAGAGCTTCTGGGTTGGTGAACACATCTACGTGCTGGGAGGGTAGCACACCCCGTTCCCAGTGTCCTGTGCTTGGGACACTGCTGGACCTTGCCGTGTGCATCTCTGTATCTGGCTGTTCACTCACATCTTTTAATATGTCCTTTATAATAAACCAGTAAACATAACGAAATGTTTCCGTTTTTATGAGCCATTCTAGCAAATTATCAAACCCAAGGAGAGGGGTGTGGGAACTCTTTTTTTTTTTTTTTAATATGAAATTCCTCTGTAGATAAATTCTAGAAAGGTACATTCTTTTTTTTTAAATATATGTTTTATTGATTTTTTACAGAAAGGAAGGGAGAGGGATAGAGAGTTAGAAACATCGATGAGAGAGAAACATCGATCAGCTGCCTCCTGCATGCTCCCTACTGGGTATGTGCCCAAGGTACATGCCCTTGACCAGAATCGAACCTGAGACCCTTCAGTCCACAGGTCGACGCTCTATCCACTGAGCCAAACCAGTTAGGGCTGGGAACTCTTATTTATGGCCCAAGTATTAGAGATGTGTTTTGTAAGGGGGGAAAGAAGAAAAATGTAATAAAATATATGTATAGATGGTGTCCCAAAAAAATCTATACACACTTTGAATGATTATAAAGTCAGTGTTTATTAACATACAGTTCATTTTCAAAATTTAAAAGAATATACATAAATAAATATTTTTTTGTCAATGCACGTTTTCAAACTGATGACCATTCTGGTCCAGGCACTGATAATAACGCAAAGTAATGGAATTGCAAACATCAAGAATCATTTCATTCGGTATTTGTGTGCCTTCAATTTGTTAACTATTGCTGGTTTTGTACCCTAAACTTTATCTCTTTTTTTTTAATATATTTTATTGACTTTTTACAGAGAGGGAGGGAGAGGGATAGAGAGTTAGAAACATCGATGAGAGAGAAACTTCTACCAGCTGCCTCCTGCACACCTCCTACTGGGGATGTGCCCGCAACCAAGGTACATGCCCTTGACCGGAATCGAACCTGGGACCCTTCAGTTCGCAGGCGGATGCTCTGTCCACTGAGCCAAACCGGTTTGGCATAAACTTTATCTTTTATGTATCCCCATTAAAAAAGATGTCTAGCGGCACTTTAGTATAACTTTTCTTTGTTCAAAGCTTAGTCTGGCTTCGCCCATTATTTCAAATCAGTTAAACATGAAAAGGAGTGAAAATTAAGTGAGCTTTCAGCTGTTAAAGTGTGTATGTATCTTTGGGGTCTCTCTCTCTCTCTCTCTCTCTCTCTCTCTCTCTGGGGGTCCCCACTGTGGTGCCTGGCCAGTCTGGCTGAGGGGCTGAGGGCTGTTTTCAGGCTGGTGGGTTGACTGAAGCTCCCAACTGCTCCTTTTTTTCTTTTTTTTTTTTTTATTCTGGGCCAGCTTTAGCTCTGAGGCCTCAGCTGCTGAAAGCAAGTTTCTGGCCTTTGTTTTTCCTTCTGTATTTGATACAATGTTGCGGTCCGGCTGGCTGAAGCCTGGCTGACTAATGCAGGTTTCTGGGGTTTTGTTTAGCTTCTATATTTGCAACATAGTTGCTTAGAGTTGCAGCTGAGAGGCTGGCAAGTGAGGCGGGGAACGTTGGAG
>NW_005368341.1:8441212-8448466 GCF_000412655.1 Myotis brandtii | reverse complement strand
TAGAAAGAGAGAGAGAGAGAGATGGATATATATAGATATAGATATAGATATGGTAAACATTATAAATTGGTATATTTGCTGTTGTTGTATTTAATGAAATTGTTACTATTGCAACTAGCTAGTTGTTAATATTAATAATAGGAAAGGAGTAAAGGGAAGGCCAGATATTATAAGCATGGTCATCTGGGCAGCTTCACCAGGAAGCTGCAACTTTACACTCCCCAAGGAACCACCAGTCCTTTCCTTGAAAATCACTGAGGGAGGGGGTTCAACAAAGGGGAAGATGGGCACATGCTCAGTGAAGCTGAGTTGACGTAGGAAAGGTGCTTGCCTGTCAGTCTAACCTGGGAAGAAAGATCATTGGCTAGAGGAGAGGAGCCACTGCAAGCACATGGAATCCTGAAGGAATCATTGGATAAACTCCTAGTTAAAACTTCCAAAACAAAGAATTCTCTCTCTTGTTCCTCTTGCTTCGCTCCTGCTTCCTTGCACTTGCTTGCTCCATGATCCTCACTAGCCTGCCTTGTGGCCCTGAAAGCCCCATGGCCCATGGCCATATGAACTCTACATGCAATGGACTGCAGCTGGGAACACAAGCTAAGCTGGCCAGATGTTGGACTGGATCATGCTTCAACGTGGAATAGAAACTCTGGGCAGAGGCTTTAATCCTAGTTCTGCTCAAGACAAAATGAGACTTTTTTTTCCGTGGAAAGACTAAGATGGGACCTTGGAACGGAACTCCTTTAATGTTTCCTCACCAATAAAGTTTTCCGCAATACCTCATCCTCCTGTGGGGGCTCAGGAAATTCTTGCCCCACCCCTACCCCCAGCAGCCCATTTCCACCAATAACATAGGGGATACAGAGAGTACCCCACCAATAATAAAACTACATTAAACAAACAAAATTTTTTAATCGGAGCCAGATTTACCTGGAGCATTTCTTTAAAATTCGATTTTTAATTTAATTTATCTTTGGCCTAAATTCTCATTATTTTGCCTAAGCAAAGAAAAGATTATCTTTTCATTTCATTTAGTTCTACTCATTTGCAAAGCCCAATCTCCAAATGTCAGACTAGAAATGGACCCTAAGAGTACCAAACAGTGTTGCATAATTTTATTTATTTTTGTAGCAGTTTTGCCATGAAACAACCTGAAATTTACTGACAGTTTCTTCAACATTTATGTGCTCACCCAGTCTCCTCGATATTTATATACCCAAATCAACAGAGTTCAGTATTGTATATGGTAATTATAGAGTAAAAAGGCCTTTTCTTCTGAAACAATGAAAAAAAAACACTATTATTTCCAAATTTTAAAGAAGCTATGCTGCATAGCACATTTCTATATATTTATTAAGCTAGGGGGAAAACATGCACAGAAGACAACAAAATATCTTTAAGCATGCAAGAATAAATGCAGGATTAAGAATGTGTATCAGCCTGGCCAGTGTCCTCAGTGGTTGAGCACCGACCCATGAACCAGGAGGTCATGGTTCAATTCTGGGTTAGGGCACATGGTCAGGTTGCAAGCTCCATCCCCAGTAGGGGGCATATGGGAGGCAGCCCATCGATGATACTCTCGCATCATTGATGTTTCTATCTCTTTCCCTCTCTTTTTCGCTCTCCAAAATCAATTTTAAAAAACATATACAAATATTATTTTAAAAAAGAATGTATATCAAACATCTTGGAAAAAAAACAGTGATGGGAAGAATGGAAATGCAAATCAGGAATGAAATTTTTAAAAGCAAATGAGTGAAACAACATTCTTACATGGACAAATGATAGCACTGAGCTATGAACTAAGGTGTTATAATTGTCAGCTCTTTACACTCCGGATTCAAAAAGAAACACATGAAGGAACTGAATTCCAAATATATAGAGCTACAGATTAACATACAGAACCAGAAGACTAAAGTAAGGAATTCTTCCAAAATGCAGTCCAAAAGAAAATGAAAAACGTTAAAGAAAAGTCAAAGGACATGGAAAAGAGATCACGATGATTTCAAATACCTCTCATGTAAGTTTCAGAAAGATGGAATGGAAGCAATAAAATGAGAAAAATAAATAATAAAAGAAAATTTCCTAGAGCTAGAGAAAGACACTAGACTTCAGACCAAAGGGCTCCTTAAGATGAATTGGGGGCTGGGGGAGGGCAGAAATCCACACCTATACTATCCTGTTGAAATTTCAGGCCACCAGAGATAAGGAGAAAAATCCCAAAAACTTCCATAGAGGAAAAACCCAGACTATTTACTTTAGGGAAAAAAGTATCTAGATTGCATGTAATTGAGCAGAGGGTGAGTGATTATGCACATTCCTAAAACTTGCCTCTAGAAAAAAGCTAGGCAGTTGATGTTATTGCTAAAGGGGGTATCATTAATAAGGAGCTAAGGATACTAAAATTATCGCTTTCCTCACAAGGCCTCATGTTCTGACAGGAACGAGGCAATTATAATTCTGGTCCCCACCATAAATGAACTCATGCCAAAATATCCATGCACCTTCGCCCAACTTTTCCTATATAATTGTTCTAACGTTTGTTTCTCGCAGGAGGCAGAGTTTATAAGATCACATCCTCATGCCTACATATACGTAACCCAACATGATTTTTGTAAATTCTAATTATGTGCATAAGTTCTTATCATAAGTCCCCCACGAAGTCTCATTTTACAGATGACGCTGAGGCCAAGGAGAGGAGACCGTTCCAGTCACACACTCATAGGTGGCAGAACAAGGCCTGATGCCCAGAGCTAGTGACTTTGCACCATGTCACCCTGAGAGCTTAGCCCTGATCCTCCTGCATCCTTGTGCTTGGTCTCCTTTGTGATGAAGGGTATGATATGCATGTGTGCCCTTGAAAGGGTTGGTGAAGAGTCTAGAGCAGCAGTGGGCAAACTACGGCCCGCGGGCTGGATCCGGCCCGTTTGAAATGAATAAAACTAAAAAAAAAAAGACCGTACCCTTTTATGTAATGATGTTTACTTTGAATTTATATTAGTTCACACAAACACTCCATCCATGCTTTTGTTCCGGCCCTCTGGTCCAGTTTAAGAACCCATTGTGGCCCTCGAGTCAAAAAGTTTGCCCACCCCTGGTCTGGAGATTCAGAACAGAGCAAATCTCGTCCTTTGCAGAAATCCTCAGTCCTGGCTTAACAAGCTCACAGTCAAGAGGCAGTAAATCTGAGGTTGCTTCCAGTTACCAGAAGGCTGAGGTGTAACAGTGCTGGGAAAGCAGTTCCTTGAGAATCCACATCCTGGCTTTGTTCAATGCCCACTACTTTGTGGCAAAATTCTCCCTTCTATTGAGACAGAAGACAAAATGTCTGATGCCTCCATTAGTCACCACCATAACTTCCTGACCCATGTCGGTTCTCAGATTCCGGGACCTTGTGAATAAAATTTAAGCAATAACTCCAGCCATAGTTCCTCTTCAAAAGCAACCTCAGAGTAATCATTAAAATCCCATGGACTAGTCAAGCTAGTGCTTGATATATGCTATCAAATTAAGAGACACCATTTCTTCTTTTTAAAAATTGTTTTTAATCTACAAAAAAAACTAATGTGAAATGTATTCAATGTTATTTTAAAAACTTGAAATTCAAATACAAAATAGCCAATTAATGCCCAAGTTTTTAATACTTACTAGAGTTTCCTAAATCTATATTACAGAGGCTATAGAATAAAACAGTGTCTTTATTCTACTCAAGGAGAATCTAGTCTCTCTAAATTTTCTTTACAGTCAACAACTGTTTCAATATAGACCAGTTTTTTTTTTATCCTCTTTTCTTATTATCTCTATAATCAATCCCAGGCCATATTTCCTTCTTCATAATAGTCCTTTGAAAAAAATAGGCCAGTTTTTTTTTACACTTTTCTTATCTCTATTAGTCAATCCCCAAACACATTTTGTTCTTCATACTTATTCTTTGAAAAATCTGTTTGTTCTTTTCAGAGAATAAGACAGAAACTGTGACTAATTCATAAGAGGTCAGTGAAAACCAAAATTATTTTAGGTTTTCATTACATTTGTGCAATATCACCAATAGAGGAGGAGTTGCCTTCCAGACAACTTTCTGGAAGGAAAAAAAATGAGTGGGAAATACACCAAACCTGTATAATTAAACAATTCCATTATACAATTCTCTTTTCTCCTTGGCAACTAATATACTCTTTTAAACTAGGGCCACCAGACTTACAATATGAAAACTGGATTTTTATTATTAAATTATACTAGTACACAGCACAAGTCATATTAAGAGAAAAAGCTAAATATTTTTTAAAACAATCTTGTACAATGAATGTTCAGGAATCTTCTCCCTGAAGTGACTAAAGAAAAAAAGAACTCTTTGTCCACTGAGAGCTCAGTTTGTTCTATAAAAGCTGGTGAGATTTATTTCTCACTTCTAAGGGGATAAAGGAAGAAGGATGAACATTGTCTTTAAGAAAATCCAGAACACTGCCAAACTCTGCCTCCCGTTTTGGCATTCTGCCTCTATCCTGAAAGACAATATCTTCTGTATTATAAGAGCTTATGGTAAGATGCACTGTCAACAAAAGGAGGGAGGTTGGAGTAAGGAACAGAGAAAAATACAGCATAATGAAAGGAAAATTATGAAGCCAACTGTCCCACGATACTCTCTTGATTTGCATGTATTTGTGCAAAAAGAATTAAAAAATCTAATAGCCCCTTTGGCCAGATGCAGTGTCATTAGAATTCACTGGCTGGGAATTCCCCTACTTTCATCAAACAATTGTTGAGTAAATATTAAATCAGTTTGGCCTTTTTGATGTTCTCAGATGCCAAGAAAACCTTAATATTTTAAGTGTGATTCCAGTGATGAAAATTTCTCCTGTGCGGTTTTAGAAAATCACTAAAATTATCATTGCTTTTGCTGATCCTTTCACACTTGCCAAAACAAATATTTTCAAAGAAAGGCTCTATTTTATCATGAACATTTTCAGCTTGCTGTAGGGAAGGTAAATAGTACCTCTCTAGGGCAGTCATCTACCAAATGATGCCAGCAGATGAGATTTTTTTCAGACTTAAAAGAAAAATCTCAACAAATTTAGGATGTGGGCAAAGAGAAGCAGAAGACAGAGGCAAGAATCTGACGGATCTGTTTTCTTTGCATTTTCTCATTTCCTTGTTTGCTGTATTGAGCAAACCCTATTGAATATCAAGATTTGGCTTCTTATGAATGATACCTAATAGAGAAGCATGTTAACTTTTTCAAGTCCATAAATTCCTTTTAAATGTTCACAGAATTTTACAATTTAATGAAAAAGTACTTGAAAACATAACTTGTATAATTGTATTATTAAATTATTCTTAACTATTACTAAAGGAATTTAGTGGTACTGAATACAAAATACTTAGGATTTACTGTTTGGTTTTTTTAAGCTACATTTACTAAATTTATGAGCTGAAAGGAATCTTAGCAATTATCTAGTGTAACTTTCTATGTCTACATTTCTGTTTAATTTTCTTCAAAGAAAACCAGTGCTTGTTTGTTTTTATGTTAAAGAACATGATACATTTTTTTTCCCAGAAACAATAAATAGATGTTAACTTTTTTAAAAAAGAAAAGAAAATTAAGGAAAAAGGGAACTTAAGGGCATGGCACAATATAGGAAAGACATTACAGGGCAAAAATAATTTCTAATGGAAAGAAGACAGATGGCGGAGGGGTAGAGTGGAGGGGGTCAATGGGAAAAAATACTTGTAAAAAATTGTAATACTTTCAACAATAAAAATAAATTTTATAAAAAGATTTTCAAAATTAAAAAAACAAGAAAACCCTAAAAAAGAAAATGAAAGAAAGAAGGCATATGGCCCGCAGTGATGGCGATCCTTTTGAGCTCGGCGTGTCAGCATTTTGAAAAACCCTAATTTAACTCTGGTGCCGTGTCACATATAGAAATTTTTTGATATTTGCAACCATAGTAAAACAAAGACTTATATTTTTGATATTTATTTTATATATCTAAATGCCATTTAACAAAGAAAAATCAACCAAAAAAATGAGTTCGCGTATCACCTCTGACACGCGTGTCATAGGTTCACCATCACTGCATATGGGTCTGTTAGATTACCTTTTGGTTTTCCCTGATTTCCTGAGTATTTTGTGAGATGGCCAGTTTTATACAGCATAGAGTCAAGTAAAAGTAGAGCTGAAGTAATTTGCAAAATTGAGAGATGGGTGTGACCACAAGTCCCCTGATCCTGGTTTCAGCCTGTCTAATAACTTAGTATGCTTCGATGGAGATTATAATTCACCGAAGGCAACAAGTGAGAAACAAGGAGAAAACAGGTAAGAGCTCTATGGTAGGAGGGACACTGGCTATTGCCTCCACTTATTTTTTTTTTTTAATTCTTCATTTGAGAGTGTGTGTGTGTGTGTTTGTGTGTGTGTGTGTGTGTGTGTGTGTCAACTAGTAGAAATAAAATCACTTACTGGAAGTGATTTTAAATGCTATATTATCATAAATCCAATCTCCAACATCCTCCATATGGAATCATACAGTGACAGAGAAGTGACTTCTTTTGTGAGACAGTCTATTTCCTTTTTGTAAACACTAGCCATTGTTCCTAATACTGCTATCCAGTCTCAACCTCAAAATAAATTCCTTATCTTTTCCTATCCATCTCCCATAACAAAACAGCAAACCCTCCTTCCCAACATTGTTACATCGGTTAATGATATAACCATTTTGTCAAACTCAAAAATTGTCTTCCCTTACATCTGAAGTTCCAATCAATTACCAAGCTATATTGATTCCATTTTCTAATCTGTAACTTCTATCCCTACCATAGAGTTATACATGCCATCATTTCTGCTGCATACTTCTTACTCATCATAGAGGCCAACCTAATACAATATGGGGAAATTTTACAAGGCCAGGAATGTCAGGAGGGCACATTGAGGACCATCTTGGATGCTGCCTACTACACAATGTGACAGTAAAGAGGACCACTGACAATGTTAGGATTCCTGAAGAAGAGGGTTCTTTCCTGATAGGTCTAGCAGGAAAGATATGATCTAATTGGCTCCGTTTAGATCAGGGGTGGGCAAACTTTTTGACTCGAGGGCCACAATGGATTCTTAAACTGGACCGGAGGGCCGGAACAAAAGCATGGATGGAGTGTTTGTGTGAACTATATAAATTCAAAAGTAAACATCATTACATAAAAGGGTACGGGTTTTTTTTTTTTTTAGTTTTATTCATTTCAAACGGGCCGGATCCGGCC
>NW_005368341.1:8438780-8440968 GCF_000412655.1 Myotis brandtii | reverse complement strand
TATCCTTAGCGCTGCTGAGGAGGTGGGAGAGGCTCCCACCACCACCGCTGTACTGGAAGCCGTCAGCCTGGCTTGTGGCTGAGCAGAGCTCCTCCCATGTGAGAGCGCCCTGACCACCAGAGGGCAGCTCCTGCATTGAGTGTCTAGCGGCAAACTTTTTGGGGTGGGCAAACTTTTTGACTCGAGGGCCACAATGGGTTCTTAAACTGGACCGGACCGCCGGAACAAAAGCATGGATGGAGTGTTTGTGTGAACTAATATAAATTCAAAGTAAACATCATTACATAAAAGGGTACGGTCTTTTTTTTTTTTAGTTTTATTCATTTCAAACTGGCCGGATCCGGCCCACGGGCCGTAGTTTGCCCAGGGCTGGTTTAGATCATATGCCCATCCATGAACCAATAAGTATGACCAGAGGAATGGACTGCTTTATTGAGCAGATCAGGGCTAGGTGCCTCGTTGTGGTTCTTGAGGGCGATCATGTCATGTCTACCTGAACCAGTGAATCAGAAAGGAGAGAATGCTGAGCAGAAAAATTACATATGTCCTCTGTTCTACCTTGCACTTCGACTGCTTTATTAGTCCTCTAAATGTCCTTATCCCGTCTCTTTGCCTTCCTTTTCAAATGGCAGATGCTAACAAATTAATCTTCCTAAAGCTCAACTTGGATTAAGACTTTTCTTTGATCAAAATCTTGCCCAAATAACCTTTCACTGCTTACAAAATAAGTCCTTTAACCTAGGCCTTCACTCATTTCCACAATCTGATCCTAAACTCCTTTCCTAATCTAATTTACAATTTTTCACCTCCCTGACAAACCAATTTACTCACTCTTCTTCCAAAATGGCTTTGGTTCCATGGCCAGTTTCACACAGTTTACATTCTTTACTCTCCAAGAATGTGTTTTTCTTTCTTCTTTTGTTATTTAAACTACAATTTATTTTCATATAACTTTCTATAGTCATCCCAGCCCAAAGGAACTCTTCTCACCTCTCTCATGATAATATTTTTATTGTATCATTCTTTGACAAGTATGATGTACTGTTTTATTCTATGAAGAATTCATATTTCAATAAATTACACATATTATTTACTTGTATTGACTTACCCAGATTGCAAACTTCTTTTTTTTTTATTCCTCACCCAAGGTTATGTTTATTGATTTTTTAGAGAGAGAGAAAAGGAAAGAGACAGAGAAACATCAATGTGAGAGAGAAACATTGATCAGTTGCCTCCCATACATGCCCTAACCAGGGGTTGAACCTGCAATCTAGGTATGTGCCCTAACTGAGAATCAAGCATGCAACGTTTCGTTGTACTGGACAATGCTCCAACCAACTGAGCCATCCAGCGAGGCAAACTGCAAACTTCTTAAAGGCAAAGATTATGGCTTGTATTTCTTTTCATCCCAAGTAAAACTTAGCTTGCAATTAATAAACATTTATTCATTTGATTTTGATTGTACACCTTTGGGTAATTTATAGATATAAATGTCTTTAATCCAGTTTAGAAATTCTACTTTCTGACCAATGTGCACATTAATGGAAATCGCCCAGTATCCACTGACTCTAACCACTATACCATGACACTCATATGTATTTTTAAAAAATTTCTTCAACACACCAGCTTTAACCAAAGCCCACACTAGAGGAAGGGCTGTTCAGTAATTAGAAAGGTACTCCAGTTCTAAAAAGCTACCTACAACAATTAGATTCACCACTTACTGCTTTATCACTTTTAAATGAGCCTTTTTATACCCAAGTACAGTCGATGCAGATTGCTTCTAAGAATCCATTTCTGAAACAATTTGGCTGTTTATGTCTTTGGCCAGAATTACTTGAAATTTGGCTTGCAGTCTCTACTTTAGTTTCCTCGTAGAAATGTGTGCCCATAGTATTTCTGCCTGCAAAGATGTCTCGCCAAAAGGAAACCCTCACCACTCCATGAAGGAATGAGCGCTCTCCCAGGTAGACTTGGCGTGTAGTCTAAATGCAATGAACGTTCCCATCAATGCATCCTCACCAAGTATCTACTAAGACACTGTTCTGGGTAAAGACACTGTCTACTCTAGATAAACACTGTGGTATGTGTCACAGATATACAAAATCATCAAGAGGATACTTTGAAAGATTAGCATTACAAAACAGTATGCATGCTCTATGTCAGGGGTCCTCAAACTTTTTAAACG
>NW_005368341.1:8426866-8438738 GCF_000412655.1 Myotis brandtii | reverse complement strand
GACTATAGTTTAAAAAAAACTATGAACAAATTCCTATGCACACTGCACATATCTTATTTTGAAGTAAAAAAGCAAAACGGGAACAAATACAATATTTGTATTTGCATGTGGCCCGCAGGCCTTAGTTTGAGGACCCCTGCTCTATGTCAATAAGAAGGATAATAAGTGCTATGCATAATTAGAAAAGAGGGAGTTTTGTGTGGGCTGGGAGAACTCAAGAAAGTTTTCATAAAGGATAGGGATCTAACCAGTGGATCACTTACTAGAGGTGAATCATTTAGTAGAGTCCCACCAGGAGAGAGGACTACAGATGACATATTCTCGGCCAATAGGATGTAAGAAGAGAGCTTACATGGGGTCATAAGTAAAAAAGCTAGGTAATTTGGAAATACTGTATACTAGAGAAGAGTTTTAATAGTCTGTGTTGTATCCTATAGACAATGGAAATTTTTGAAAGTTTTAGAGCATCTGCAAAATAGTATTTTAATATAAAAATGAGAAATAACCAAATCACTAAAATAATTTTTGAAAAAAAGATAGACAATAAAAAACAGTCATTTTTAATAAAAATCACAGATAGCTTAGAAAAGAATTAATAAAGCTCCATTTCAGCATTATGAGGAGGAAGCACAGAATTCAAACATTATAGTGGTTGGACCATAAAAAGTTGGACCATAATATTACATCGCTGAGATAACTCAGCACTTTGATTCACATTCAGTGCTTTTCCCTGATTATAAAACAATCCATATTCATTGTTTAGCAAAATTTCTTAGAAATTTTAACTATGTAAAATATAACTGGAAACTTAGTAAGAAAATTATAAGCAAGAATTTAAAAGCTGTTGTGATTTAAAAGGATTATAAAAAAAAAACCCTTTGCTTAAAATTCAGATACTGCCGTCTGGCCGCAGCCATCAGGTAAACCAAGATGGGCGCTTACAAGTACATCCAGGAGCTATGGAGGAAGAAGCAGTCGGATGTAACGCGCTTCCTTCTCCGGGTGCGCTGCTGGCAGCTCTCCGCCCCACCCGGCCGGTCAAAGCGCGCAGGCTGGGCTACAAGGCCAAGCAAGGTTATGTCATATATCGGATTCGTGTTCGTGCCGTGGTGGTGGCCGGAAGCGCCCTGTTCCTAAGGGTGCCACCTACGGCAAGCCTGTCCATCAGTGTTAACCAGCTGAAGTTTGCTCCAAGTCTTCAGTCTGTTGCCTAGGAGTGAGCTGGCCGCCACTGTGGGGCTCTGAGAGTCCTGAATTCTTACTGGGTCGGTGAAGATTCCACGTACAAATTCTTTGAGGTTATTCTCATTGATCCATTCCATAAAGCTATCAGAAGAAATCCTGACACACAGCGGATCACCAAACCAGTCCACAAGCACAGGGAGATTCGAGGGCTGACATCTGCGGGCGCAACAGCCGTGGCCTTGGGAAGGGCCACAAGTTCCACCACACTATTGGTGGTTCTCGCCTTGCAGCTTGGAGAAGGTGCAATACTCTCCAGCTCCACCGTTACCGCTAATATAAGTCATGTTTGTAAAATCCTTACCTAATAAACAATTTCGGGCAGTCAAAAAAAAATTCAGATACTATTCTTAGTGAGAACTTTATTCAAAACCTACTTACTGATACTTTTGACAAGATTATATGTAACTTTTGATTAGGTTATCAGTTTATAGCACTTTTGATGCAACAACTTGGAAGAGTTTTACTACTAGGTGCTAGCATATTAATAGCATCAGAAAGTTAAAGCTCATGTTGAGAGTAGAGACAAAAGGAAAAAAAAAACATTTTAAAAAATTACACTTACCAGTAAGAGTAGTCCCCTTATGTATAGAAGCAAATAACTAATAACTACCTACTTGCATCTAAAATTTTTGTAATTATAACAAAGTAATTTACATTACTAATGACACTGAGTCATGAAGAAAACATAAAATTACATAGCATTTAATCTGTTTAAGCCTTAAGGGCCTTGAGAGATTACTATCAAGAATAATTTTTTTAATAACTTTGGGACTTTAAAAAGGAAATTTTCAATTTAAAGAATTCCATAATTATTTGAACAAAATTATCAACTCAGATAATAATTAGCTTGATAAAGTTGTCTATTATAATAAAATTTTAAAAATTGGAAAAATATGAAAAATTGATGTAAATAATAAGATAAAAGTTGCAATTATATTAAAAGTCAATATGATCCTAATTGTAAGCTGTAGAAACATCTGGAACACAGGGACACAAGCCCATAAGTCACGATTTTAACAAATTTTGAACACTATTCTCAGTCAAAATGCCATCATAGTTATAAGTGCTTATTATTGAATCAAAATATCTTTCTAGTAAAAAATTAGAGCATAAGTTGGAATGTTATGAGTACAAAATAATTGAGGGATATTATAGAATCATTATACCTCTTAAGTACCATTGCAGCTAGAAATCCAGGGTAGCAAAAGTCAAACAGGAAAAACAAGGATTTAAAAAGTTGGTCATAAGATGAGAAATGCCAACTGAATTATTTATGGTTCCCGTTTATGTGCTGTGGCTCTGAACATTTACTGTTTTTTTCCTGCCTAGACTGTTCCTCCTTCAGTGGTTCCTCATTCTGGTATTCAACCTTTCCCAATGTAGTCCATTCACTCTGACGATGACCTCTTCCCCAGCCATAGGGAGGAAGGGAGAGAAGAGAGAGAAGAGAGAGACTGAAACCACAATGATGAGAGAGAATCATCAGTTGGCCGCCTCCTGCATGCCCTAGAGTGGGGAATGAGCCCGGAAACCCAGGCATGTGCCCCGACCAGGAATTGAACCATGACCTTCTGGTTCATAGGTTGACGCTCAACCACTGAGCCATACTGGCTGGGCCTTAAGTCATTTTAAATAGATTTTTATTACATTATAAAATATGTTTTAAAATATATAATATTCATAATATAATAATAATGAAATGCACACTAGCAGACATCCAGCTTAAGAAGTAAAATATTAGTGTCAAGGCTCCTAAGTGCCCTTCCTCATTATAGCTGGCTTTCCACTCTTTTTAATTTGTATAGCTTTTATTTTTGGATACTAATCATTTGCTTACACATAAAGAAAATACCTTTTTACAAAATGACTAGCAATTTTTAGTCCCTCTATGGCAGTGGTTCTCAACCTGTGGGTCGAACGACCCTTTCACAGGGGTTGCCTAAGACCATCGGAAAACACATAGATAATTACATATTGCTTTTGTGATTAATCACTATGCTTTAATTATGTTCAATTTGTAACAATGAAAATACATCCTGCATATCAGATATTTACATTATGATTCATAACAGTAGCAAAATTACAGTTATGAAGTAGCAACGAAAATAATTTTATGGTTGGGGGTCACCACA
This sequence comes from Myotis brandtii, assembly GCF_000412655.1. NCBI lineage: Eukaryota > Metazoa > Chordata > Mammalia > Chiroptera > Vespertilionidae > Myotis > Myotis brandtii. The sequence goes on along the minus strand of NW_005368341.1, from coordinate 8,435,361 downwards.
ACATGGGGAACTGTATTAAAGGGTCGCAGCATTAGGAAGGTTGAGAACCACTGCTCTATGGTTTCTTTTAATTTTGAGGAGTTTTAATTTTAGTATCAAATGGATAAATCTTTTCCTCTTTCAGTTCATATCCTTGCATGTGTATCTTATTTAACAGATTTATCTTGAAAATTACAAATATTTTGCCTCTGTTTTCTTCTTTAAAGATATTTTTCCTATGTTTTCCAGCTTTCATAGTCTTTCATTTTCCCTGAATTGATTTTTGTGGGTAAAGTACAATTTTTTTCATAAAAATTATTTTTCATAAATTAAAATAACAATAGCTCTTCCTTCCCACTGCTCTGTCATAAACAAGTTTCTCTTCTATGCATGGGTCACTTTTGAGGATCTCTATTCTATTCCCTTGGTCTGTTTGTCTAACCTTGTGCTTTACAATGTTCACAACCTTGATATCTGGAAGGGCAAATCATCTTATATTGTTGTTCTTCTCTGGAAATTCATGACTGTTCTTGACCTCTGGCTCTTTCATGTCAATTTTAGAATTAATGTGTCTATTTGCATAAAAAATCCTGTTGGGGCACCCTTTGGAATCACACTGAACTTATACATATATTTGGGGAGAATTGCATTTTCACAATACTGAGTCTTCTTCAAGATTATGGGAGATCTTTATGTTCATTTGGATATCCTTTAATACTTTTACCATATGATTTTTATTTTTCTCCATAAGCAGTTTGCATAGCTTCTATTGGGTATATTAAGTAGTTACTTGGTACTTTGGGTTGCTATGTTATCTTGGTATCTTTCCTAATTGCATTATTTAACTGCTTATTGCTGTTGTATAGATAAATTGACTTTTATATATTCACTAGTGACCCGGTGCATGAATTCATGCACATTGAAAGGAAATTAATTATAAGGTGGCCAGCAGGGTGGGACTAGGTGAGATGAGCCAGACACACCCTGGAGCCAACCTCCCACAGTCCCTCCCTGGCTTCTGTGGAGTGAGTGGAATCCTTCTGGCAGGTGGGGTCCCTCGGCCTGGCCTGTGGGGATCAGGCCGAAAATGGCTCTCCGACATCCCCTGAGGGGTCCCAGAGTGCAAGAGGGCACTCTTCAAAGTTGCTGTTGTACAGTATGTGGAACACAAACACAACTGTGCAGTAAACCATATTAGGGGCTGACAGTGCCCAGCAATAACATAACCCATGGCCAAAGGTGGAATTGTGCGGCCCCCCGAGGAATCAAGCTCCCTCCTCTCTGGTTTCAGGGTGTCACCCGAGAATCGCTGCTGCCAAGTCACTGCAGCTCCTGCATTGTTCATCTGGCCCCTGGTGGTCAGTGCACGTCATAGTAACCAGTTTTTTTTTTTTTCATTCAGCAATCTTGCTAAACTCTGTTATTAAATCCCATACTTTATGTGTGGAATTGGGTTTTCTATATAAAGTCATTTCATCTATGAATAATGACAATTTCCTTTCCCCTTTTTAATCATTATTCATTTTATTTCTTCTTTCCCTACTACACAAGCTAGGACTACAATGTTGAACAGTGATTGTGATGGTGGACATCTTTGTCCTGTTTCTTATTTAAGGACATGCTTTCAACATTAATGCTTTCAACATTAGCTGTAGGGTTTTTGGGCAGGCCTGATAGCAGATTAAGAAATTCCCTTTTATCCTGTTTACTGAGAGTTGTGTGTTTTTGTGGGTGTTTTTTTATTTTTATTTTTCATGAACAGAGATATGCAGAATGCTTTTTCTGCATCTCTTGAGGTGGTCACATACTTTCCTCCTTTGAATTGTTACTATAGTAATTACATTAATATATTTTCTAATGTTAAATCATCTAACATTCATGCAATAAACTTACCCATAATCCTATCTAATAATAGACAAACAGGGTAATTGACCATACCTTCGCTACGCCTCCCATTGGATAATCAGTGCAATATGCAAATTAACCACCAACAAATATGGTGGTTAATTTGCATACGTAGGCTCCAAGCAGCGGAGCGAAGACTGAAGGCGAGCCGGAGAAGTGAAGATGGAAGACCACAAACATGGAGGACGGAAGGCCACTCCGGCCAGAGCGAAGGTCTGGGTCCTGGGTGCCAGAGGAAAACCGGTGCCCGCAGCCAGGAGAAGGGAAGGCCTATTGCACGAATCTCTTCGTGCAACAGGCCTCTAGTCTACACTAATAAAAGAGAAACCATCGACCCTGCCTTGAGTGTGATAGGGGGCGGTGCCCCAACCCCCCAATCAGCCCTACCCTGAGCGTGACTGAGGGTGGCATCGCAACCTCCCAATCCGCCCTGCTCTGTGCATGACAGGGGGGAGCTCCCCAACCCCCTGATTGGCCCTGCTCTGTGCATCACAGGGGGTGGCCCCTCAACCTCCCCATCGACCCTGCCTTGAGTGTGATAGGGGGCGGTGCCCCAACCCCCCAATCAGCCCTACCCTGAGCGTGACTGAGGGTGGCATCGCAACCTCCCAATCCGCCCTGCTCTGTGCATGACAGGGGGGAGCTCCCCAACCCCCTGATTGGCCCTGCTCTGTGCGTGACAGGGTACGGAGCCCCAACCCCCCTGATGGGCCCTGCTCTGTGTGTGACAGGGGGCAGTGCCCCAACCCCCTGATTGGCCCTGCTCTGTGCATCACAGGGGGTGGCCCCTCAACCTCCCCATCGACCCTGCCTTGAGTGTGATAGGGGGCGGTGCCCCAACCCCCCAATCAGCCCTACCCTGAGCGTGACTGAGGGTGGCATCGCAACCTCCCAATCCGCCCTGCTCTGTGCATGACAGGGGGGAGCTCCCCAACCCCCTGATTGGCCCTGCTCTGTGCATCACAGGGGGTGGCCCCTCAACCTCCCCATCGACCCTGCCTTGAGTGTGATAGGGGGCGGTGCCCCAACCCCCCAATCAGCCCTACCCTGAGCGTGACTGAGGGTGGCATCGCAACCTCCTAATCCGCCCTGCTCTGTGCATGACAGGGGGGAGCTCCCCAACCCCCTGATTGGCCCTGCTCTGTGCGTGACAGGGTACGGAGCCCCAACCCCCCTGATGGGCCCTGCTCTGTGTGTGACAGGGGGCAGTGCCCCAACCCCCTGATTGGCCCTGCTCTGTGCATCACAGGGGGTGGCCCCTCAACCTCCCCATCGACCCTGCCTTGAGTGTGATAGGGGGCGGTGCCCCAACCCCCCAATCAGCCCTACCCTGAGCGTGACTGAGGGTGGCATTGCAACCTCCCAATCCGCCCTGCTCTGTGCATGACAGGGGGCAGCGCCCCAACTCCCCAATCAGCCTTGCTCTGAGCCCGACCAGGGGCTGCACCTAGGGATTGGGCCTGCCCTCTGCCACCCGGGAGCAGGCCTAAGCCAGCAGGTCGTTATCTCCTGAGGGGTCCCAGACTGCAAGAGGGCACAGGCCGGGCTGAGGGACCCCCCCTTCCCCCCCGAGTGCACAAATTTTTGTGCACTGGGCCTCTAGTTTATATATAAAAGCCTAAGGGACCTTTATGACCAGTCACTATGACGTGCACTGACCACCAGGGGGCAGACATTCAATGAATGCAGGAGCTGCCCCCTGGTGGTCAGTGCACTCCCACAGCCAACCTCTCTCGACCAGTCAACTGCCCGCAGTCCCTCCCCTCAGTGGGCTGGCCCTGATCGGCCGATCAGGACTGGGCAAGATGGCCCCAATCAGTCCCAATTGCCAGCCAGGCCGAGTGACCCCACCCGTGCATGAATTGGTGCACTGGACCTCTAATGTATTATAATTTTTTAAATTTGCTTTATTCAGTTTGTTCATTTTTAATTTTTGCATTGCTATTAAAAAACAAAGTTGTACTATTTTTTACTAATTTCGGTCTCAAGGCTATTAGCCTCACTGAATGAATTGGGAACCATTCTTTCTCATTCTGTTCTCTGGAACAGTTCGTGTTATACTGGACTGGTAGGTTCTTTGAATGTTTGAGTGACTGACTGGTAAAGCCTCCTGATTTTGTGCCTTTGTTTATGTTTTTACTTTATGGAAAGATTTTAACTAAAGTTTCAATTTCTCAAGAAATGTGTTTAAAATCTTTTACTGTGGTGGTAGATTTTTAAAAATCTACTTGTAGTTCTGTCATATTATGTTTCGAGACTATGTTATTAGAGGCATGCAGATTTAGAATTATTTTATCTTCTTGGTGAACCAAATATCTTATCCTTATATAATGAACATCTTTAAAGTCATTTTTTTTCTGGTAGTAGTATATTTCAATCATCTTTCTTTTATTTGATATTTGCCTGGTACCCCTTTGGAATCCTTGATTTTTAGTTTTTCTGCGTCCTTGCATTTTACATTGGACTCTTGTAAATAGTATAAATGTTTGTTTCAATCCAGTCTGAAATATTTGCCTTTTTGACTAAAACGTTTATTTTGTACATAGTTGCGGTGACTACTGGTATATTTAGATGTATTTCCACCTTCTTATTATCTGCTTTCTATTTATCCCATTTTTCATGCCTTTTCCACTTTTCCCAAATTTCCCTTATTTCTCTTCCTATTTCTCAGCAGGCAATCTTGCTTCCTGTTTCACTGAGAAAAAAAAAGCAGCAGTCAGAGAAGAACTTCCCCAAGCTCACTCATCTGGCCATGTGGCTGCATCTGAACCCATCTACAGTGCCTTTTCTTCTATTGAGGATAAACTCCGCTTCCTATCCCCGTTTATGCACTAAATCCCATCCTTTCTTGCCTTCTCAGTGATGTTGTTCACTCTCTGTTCTGCATCATCAACCTTTTGTTCTTTATGGACTCCTTTCTATAAACATAGGTATACCGCTTTCCCACATCTTACAATATTCCTGTTTGGGACCTTACTTCCTCCTTCAGCTACCATCCCATTTCTTCATTTTACAGCAAAACTATTAAGAGCAGTTGTCTATCTTTGTTGTCTCCAGTTCCTGTTCTCCCATTCTCCGAACCAACTCCCACGAGCTAAGTTAGCAATGACCTTCACCTTTTAAACCCTTTTCTCATTATTCATCCTGCTTACTCACACAAAAGCATTTGAAACAGCTGATTATTTCCCTTTCCTTGAAATACTAGTAGCTTTTCACTTGGCTTCTAGGACACTCAACTATCCCAGTCTTTTTTTTTTTTAATCATTTTATTTTATTTATTTATTTTTGTCTTTGATTGATTAAGGTGTTACATATGTGTCCTTTTTGCCCCATTGCCCCCGCCCACCTCCCCACTCATGCCCTCACTGCCCTGGTGTCTGTGTCCATTGGTTAGGCTTATATGCATGCATACAAGTTCTTGGGTTGATCTCTCCCCTTTACCCACACCCTCCCCTACCTTCCCTCTGAGGTTTGACAGTCTAATCGATGCTTATCTATCTCTGGATCTGTTTTTGTTCATCAGTTTATGTTGTTCATTATATTCCATAAATGAGTGAGATCATGTAATATTTATCTTTTTCTGGCTGACTTATTTCACTTAGCATGCTCTCCAGTTCCATCCATGCTGTTGCAAATGGTAAGAATTCCTTCTTTTTTACCGCAGCGTAGTATTCCATTGTATAGATGTACCACAGTTTTTTAGTCCACTCATCCCAGTCTTTTTCTTACCTCCTTAGTGAAATTTTAATCTCCTTTGCTTTCTACTCTTTATGTCTCTCACCACCAAACATTGCAATGTTCTAAAGCTCAATCATTGGAATTCATTAATAAAGATGGTAATTAATGAATGTTTTAAATGTTTTACATGTGAATAATCACCAAATTTTTAATATATCTAGGCCAGACATCCTGCCTGAACCCAGACTCACATGTGAACCTCAACTCCCACTTGTCATCTCTAATGTAACATTCCCAAACTGAACTCCTGATATTTCCTCCTTCCTAATCTGATCTAAACAAAATTTCCCCCTTCTCATTGAATGGCAATGCCAATTGCTCCCTTTGGTTAGGCCTAAAACGTTGGCATTATCTTTGACTTTCTTCTTTCTTCAGACCCACATCCAATCCATCATCAAGTTCTATTGGTTCTACCTTTAGGATGTATCAAGGATCCTACATTTCTTCCAACTCCATCCTAACATCCTTGTCAATACCACCATCACCTCTTCCCAGGATCATTACAATAGCCACCTACTTCCACCCTTGTCTCCCTTCAGTCTATTTTAAACACTGTAGCCACAGTTAGGCTATTAACATGTAAATCTGATCATATCATGTTTGTCTTCAAACAAAATCTACTTCAAAGAGATTATATCTATATTTATAAATCTATTAAAATATCTGAATATAGATTGAAAAACAAGTGTAAGGTAATGTTAACAGGATTTTGTGTTTATTCAATTCTTTGGTTTCAAAAAAGCAGTGTTTTACAAAAAAAATTATTCTATTTTACTAACAAGCATTGCTCGCAAAGTTTCAGTGCTCAAAACAAATTAAGGACTTTATTGGGAATAGGTTACGTAAATGTCTTTACTGTAGCTATTCTCAAAGATTATGCCAAGGTTTTAGGCCTAACCATTGCACCTAGTGCCCCAGCCAGGGCATTCAGCAGGAGCTCAATCAATATTTTCTAGTGGATGAATTACTGGAGGAGCATCTAGCCCTGGAAACTACCACTCTCAAGTTATTCAGTTGTAGAATGATTCCACAGAGGAACTTGTGTTAATACCTCTAAGCCACTAGAGGTCCATTTAATAAATTATTGCTGCCCTTCAGTGGAATCAATTACTACTTCAGGGAACTGAAGAGAGTTCTCAGAGAGCAGGTCATGACCTGGAAAAAAATCATGGTAAATCATTTTTATACTTAGAAACTCCACCTGAAAAGCAGTAGTAAAAAGTATAAGTGGGATGAGCTGAAAGGCATCATGCTTTGCACCAATACCAACAATTTTTAGAACACATGTCACTACATGAGTTTTTCCACCAAGGATATTTTCTTATTTTAATAGTTTAAGCATGAAAAGCAGATATTCCTTCTGGAAACTGCAAATTGTTGACTCATTGCTTCTCTTTTAGGATCAGTAATTTCACATAGTACTTGATTTTATTTTTGAGAGGCAGAGTCCACGTTAAGACAGCTTTTTAAAAATATTTAAAATATGTGGTTTACTTACCTGTTGTAAACAATAATTTGTGATTCTAGGAGAGTTAAAATGGTATATTTTGTAATAACTGTTTGTGAAATATTTAAAATGCTATTGTTTTTTAAAGCTACATACTTCCATTAACTGCTAAGATTCATGAATGTCCTCCAGAAGTGCTAGAAAAAACACACACGCTAATTTCATTATTTAAGAGTAGTATTGAAGTGAAATAAAAAATTGATATAAAATTTAAATGTTTCCAGTTACCAAAATGGAAAAAGAATTTTACCAGTTGTCATTGCCCCATACACTGACACATCACTGAAAGCTCAGCTTATGCCTAAACTTTAAACCTTAAATGCATAACCTTAAACCTTAATACTATTTGGCAGTGGGGGAAGGGGCATATGTCAGGTCACACAAAGTATGTATTTCCAAAGCAGCATTTGCAAAGGTTAATCTGTTCATGGGCCTCAGAGGGGAAAGTGCAGTGTCCCGTGATCGATCCAAGACCCCTCCTTGGCTTTCACCCTGGTTAATAAACCACAGAGAGGGATAATTTTTAAGCTTAATTTGCTTAAATGGAAGTTTACTAATGTATTTTAAAAAATCCCCAAATTTGGGGATTTTCAGCAAATTGATCTTATATCTGAGAACACTCTAATTTCTTATTTCTTCTACTGACACTTTCTACACGAAAGATAAAGGGTCCCTGACTACTGGGTAATCTGCAGGGAGACATTTCCAGAATCCCAGAACTCAAGGTGCCCTTACAGCTCCTCGATCCCCTGAACACTCAAGGCCACGGTGGCCCGGGGAGTTGAAGGGGCTTTACCAGGAACCCGGGTCTCCTAACTCTGGGCTTAATGAACCCTCTTTCCCCAAACACCACCGTTCCAGTGGCACCAGGCAGAGTGAGGGTCAAAGTCAACAGACTGATCTCCCGTCCGCTGGCTGTGAGGGAATTTTAAAATGCGTTTCACGAAAGGGCATTTCTGAGTATTTTGTTCCCAAAACACTGCACAGACAAAAGATGGTTAGCGGTGGGGGGAAACGCGAACGGGAGAGAAAGCGCGGGTTCTCGGAGACTGGACGGGAACTGAGCGGGGAAGAGGGAGTTGGGGGGCGGGGGCGCACTGAAAAGCAGTCTGGAGTGGAGAGGCGACCCAAAGCGCCAACGCGGTGGAGCAGAGAGTGGGCTGCATTTATCTATTCTAGAGCCTTTCACAAGGGATCTGGGGGAGCCCTGCAGGGGCCACGGCCAGGGATAGATGCTCAGTCGCTCCCAGGTCGGGGGGTGGAGTGGGGAGGAGCTCAAAACCGGAGCCGTTTGGGCACTGCTCGCCCCACTCGGCGCTCGCCCTCCTCCCGGACTCTCCCCCACGCCCTCCCATGACCCCTCCGG
>NW_005368341.1:8416766-8426502 GCF_000412655.1 Myotis brandtii | reverse complement strand
GTGCCACGCGCTGGGTCCTTCCTGCCCGGATCCCGCGCCCGCTGCGGGGGTGCGTCCTGAGCGGCGGCGTTCCCGATCGCGCACCTGGAGGTGGGGAGTGGGAAGGCTCCGGAGGGGGTGTCTGTCCACCGATCCCACCCCCTCCTCCTCTCCTCTGGGTCTTCCCTCGCTCCCAGATACACCGGAGGTTGGGCCCAGGAGAAAGGAGGCCAGGATCCAGACAGCGTCCCAGGTAGGCTGTGCCCCACAGAGTAGGGACTGGCCGGCTACCTTAGCCTCCCGGGTAGCCTGGCTACCTACCACTTGGGGGGTTGATGCGACGCATTTCATGGAAAATCATACATCGCTGCTTTGCCAACAAGGAAGTATTTCTAGTATTCATTTTGTTTATTAGCCAATCGTGTGACCCTGGTGTGTTCAGGCCATTGTATGTGTAGAAAGTAATTGGCTTCGTCTTTAAGTGTCTGTCCTCAATTATGTTTGAGCCCGGTGTTCAGCCTCAGCCAAAACTTGTTGAAAATTATGCCCTAAAAATCTGGCTCTTAAAATAGGGCAGAGAGATCAAGAGAATCTTTGTCAGGAGATTTCCATTACTCCCACCCTTTAGGGAAGAATTGGTGTCAGTTTTTACTCCTCAGGCAGTTCATTTTTTTTTAGATAGAAAAACTTATTACAGGCCATGGTTAATTATCATTCGTCATTATGGGCGAAATGGGGAGAAGTGGAACACACTTCTGACCTTTCCCCCACCTTCATGTCTTGATTAGACTATAGTCCTGTTAGCAGCCCCACTACTGGGAACCCTTTTAGTTCTCTCCAAACCATTTAAGCCATTCTCCCACCCTCCTTCCCCCCCACCCCCACTTTTTCCACTTTATTATTTCTTTGCTATGTTAATCTCCATTTATTTTTTCTTTCTCTAAGGTGTGTATATTTTTTACCCTGCACCTCTCCCTCTGTTGTTTCAAAAATTAAAAACTGTTTACAGAAGAAAAATACCCATCCTAGATGGTTTTCAGAGTATTTAGAAACAGTTTGCAGTTTCTTTCTCTTAGCTTATCAGTCTTTTGGGGGTTGAGGGGAGAGACAATATCAATAATGATACATTGAGCTAATTATGCAAAAAGGAAATGAAAAGCTTTATCAAAGTCATTTTTTATGCAGTGATGACATGGAAAATATGTTTGTAGTGAGTGAACGTAATTACCTTTAATACTGAAAAAGTAGCACAGATGAAGGCAAACAAATGTTTAAAGGAAGGATCATAAATAAGTTAGAAAGGTGAGAAAGAAGGTAAACCGGAAGTTTAAAAGACTAGGCCTTCAAGACATCAGGAGATACATTTATTCTGTGCTCAGCCAGTAAGCATGACATTCACATAACCATGATATTGACATATTAATTACCTGCTTTGGGCCTCCATCAGTGAAAAGAGGGATCTTACCTAGAGACCTATTACATATCTTTTGGTCCTGACGTTTTTTGATGCATTCAGCAGCAACGAATATTGGATTCTTATTTACTATGTGCCAGGCATTATGGAGGTAGTGATGGACAAGATAAACCTGGTTCTGCCCTCAGGGAGCTTTTTGTCTGGTGAGAGAAATAATAGTGAATAAAGAAACAATGGCATAAGGTAATTATAAAGGAAACATAACAAGAGCTGAAAGGAAAACAAAGCAAAACTGTAGTGACTCATTCTGTTCAAGAGACATAACAGCATGTGCAAAGTTCTCAACATGGGAACCAGAATGGTCTTTTCTACTTGTAGAAAAGGATGGTGTGTCTGGACCATCTATAACGGCCGTGGGCAAACTACGGCCCGTGGGCCGGATCCGGCCCAGTTGAAATGAATAAAACTAAAAAAAAAAAAAAAAGACCGTACCCTTTTATGTAATGATGTTTACTTTGAATTTATATTAGTTCACACAAACACTCCATCCATGCTTTTGTTCCGGCCCTCTGGTCCAGTTTAAGAACCCATTGTGGCCCTTGAGTCAAAAAGTTTGCCCACCCCTGATCTATAATAATAAAAGCATAATATGCTAATTAGACCGGACGCCCGTTGAAGCTGGGGACTGCAAGGGAAGCCCGGGTCCCGGGTGCCAGAGGGAAGCTGGTGCCGGCAGCCGGGGGAAGGAAGGCCTACTCTTGCACGAATTTCCTACATCGGGCCTCTAGTAGGGAATAACAGTCATACAGGATGGGATTGAGAGGTGTGCAGGGGCTGTCGAGTTCATTTGGGGCCTTTTAGGTGGTGGTCAGGAAGGTAGCTGTAGTTCTAAGTGCCACAGAAAACCATTGAATTTTAAGGAGGGAGAGACATTGTCTTATTTACCTTTTAAGATGACCTTAGCTGCTCTGTGGAGAATGATTTGGGAAGAGGCAAAGGAGAACGAAGAGAGAGACCTTACTAGAAAGTGTTTGTAGAGTTTAGATGAGAAATGCTAGAGACTGAATTAAACTGGTGTCAGTGGAGAGGGATTTAAGAAATATTTTGGAGAACAGGAGTTGATGTGGATTGTATGTCAAGGGTGAGGGAAAGCCAGGACTCAAGAATGACTCCCAGATTTTTGACTTATGCAACTTGTAGGTTATGGTACCATTTATTGAAATGAGAAAATCTGGATATTTTATTTTATTTATTTTTAATTTAAATTCTTTATTGTTGAAAGTATTGCATATGTCTCCTTCCCCCCGCCTCCCTGGCTGCTCCCAGCCCCCAGCACATGCCCTCACCCCCCTACTGTCTGTGTCCATTGGTTATGCTTATATGCATGCTAGATGATTTTAAATATATGTTTTTAAAAAAAGACTTGGAAACAAAATTTAATGTTGGAAAGGACTGCAGGAGTCAAGTACCACCTCTTTGTTTTCCTTTTTAAAATATATTTTTATTGATTTCAGAGAGAGGAAGGGAGAGGGAGAGAGAGAGACACATCAATGATGAGAGAGAATCATGACTGGCTGCCTTCTGCATGCCCCTATTGCAGGTCAAGCCTGCAACCCTGACATGTGCCCTGACCAGGAATCAAACTTTGACCTCCTGGTTCGTGGGCAGACACTCAACCACTGAGCTACACTGGCGAGGCTTTTGTTTTCTATTTTACAAAGGAAACAGACTCAGAAAACAAGTTGATTTCAGAAGCCTAGGCCTGTTCTTTCTTCTCGACATCACATAAACAAGTCTTCCATAATGACCATCGTAGTCTTCTCAATCATTTATTCTATATTTCCTATGAAAAACATCAAATGAAAAGATAGCGAGACTAGTCAGAGCGTGGCCCATGGACCACAGCATCACCTGGTGAGGCCCACAGGCATCACCTGGGAGCTTGGGAGAAATACAGAACCTTGAGCCTCATTCCAGAATTAGAGAATCAGAATGCATTTTAACAAGATTCCCAGGTGATCATATTCACATTGAAATTTGGTAGGCGCTCTTCTAGAGCCAGTCAGTCCACTTGGAAACTCTCTTCTGCTCAGGTCAGCAGAACCTAGGGTGTCTGGAGAACTACGAGGAGCCCCTTGTCAGACAGAAGGGAGAGATACCTCACTCGAACATTCTGAATTCTGCATGTTATGCAAAAACAGGAACAAAGTATGCTGTGTGGTGGGGTGACACATTTTAAGGAAAGTGAAGAGAAAATTACAAAATAGTGAGTGGATCTACTGATGCTGTTACTGCCTGAGTGGAAAAAGGGAAAAGGCTGCATGTAAATTCTTCAGCTTCCACCATTCAAAGGCAACAGTTGTTCTCCCACTAGTGTTATTTTTCATGATTACAAACGTGGACCCTGAGAAAGAAAATAACTACTAAAAAAGGCTCCCAGTGGCTGACTGGGCCCAAATTTTAAAAACATACATACAACAAGTAAAAACAAAACAGAGCCTCGCAGCCATTTATACACAGGAGCCTCTCATGCAAACTGCACTTCAGGGGAAAGCCTGCACTGAACTGCCTGTCTGCACTGTGTTTCTGCCATCTGAGCCAGGCCTTATCAAGCAGTTCCTGGAATCCTCTTCCAACCAATAGGACTGAGGCTTTCCCTCATGCAATCAGAGCTGCACCGCTGTATCCCCAGTTTCTTCACTGACCAATCAGAGCAGCTCCATTCTGACCAATCAGCACAATGCCTTTTGGACCAGTCAAACTGAGGATTTGGAGTCCTCATTTGCATGAGTCGAAGGGGACCCAGGGCAGAGACTTGTGTCTCTGTAAGTCAGCTCCCCTCTGGTTATGAGAATGCCCTTTCCCTTCACAGGGAAGACTGTTTTCTGGCTGGAGCAGAGCAGAGCAGGCCAGTGCAGACTGGCCCAGAATGGAGCAGACCAGCAAAGAGCAAAGCAGGCCGGTGTGGAGCATAGCTGACCAGCCAGGAACAGAGCAGAGGAGGTCTAGCCAGAGAGGGTCCTGGCCTTGGGGGCCACCTCACACACAGCCTTGCTGTATCACAGTGAGCTGTTTCGCACTGAATAAAGTTTCCTTCTTCACTGAACCCCAAATGGGGGATTCCTGTTGGCATTGAATTGGCGCCAAGGAGGACTGGTTGACACAAACAATAATGTAGAGATGAGCATAATTGAGAATCAAAAAGCCACGTAAGTTATCTCCAAATACCAAAACAAGTATTAGGTTGAATCCTGAAAACTTTTAGTAGAGGTGTTTTCAGTCTTGGCTGATGACCTCTAAAACAAAAGCTTGATGCCCAGGCTGAACTCCAGACCAAGGAAATAAAAATCTGAGCAGATGGGTGGTGGTGACTAGATATCACTGTGTTACAAAGGTCCTCGGTCCATCGATCGTGCCCCTAAAATTGAGAACCCCTGCTTCCGTAGGTCCTTCCTCCTTGAGGGAAGAGGCAGCTCTGAGATTGCAGTTCTGCCTGTACACTTCCCCAAACGGTGGGACCTTCTATTTCTCTCCTTGCACCAAGCAGAGTCAGCACAACTCAGGTCACACTCCGCGGTGTGTATGACAGCCCCTGGGGTTTTCAGAACATTGAGGGAGGCAGGATTTTTTAAAAGAGGCACGTACTGTGGGCCAAGTTTGTTAAGATGTGAGTAAACACAGTGACTGCTGATGAAATGTTCTAAAATTGGATTGTGGTGATGGTTGCATAACTGTAAATTTACTGGGAAGTATTAATGTATACACTTAAAGTGGGTAAATTTTATGCTGTGTAAATTACACCTCAATAACGCCTTTTTTTCAGTTGCTGTGTATGCTTCCACATTCTTGATTTCATCATATAATTAGATAGGAAGCCAGTGCCTGTTTTGTGTAATTGCAGTGTCAGTACCTAGCCCGATGCCTAGTGGATAGGGCCAATGATGATGTTGGGTTGGTGAATGGTTGGGGATGGATGGATGGATGGATGGACAAATATCATTATGATCATGGGTTGTTTCCTCATTGCTAAATAGATGTCAATCACCAGAAAGCCCTAAAGTTTATAGCACTCAGTGGACATTAGTGCTGTTTGTAATCTGTTTTGTGTTATGGCATTGAAATTAGGGAAATGAGTTTGTGTAGGCCTTTCATAGAAGATTTTTTTTTTACAAGTGACTTACTGCAACAGAGAAAAAGTTGTATTTGTTAGCCAATAAACATATGCATCCTTATCTCAATACTATCTGCAACAAGGTTATTACTTCTTTATTTTATAACTGGCAGTTTGTAGTTTACTTCTTTAACCCCTTCACCTATTTTGCCCATCCTCCTACCCCTCATCCCTCTGACAACCACCAATTTGTTCTCTGAATGTATGAGTCTGTTTCTGTTTTGTTTTACTTATTTTTTTAGATTCCACATATAAGTGAAATCGTATGGTATTTCACTTAGCATAATACCTTCCAGGTCTATCCAAGTTGTTGCAAATGGCAAGATTTTGTTCTTTTTCATGGCTGTTTCCATATCTTGGCTCTTGTGAATAATGTTGCAGTGAATATAGGGATGCACATTTCTTTTTTGAGCTAGTGTTTTTGTTTTCTTCAGGTAAATACCCAGAAGTATAATTGCTGGACCCTATGATAGTTCTGCCTTTCATTTTTTTAAAAACCTCTATACTGTTTCCATAGTGGCTGCACTAGTGTACTAGTACATTCCCACTAGCAGTGCACAAGGGTTCCTTTTTCTCCACATCCTTGCCAACACTTGTTTGTCTGTTTTTGTCTTTTTGCTAATAGTCATTCTGATGGGTATAAAGTGGTATCTCATTGTGATGTTGAACAACTTTTTTTCCCCTCCCCCCTCCCTCCATCCCCAATTCCTTGAACAACTTTTTATGTGCCTGTTGGCCATCTATATGGCTTCATAGACAATGAAAAAAATGTCTATTAAGATCTTCGGCCCATTGTTAAGTCAGATTTTATGTTTTTGATATTTAGTTCCATATACTTTTTAATCACTATAGACCAGTGATAACTTTATATTTGGAAACCAGTGCTCTAACACTTTTAAGGTCACAGAAAGCCAAATTTAACTTAGGGTCCTTATAGTCTTAAACTTACTAGTAAATGAACCTATAATACATTGTCATTAATGTGGCTTGAAGCAGCCCTGTGTAACTTATTTTTATTTTAAAAAAAAATTTTTATTGATTGATTTTAGAGAGAGAGAGAGGAAGTGGGAGAGAGAGAAAGAGAAACATCGATTTGTTGTTCCCCTTATTGATGCACTCATTGGTTGCTTCTTGTATGTGCTCTGACCAGAGATCGAACCCGAAACCTTGGGGTAGGTATCAAGACGATGCTCTAACCAACTGAGCTACCCAGTCAGGGTCAGTCCTGTGTAATTTAGAGATTATTTTGTAAGTATAATTTTATAAATATGAATGACTTGAAATAAGGGAACACCATGTGGTATTTCTATTCCCTGGTTTTCTAGAGCAAATACACTCTTATCGTACAAGCTAGTTCTTAATTGTATGATGATGTGAGGTTTTTTTTCTTTCTGCTTTTAATTCTATGTATAGCTTGTGTTTTCCTAACTATAATGTAAATTCCTTGAGTATAAGCGCCATGTTTCTTATGTCATTTATCTCTCCTATGCAAAGAACACAATGGCCTCCATAAATTCATGCTGGTCACACAGCAGGGTAGATCTGTCTTGCCAGTTGCAGTCCCATCATTTCTTGTCAATGGAAATGTACAATGTAAGGTTTTTAGTAATTTTTTTTTTTGGTAAATACAAGGTAAACCTCCTTCAGATATTGACATTATTCATGTTTTATAACCCCATTTTTTTTTTGCAGATGTCACAGTTTTAATTAACTTCAGCTCAGCAGTTAACCTAGTGATCCAAATGGTAGCTTAGCAAATTAGGAATTGATTGATGAGATTTGGTCCCAGGGTGTCAGCACTAGATAGTTACCCATAGTTTGTGGGAATGAGTGGCTCTGAGGCCTGTGTATGGATGAGTTCCACAGGACACCTTTCTTTTCTTTCTTCCCTCTAAAAAGCAGGCGGTCTGCAGAGTCCTCAGAAGACAGATGGGTTGCTAGCTGGGTTTCCTCAAAAGTTACCCAGCAAACATTCATGTTTTGTTTTGTAGTATTAATAAATTTAATTCTTTGTTTGGTTTTGATTTGGGGGGGGGGTGGTTATTTCAGCATTTTATCTGTTTTGTAGCTAGAATTCTTAAGCTTATAGCTCTGGATTTATCTAAAACTATCCTAAACTGAGACTCACATTGTAGCTATTTAAAGTTAGTATTGATTTTAGAGAGTATAGTTACAGATGACATTTGGAGATCTAAACAATTTAAAGATCTCCCCTAAAATGTTTGCACTGCAGTTTTAGAATGAGCAGAGGTTGGAAGACTCTTATTTAAATCCTGGTTGGATCACTGCAAACTGCATTGACTTAAGCAAATCATTAAAATTCTGAGTCTCTTTCCCCATCTTTAAGATGGGTATAATGTGTACTCCACAGGCATTTGAGAATTCAGTAAGATAATGTTATATTTGAAAACCTTGTGCACTATTAAATAGCACACATATTTTAGTACTGTAAGCTTTCAACAATACACAAATAACTCATCTCTCAGATCCTTTACAAGTTTTTTTTTTCTCTTTCTCGTGGATACTTTTACATCCCTTAAAACTATAATGAAGAGTCTCATTTATCAGGCCAACTTTTATTTATAGTTACAGTCACACCATTAAAGGGTTCAGTTAGAACTTGCCATTAGAAATATAATGTGAGTAAGGGTCAAACATGTTAAAACAGTTCTCCGTAAATATGTATAAAAATACATGTTATAATGGGAGGCCCATTAGCTCCTAATGAATTTTTATCTGTTCACATTCTGATTTACTGAAGGGGTTTGAATTTGCTTTATAAAATTAGCAGATAACTGATACTGTTTTGCTTTTGTTTTGTTTTTATGATGAAAAGACCTTGATCATCATGATAGATTTCAAGATTTTGCAATTCTTATATTTTGGGAGATGCAACAATCTCTACTCAGAAGTTAGGACTAGGGTATGTGACACTTGGGTTCCTGTGAGTAAGCTTAGTAACCCTTTTACCCTTAGACAATATATAGGACTAGGGGTAAGTTGGTCAATTCAACTTGAATTGTTGAATGAAATGATCATTCATTAAATGACTTCTGGTTCTTTTAACTGCTCCTGAATAGTGAAGATAATCCACCACTTCTCCAAGAGGATGTTGATGTTTTTGTACTACTCTGATCCATCTGACTCCCTCTTGGTCTTCTGGATACCTGAAATCACTCCAGGGGAAGCAGCTAATTACCATCCCTTCTCACTTGAAAAGTGTGAAGTGAAGCATGTGTAATAGATTAAAAATAGTGAGTTTTCTCCTTTCCCAGGATCTGAGTTAGACATTAATATGAGGTAATGCTGAGGAGTAATGATATGGCCAAAGAAGAATATACTAATACTAGAGGCCCGGTGCATGAAATTTGTGCACTAGGCAGTGGGGGGTGGTGGTGGGGAGTTCCTCAGCCCAGCCTGTGCCCTCTCACAGTCTGGGACCCCTTGGGGGATGTCCGCCTGCTAGCTTAGGCCCAATCCCCCTCAGACATCCCTCTTGCAGTCTGGGGCTCTCACAGTCTGGGACCCCTTGCTCCTTACTGGCCACCTGTAGTGGAGGCAGGAGAGGCTCCTGACACCACCGCTATGCTCACCAGCTGTGAGCCCGACTTCTGGCTGAGCGGTGCTCCCCCTGTGGGAGCACATTTACCACCAGGGGGCAGTTCCTGCATTGAGCGTCTGCCCCCTGGTGGTCAGTGTGCATCAAAGTGACGGGTCATTCTGTCGGTCGTTCCACCATTCAGTCGATTTGCATATTAAGGTTTTATTATATAGGATGAGCACAACTCTTCCCCTTTTCCCTCATGCCCAAAGAAAAAGCCCTTTCTTAAATTCCTTACATTTGCCGAAATGACACATGCCTTAGCTGAATTACACATGGATTCTAATCCTAGCTCCCTCACTTTCTCTCTTATGACCTTGAATAAATAAATTATCCTTTGCTTGACTCAGTATCTTCATCTTTAAAATGGGCATGGTAATATTAGCACCTGTCTCCTGTGGTGATTGTGGGAATTCAATCAGTTAATATATAAAGCACAACAAACCTGACAGAGAATGTGCTATAATGAGTATCCTATCTAATAAAGAGGGAATATGCTAATTGACCCTCATGCCATCGCAAAGATGGCGGCGCCCACAGCCAATAAGGAGGGAATATGCTAATTGCCCCG
>NW_005368341.1:8400356-8416715 GCF_000412655.1 Myotis brandtii | reverse complement strand
GGGAATATGCTAATTGACTGCCCTGCCCTCAAAGATGGCAGCGCCCACAGCCAATAAGGAGGAAATATGCTAATTGACTGCCACACTCTCAAAGATGGTGGTGCCCACAGCCACAAGATGGCAATGCCCAGTCGCCAAGCAGGCGGGCCCGGACTTGCCACACACCTGCCTTCAGAGTACCCCAGTCCCCTCAGCCCCCCAGCTGCTCAGGGCTGGCCCGAGGGGCAGGCAAGCCTGGATGTTGGCTGCCCAGCTGCCCAAGGCCGCCCAAGGCTCAGGTAACCAGGCCAGCAGTGGCAGCAGCAGAGGTGTGATGGGGGTGTCGCCACCCGCCCCTGAGGGCTCCCGGACTGTGAGAGGGGGCAGGCTGGGCTGAGGGACCCCTGCTCCAGTGCATGAATTTTCATGCACCGGGCCTCTAGTTAGGTTATATTATTTTGTCTTTCTAAAGATTAATTTACTGGGGTTTTTTGTTGTGTGTTTTTTTGAGTCATTGTATGTGATCCATTTCTAGGGTAAAAAGTTGAATATTTTTAGCTCCAGTAATTTCAAATTTCATTTAGTACAAACCCCCAAAACATGTTTTTGAAACATTTCATCTTTCCTGTAAAATCCATTAAATTCTCTGAAGTGATCCACATCTGTTTTTAGCATAAAAGAAATTGTGCAATGAGGAGAGAGAGGAAGAATATTTTTCATTCATTCCCATTAGTGACACTGATTTATGGCAATCTGATTGGTATTCTGGAGAAAGATATTTCGAACATTTCAGGTGTTAGTCACTTAAAAAAGAATTTGACAAATTTCCCCAGAAAGACTAACTGCATTGTCGTCTATCCCACCAATGAATAAAAGAAGAAAAGATTTCACAAGTATTGTGTAATTTACTGTAAGGCCATAAACACATTACTAATATCATTGAGAAACTAACTTTCTCAATGATAAGTTAGAGGATATAGGGTGAATGATAGAAGCCAATGACATTTAATTCTTTATTATATTTCTATGCCTGTTTTTCTTAAGATATTATGTAAGTGCAAGGTTCATTAGTAGTTCATTCTTTAGTAGTTGATTTATCTTATTCTCATTTAATACGAGTCAGGTATATAGGTTAGTTTATAGACTCCATGCCAAATAACTCTCGAGAGTCTGGATTTAAAGATTGTTTTTTTAATTTTATTGATTGATTTTAGAGAAAGAGAGAGGAATGGAGAGAGAGGGAGAGAGAGAGAGGCATCTGTTTGTTATCCCGCTTATGTATGTATTCATTGGTTAATGCTTGTATGTGTCCTGGCCAGAGATGGAACCCGCAACCTTGGTGTATCAGAAGGACACTCTCACCAGCTGAGCTACCTGGCCAGAGCCCTTTGTTTTTCATGGTTTTTCTGTCTTCTGTTGTCCTGTGTGCTATAACGTCCTACTATAGTCCTTTCTACCACTAGCAGCTTTTCTGATCTGCTGCAAAACTGGGTAATCAGGTTAGAACTGTGTTTTTAAAAATATTCTAGGTAAAGACATCCATCTCTTCCTTTTGTTCCCTAGTGCCCTGTTGCTCAAAGAGGGGTCTGCAGACCAACGGCAGCAGCTCACTGTACTAGAAATGCAGAATCTTGGGCCTCACTCCAGAACTGCTGAATCAGAGTCAGCGTTTTAACAAGATTCTCAGGTGATTCATGTGCACAGTAAAATTTGAGCAGCTCCACTTTAGCATGTCAACTCTGTGACAGTTCATTTTTTTCTATCCCGAGATCCTTTTTTAGCTTACAAGTTGTGTCTTACTGTGCTCTAAGTTATATAGCTTGCAGAAATATTGTGTCTACAAACGAGGGCCATATTATAATGTCTAAAAGTGTATTCATGTTTGGTAAGAAGTAATTGATGAACATTTTATTTTCTCTCTCCTAGGATATCCCTGGTGATCTTGGAAGAATCTGTGTCATGGAATCTATCTCGATGATGGGAAGCCCTAAGAGCCTTAGTGATACTTTTTTGCCTAATGGCATAAATAGTATCAAAGATGCAAGGAAGGTCACTGTAGGTGTAATTGGAAGTGGGGATTTTGCCAAATCCCTGACCATTCGACTTATTAGATGTGGCTATCATGTGGTCATAGGAAGTAGAAATCCTAAATTTGCTTCTGAATTTTTTCCTCATGTGGTAGATGTCACTCATCATGAAGATGTTCTAACAAAAACAAATATAATATTTGTTGCTATACATAGAGAACATTACACCTCCCTGTGGGACCTCAGACATCTGCTCGTGGGTAAAATCCTGATAGATGTGAGCAATAACATGAGGGTAAACCAATACCCAGAGTCCAATGCTGAATATTTGGCTTCCTTATTCCCGGATTCACTGGTTGTCAAAGGATTTAACGTTATCTCAGCCTGGGCACTTCAGTTAGGGCCAAAGGATGCCAGCCGGCAGGTGTGTATTTTTACATTTTATTCTTGTTTATCTAGTATTTTGTGGTTATGTAGTTAAACAAATAGCATACATTTAAAAACCAAACTCAGACCCCCTCCAATGATTATCATTTAGAAAACTATGTATGAGCACCCGAAAGTCCTGACCTTGTCGGGGCACACATCTTTCCTTGGACTTTTCTGTCATAACCAGCTAATCCAAGAAAAGGCAAGGTTGGCTGATGAAGAATGGAACACATTGAATTGATCTCTCCTTGCTTCCTCCAAAATAGAAATAAACAGCAAGCATGTCCTTTGTCTTTCACTCCTTCCCTCCCAACCGTCTTTTCTCCCTCTTCCTTCTTCTCCCCTCTTCCTTGCTTGCAACTATTCTGTAGCTGTATTCCATCACTGTATGAAATACTACTTAATGTGACCCTCCAGAAGAATGCTTTGGGAGTACCTTTTTATTTTACATAGGTTATTCATAGAATTTATTAAAATACAGTAGTACAGCTTATTTTATTTTTAAGTGTAGGTTTTAATCCCTGTGGGGAAGATAGAAGCAGATTGGATTTCTTAGGTTCTCCTTTAGCGAGGGGTTGTGTCTAGTTCACCTTGAAAATCAAAGCAGATGGGGAACTCCCTCCATGCCTTTGAGGAATGAGAGCCTTTGTAAGTAAACATATGAATAGTGCGCCTTAAAGGTGTGATGCTGCATTATAATTAAGCATGATGACAAAATACCTTCGTTATTTTTGTTCATAACGATAGTTGATTAGGAGTCTTAGAAAATACATTCAAGTATTATATCACTGCATGCTGCATGTCATTCACAATAGCCGTTCACTTTCGGGTCTTTAATTTGGAAGGCTAGTAAAAGAATATATATTTTCCAATTTTCCTAGAGGCTATTTCTGAATCCTTTTTTTTTTCCTTTTGCATATCCACCAAAGTTGAGCAATGGATACAGACTAAATTAGAGATAAGCCTGAATTTAATCCTTTGCCCATATTTGTGATCATTTTAATTCTTTAACAACAACAAAATTTGTGGAACAATGATTTAATTCAAAGGGAGCTACAGAAATAGTTTCATTTGTAGTTCATACTACTCGTGTCCTTGTTATGAATGTTTGATTTATACTTTTAGGTTTATTATGAAATTTCGTAATTTATAGGATTTTTCCAACCAATAAAAGAGTTTACTTCATCATTGTCACAACTGTAATAAATTAATTTAGAATGCTTTTCCTTATTTCTCAGTTATATAGGTATTGTCCCCCACTCCATTTTATTTTATTATTATTTTTTAAAAATATATTTTATTGATTTTTTACAGAGAGGAAGGGAGATAGAGAGTTAGAAACATCGATGAGAGAGAAACATCGATCAGCTGCCTCCTGCACATCTCCCACTGGGGATGTGCCCGAAACCCAGGTACATGCCCCTGACCGGAATCGAACCCGGGACCCCTCAGCCCGCAGGCCGACGCTCTATCCACTGAGCCAAACCGGTTTCAGCCCCCACTCCATTTTAGAAGTTCATGAGCATGTGTATAATAGCATAGACTTTGTCACTCATCTGCCTAATATTAGGTAAAATTAACAATGCAAAGAGCTTTACATTGTCAGCATAATGTAAATAGGTTTAGCATGCCAGTGTTTCAGTGTGGTCTGTTCTAGAACCCTTATATAAACATCTTCAGGGATAAATATATTTAGGAATCTGTTTCCCCCAAACATTACTTAATAGCAGTATTTTTCTAGCCCTCGGTGAGATGACCTACCCATAAGTAATAGTGGCTCACTCTAGCAATGCATTTGGTGCTCAGCAAATACTTGTTGAATTCTCATCTTCAGTAGTATATCTAAGAGGTTGTGGTAGTCTAAAGCCCATCCCCAACCTCACCCATCTTATCATTAGTGTTCCTATAGGGTTAACACCTTAGTGTTAGAAAATGGCAGTTGATTTACTTTTTAAATTAAGTAAGTCTTATTATACCACCCCTCCCCCTAGTATATTGTCATCATTTAAAGATGAAAGAATATCATATTCTGACTAATGAAATAATATACTTGAGATAACCCATGTTTTTTCCAGAGATACTTGGCAAATTGGTTTCTGAGCCAAAAGATAAATTTTATAATACAGCATCATGACATAATTTAAAGGTGTTAGTTGCAAATTCAGTCCTGAGGACACGCCCACCTTCTTTCTTGCTGAATTATCTGTAAAAGGCAGTGCTTGTAATCACCCTACTAGGCAGAATCACTATCCACTATCGCCCCAAAACTAAATATTATCCAGGAAAGCCTGGCAGGCCAGCCCTAGCCTGTTCTCTGTGGGAGAGAGAGAGCTGGAGGGGGCGGGGCACAACCAGCAGCTCAAACTCCACCCACTGCAGGGGAGGCCTGGATCACCAGTGCCACTGAACCACGTGATCCGGAACCTTTGTTCCTCCTGCCTTCCTTCCCCTGAGGTCATCCTGATCCCAGGTTCTAGCCAGATTTGTCCGCATTTTCTTTTCATGTCATCTCACGGGACTTGGCCATTCTTAATGACACTATTGTAATCTATTAATAAATAATAAATTAATAAATGCTTTATCTCCTTAACTTTTGCATCACTTGGTCATCACAAGTGATGCTCCATAGACTAAGTGGAGCGTGGGATCATCGCCATTTTTATAAGCAGCAATAGTAATGATGTGTCTCTTGTTTTTGCTGCAGGTTTATATTTGCAGCAACAATATTCAAGCTCGACAACAGGTTGTGGAACTTGCCCGGCAGTTGAATTTTACTCCCGTGGACGTGGGATCATTGTCATCAGCCAGGGAGATTGAAAATTTACCCCTGCAACTCTTTACTCTCTGGAGAGGGCCAGTCGTGGTAGCCATAAGCCTGGCCACATTTTTCTTTCTTTATTCCTTTGTCAGAGATGTGATACATCCCTATGCTAGAAACCAGCAGAGTGACTTTTACAAGATTCCTATTGAGATTGTGAATAAAACCTTGCCCATAGTTGCCATTACTTTGCTGTCCCTGGTGTACCTAGCAGGTCTCCTGGCAGCTGCTTATCAACTTTATTACGGCACCAAGTATAGGAGGTTTCCATCTTGGTTGGAGACCTGGTTGCAGTGTAGAAAACAGCTTGGATTACTAAGTTTTTTCTTCGCTTCGGTCCATGTTGCCTATAGCCTCTGCTTACCAATGAGAAGATCAGAGCGATACTTGTTTCTCAACATGGCTTATCAGCAGGTATGGAGCATGTTTGTTATTTATGTGATGCTTACTATAATTTGTAAACAGTAAGATTAAAAATTGGGTACAACTTTGCATACCTTGGTATATTTGGGGCAGGAAAAGTACTGTTCTCTAAATAATGTTTCTGCATAGAGTTTCATGGCTAATGCAAAATCATTGAGGGTGAAAGCTGCAACCATCCCTTTCTTTGCAGAATAAAAGCAGAGAAATAAAGGATTAGGATTTTTTCCTTTTTTAAAAAATTGATTATAGAGAGAAGAACTGTGTGTGTGTGTGTGTGTGTGTGTGTGTGTGTCTGTGTGTGTCTGTGTGTGTGTCTCTGTGTGTGTGTGAGAGAGAGAGAGAGAGAGAGAGAAACATTGACGTGAGCAGAAATGTAGATTGGTTGTTTCCTGCACATGCCCCAACCAAAATTGAACCCGCAACTTGGGTATGTGCCCTGACTGGGAATCAAACCTTTTGGTGTGTTCGACAAAGCTCCAACCAACTGAGCTACACAGGCCAGGGCTGTTCTTTCATTTTTAATGCTATTATTGCAATGATTGCTTTCAGTACTGAACAGCTCATTATTTTAATGTTTTGTAATTGGCTATGTTCCACAAAATGTTAAGGCAATTCTCAGTAAATGTATAAAATAAAATTAGAACCAGTGAAAACATAAAACAGAATAGGAAGTCCGTATCAGAAGACATATGCCTACAAGATTTTTGTTATCAAAAAGCAGGAAAGATGCCAGTTCCTCAGGTGAAGCTTTTCTAGCACTCAGCTCAAGAAAATCTCCAGGAGAGCTTCATGGAGGGAGCCTAATGATGGGCTATTTCCCCAATCATTCCCACTCGGCGAATGTAAAATACAGTGTACCATGGGAGCTCTCTGATGTAGCATTTCTCAGTGAAAGCCGAGGACACCGCACCAAAACAAATGTGTAAAAGCTTTTTCTTTTCATAAGGAGCCAAGGCAACATGGGCCATGTATGTAGCATCTAGTACTTACATGTGTTTCAACAATTTCAACCTAAAATAATTTGGAAAAAATTAATATCTGAATGTTTTTAAGTCATTCTTTCCCTAAAAATACTACTTCTCTTAACTGAATAGGGAGGTTTTGATATCAGTTCTCCTAGCTTCCTCCTTCAAATCATTTGCTCGGATCTCACCCCCGCAGTGAGGCCTACATTGGACACCATTTTAAATTCTGCTACCTACTTCCAACTCAACCCTGGGACTCCCAATCCCTCTTACTCTGCTTGATTATATATGCATTATCAATATAGTTATTATATAGGAATGTGGCAAATGGACAGTTGGAAAAGTATATTAAGTAATGAGGCAATTCAAGTGGATAAATATTTGCATTCAGTAGGGCTTTATCCTCAGGGAAATCTCAGCTTCAGTGGAAAAGAAGATAAGAAGAAAGAGATAAATCAACATATAAATATTCTTGATATGAGAAAGGAACACAGAAAATAGTTTAGAAATTCCTTTTCCAGGTTCTAAGTTGAACTAAGTCCAGAATGTACCC
The DNA here is from genome assembly GCF_000412655.1 of Myotis brandtii. Taxonomy (NCBI): domain Eukaryota; kingdom Metazoa; phylum Chordata; class Mammalia; order Chiroptera; family Vespertilionidae; genus Myotis; species Myotis brandtii. The sequence continues at coordinate 8,409,521 of NW_005368341.1, read as the reverse complement.
AAACGATTCAATCAAGTTTAAACCAACTTGTAAAAGTACCTCAAAACTAAGTCTAACCGCCAGTACTTCTTTGTGTCACCTGGGACAAACCACGTGGCATTTCGTGGTCTTCGGATGCCAGAGTCCCTGTAACTGTGATGCATTACAAATGTGAGACAGGTTTACCCACTCTTCTCACACATATGCAAAGAAAGAGAGAATCCTAGTCCTCCTTTTGTTTAACTCTCCATTCTCTTTTTTCCCATGCCCGAAACAATACCATCCAGTAATAGGTTCTCTATAACAGTTTGTTAAAGTGAATTAATACAACTTAAATATGTCCATATGTGATGGATTCTTATGCCCGCAGTGAACTCTGTGCTGAATGAGTTAATGTTCTACCAAATAAGGGAAACTCATGTTTGCTCTCTTGATAGGTTCATGCAGACATTAAAAACTCTTGGAACGAGGAAGAAGTTTGGAGAATTGAAATGTATATCTCCTTTGGCATAATGAGCCTGGGCTTACTGTCCCTCCTGGCCGTCACCTCCATCCCTTCAGTGAGCAATGCTTTAAACTGGAGGGAATTCAGTTTTATTCAGGTATGTGAGGTTTTGTTTGGTGTGGGAATGGGCTGCATAAATTCAAATGTTAGTTGAATTTTAAATAATGCTCCTCATGAAAAGAGCCTTTGGGAGCTGTGTTTTTGCATGTAAGCTTGGTGACCTCATATGGTTGGAGGCTAACTTAGGACCATCCTGGTTTAGTAAGTGAAAGACCAGTACAGGGTCCTACAGCACTGATAGCATTGGCTTTGATAACCTTACCTGCTACGCTATGGATAAAGGTTATTTTAATAAGAAAAATAAAATGAAGGTGGGGATGTGTGAGCTTAGAACAAGTTGAAGCCAACAGTCAATGTATTACTAGCCAAATGAAGAATTCTTTTATTTTTGAGTCATCCTGCTATATCCAGAAAAATCTCATTAATTTGAAGTTAAGTGAGGAGGTCAGTCTAATATTTAAAACTATTTTAAAGCAGTGACAAACCAGATAACTAAGTTAATGGATTATGACAAGCAACCAGCCTTATGAACTTGTTAGTATATTTAGTATATGTTATATACATATTTATGTGAGTGTCTACAAAGGGGGTTGTATTTGTATTTTTTTAAATCCTCACTCGAGGACATGCTTTTATTGATTTTAGGAGAGAGAAGCATCAATATGAGAGAGAATCATTGATTGGTTGCCTCCCTCATGTGTCCCAACCAGGGATTGAACCCGCAACCTGGATATGTGCCCTGACTGGGAATCGGACCTGCCATCTTTCTGTGGAGTGTCTACAAAGGGGGTTGTATTTGTATTTTTTTAAATCCTCACTCGAGGACATGCTTTTATTGATTTTAGGAGAGAGAAGCATCAATATGAGAGAGAATCATTGATTGGTTGCCTCCCTCATGTGTCCCAACCAGGGATTGAACCCGCAACCTGGGTATGTGCCCTGACCGGGAATCGGACCTGCCATCTTTCTGTATATGGGACAGTACTCCAACCAACCAAGCCATGCAGCCAGGGCTACATTTGCATATTTAAAAATATATAACTCAAACAGACCCAATCAGTATTGGCTGTATCAAATGGTTTACAGCACTATAATGCCGATAAGTATCATTTGGTGATAAACTGAATTTGGGGGAGGAGGTTTCCTTATTTACTTGAGCTTTTTTGTTTTTAAATTATCTAAAAATCTCATTCAAATTAAGGGCATTTCCCTGGTCTAAATTCTTTTTTTCTTCTTTTGAAGGAAAGAAAATATGAATACTTTGCAAAGAGCTAGTTTAATCACACTGGGAAAGAAATAGAAGGCCCTCAGATAAAAGGTGCTAGATGGGTGCAAACTATCATTATAAATTTAGATGAGTAATTGCATACAGTACAATTTTCTGCTAGAGTTTTGATCCTTTCCCAGTGAAGTTAGATGTTACATCATTCTACAGATGCAATATTACATTTATGTAATAGGGTATGTCTCAAAGTAAACAATCGAGCATCATAGTTTAGGGAACCAGGAATGCTGACCTTTTAGATTTTAACCTGTAAACTGCTTAACTGCAGTGCTCTTAATAATCTCATTTAATAAGGTCAATAAAGCCACATGTTTGAAATGATGTTTATATTACATGTTAATATATAAGGCTTTTCATATTTACCTTCAGTTAGTATGTACATATGCATACATATATAAACACACTCATTTTTCCTAATATACACAACTGGCAGAAATGTGGATAACCTATATAAAAAAGTTTAGCAGTTTTTGTCAACACCCTTAAAGTAAAGCCAGATGTTTTGACTAGCAGTCCCACTATATCAGTTCTAAGGAAATAAACCAGAATATAGAAAAGGGCATAGAGTGACATTATTTATAGTTGAGGAAAGCTGGAAACAAAGTAAATAATAATCAATGAAAGGAATGGTTAAATAAATTATAGCACATCCATTCAATGGAATATTATACAGCATTAAATGGTTCATTCTCAATGACATTAGGGGAAAGTTCTTCATATAATAAATGAAATAATTAGAATATTAAACTATGCAATATGGCTTTAATTGTGTCAAATAAAAAGTATGGATGTAGCCCTAACCAGTTTGGCTCAGTGGCTCAGTCGGCCTGCGGACTCAAGGGTCCCAGGTTCGATTCCGGTCAAGGGCATGTACCTTGGTTGCAGGCACATCCCCAGTTAAGGGGTGTGCAGGAGGCAGCTGATCAATGTTTCTCTCTCATCGATGTTTCTAACTGTCTATCCCTCTCCCTTCTTCTCTGTAAAAAATCAATAAAATATATTTTTAAAAAAGTATGGATGTAAATATATATATGTGAAAGTGCTTACATTGTTTAATTTAGTAGAGAACAAAAAGTAGCTCAATAATAATTTAAGATAAAATAGGTTCACTTATGAATTTGAGTAATTTGTTTCTTATTCTTTGTTTCTTTTTCTTCCTCCTCCATCCGAAGTCTACTCTTGGCTATGTTGCTCTGCTCATAAGCACTTTCCATGTTTTAATTTATGGATGGAAACGAGCTTTTGAAGGAGAGTACTACAGGTTTTATACACCACCAAACTTTGTTCTCGCTCTTGTTTTGCCATCAATTGTAATTCTGGGTAAGAGCGTTTTACTTCTTCCATGTCTAAGCCAAAAGCTAAAGAGAATTAAAAAGGGCTGGGAAAAGAGCCAGTTTCCAGAAGAAGGTGTTGGAGGAGCAGTTCCTCATTTCTCACCAGAAAGGGTCACAGTCATGTGATGATAAATGGTGCTCGCTGATGCCATAAGACTTCCTACTCATGCCATTACTTGTATGACTTCCTGTGTGTTCAGTCACCAGTGTGCTGTCAAATTGCTATGGGCTGAAACTTGTTCAATGTGATCTCAGCCAAATAGTGGTAGAATTTTCTTCAAATTCATGTTTACAAATGTCATTTTTGTCAATATAGATTTTGTAGTTAACTTATTGTTAAAATGTAGGTGTTTTTGTTGTTGTTTTGCACAACTGTGACATTACTGTTATTTTAACAAACTGTATTCCACAGTCAGGCAAAAACATTTATAGTTAATAATATAGATTACAATATAATGTTAAAAACTCTTTGCAAACCAGCAGAATTTTAAGTTTTAATATAATTCAATAGATAAGTTTTTTTCTGAAGCTCAAGGTTTTAATTATTATCCAGTGTAAGAATTAGAAATGCATAATCATATATTTTTTTAAGAAAGGATGCATTACATTAGCATCTAGGAAAGAGTACATGATTATATTCCTATATTTCTCTCATAAGATAGGATTTGAAGAATGTCATTGATTTTGTGAATTGATGTGATTATGTGAACAAACACAAAACTGAAAAGACAAATTGAACCTGAAATTATATTTAAAAATGCATTGGAGATATGAAAGATATACTGGTAATGTGTACTCCATGAAAGATTTTCTCCCTTACCTTGTTACAAAGCAGTTCCATTTGAATATGTTGTCAGGGAGAAGACAGTAATTGTTGGCCTCCAAAACTGATTTTGCTAATATAGTACCAATCCTGGAAATCGTATAATTGTTTCTAGTTAAAGGGAAAATATTAGTTATACACACAGGTAGTTGTTTGTCAACCGATCTATGTTGTTGCACCTTAGCCAATCATCACACTCTATGGTGCAGGATTTTACGGAAGTTCATTGAGGGATTCTCACATGCCATGTACTGTTGTTCTAAGCACTTTACTTGTATTATCCCATTTAATACTTAAAACAGTCCTATGACAGGGGTAGCTATCATTCTCATTCTACATATGAGAAAACTGAAGAAAAAAAGTTAAGTAATTTGCCCAAGGTGATGGAGTTAGTGGCAGAGCCAACATTGAAGCCCCAGCAGTCATATTTCAGAGGCTGTGATTTTAACCACTAGGCTGAATGGCCCCTGCTCCATCTCTGTGCATTGCATTCATGATGCCAATCTGTCTGCTTCCTCTTTTGTATAAAGGCATTGACATTCCTGAGAGTGAGTTGTGGTTTTCGAATTGTGATACAATCCACAGTTCTTACCTTGAGGGAGGATCTTGCCTGGGACGTGACCCAGGAGACCCATGGCAGTCCGTATGCCTCCCAATACCGTGAGGGACTCCAGCAGAGATAGGACCATGGCAATTTTAATAAATGGCTGAGGTCCTACAGAATCTTAAAAAGTCCCTGTAGGTTGGTCATCTCCTTTTCTCTTCTTGAGAAGTCCTCCTGCCTGCTCAACCATTCACTGGGGAGCAGTTTGCAAGCTTGAAGGATATTAGGGGACGTGGTCAATTATAAATCTACTCTGGAGATATATAATCATACAAATTATTCATAAAAATTTTCAGTGCTGACATTCCACATTAAAATGTCATTTTATTCAAACTTTGGTTAGAATGCCCTACATTTTTCCCCATATGCTCTCTCCTATTAAAATAAAAAATTGCAGACAAGATACAATTATATGCACTTCTCTGGAATTATAATATTTCTAAACTTACCCTCTGAGGACTACTGAATCCAGCTGCCAAAAATAAAAGGGCATTTACTTAGTGGAGGCTGCCTTTCCCACCAATGGCTCTTTCCCTACTATGCATTATGCCAGTTTGGTAAATCATTCATGATTCTCTGATGTTCTCTTCTTGGTGAAGTTTAATGTCTTTTACTTTCTAATTGAGCTTTCCATTTTCTTTATTTTAATTATAGTATTCCCCTCTTGATAATTACTTACTTGTTAGTTCTTAGTAGGAATTCAATTGGGTGATAACTTTTAAAGGTAAACACTCATAAACTATTGTAGTGGACTAGTGAAATTAGCATATTTTCAATACTTTCTTGTTCCTTAAGTTTCACTGTCTTAAGACCATATGTTCACCATTTCATGTGAAAATACAATTAAATATTCTTAAAAGTTAGATGACTATGGAAGTATATTGTTGCACATATATATTGAGTAGCCAATGTATTATAAATAAAATGATCACTCTTAGAGATAAATGGGGACTTTGGAAGTATGAAAAAACAGTTTATAAAAAAATATAAATATATAAGATGTAACTTGTTTCAAATGGTATCTCCTTTTCTCCTTTACAACGATAAAGTTAGTTTTGAAGTTTTAGAATAAAGGTAGTATATTATAACTCTAAATATTTCAAAGCCTTTCTAAAATGCAAAAATATTGACTTAGTTGTTTTATTCAGTTGACATTTAATTGCTTTATTTTACTATTTACTACCTGATTTTCTTCATCACTTTTTTTCATAATCACTTTTATGGTTGTTTTATTCAGTTGACATTTAATTGCTTTATTTTATTATTTCCTACCTGATTATTTTCTTCATCACTTTTTTTCATCATCACTTTTATAAAAAATCATTACTCTGGCCTCAGAAGTAGGACTGAATTCTGTTCTTGATAGATGTGAGAAAGTGGTGGGTACTTTAAAGTAATAGGAATTTGTTTTCTAATCTGTACTTCGAGAAGTGCCCCTGAGAAAAATTATAAGAATGTAGAAAACATATCCAGTCTTAAACTTATGCAAAAAATCAAGTAATTTTTTCCTAAGAAGAAAATAATCCTGGACTGATCATGCTACTTAGCTTTTTTTGTGCAGATGTCATATGTCTCCGCTATTAATAATTTTTAAGATCATGTTTAAATAAGAATATATTCATGCTAACATATATTTTTCAAAGCATTTATAGAAATTTAGCTGAGATTGCCTATGTGTAGAGATTTTTATTTAAATTTTAAAATATTTTAAAGTATGAATAAATTATATTTATAGTATTTATCAGAGATGATTATTTTGTGCTATGTATGGGATTGGCTAATGAGCTCCAGTGTTAAACTACCTGATTATTTTCTAATAGATTGGCATAATCCTGACTTGATTAAGGAATTTTACTTTTGAAATTAATTTGATAATAGTAGCATAAGGTATACTCATTCATACAGTCAGATTATGAAAATTATTTGTGTAAAAGGGCTTAAAGAATAAATCATATCCATATTTTTGTATTGTTTATCTTCTATGAAATATAAAACATTAATTCTTTTTAATTGCCTTTTGCCATTGAACTATTTCATAATAAATTCTGTTGAGAGAGTTCCTCCGAAAGAGGTTTATTTGTGAATTTTAAGGTTTCTTAATGAGAAATTTTAAATAAAGGACCATAAATTATATTCATAAGTATTTCTTTAGGAATAATATAAACACTGAACCCATGTCAGTCTATAAAATCTGTTTTGAAATAAGTAAACAGCCTAAAATGTTATTGAAATTATTTTGTAAACTCATGACTTAGAGCAGTGCCAATGTATTACAAATAATACACCTTGGTCCAGGGTTAAGATTAATATCTGTGATGTGTCATCTAGAAAAGGAGATGCTCCGCCTTCAATTGTTCATAAGTCAGTACGTCAGTAAAACACATTCTGGTGTATATTCAGTCTGTGTAACGGCTCTAAATGGAACTGTAATAATTTTAGTGGAAACACAATCTGTTCTTACCTTTGAACAGTGAATTTTACAGGAATGAAAAGTTCTTCAATTTTTTTAATGTGAAAAATTGTAAAGTGCTAATATTCAGAAATTCTGCCCATATGATACCAAAACAATGCTTAGTTCACCCTAACACATATGCATACTGAGATTTTTGCTTTCCAAATCATTGGATTTTCATACATGCAGCCATTCAAAATTAGGGCAGACTATATGGATAGTCCCAGTGACTAGCCTGGCTAAGTTAAATCACCAAAGCAGGGGCTTTTGTATGCTTTCCATAATGCCAACTTCTAGGAAATATTTTCTTAACATTTTCTTTAAAGGTTTTACATAGTGTTTCAGATATCCAACTGAACGGGGACTACATAGTTACCCTGCTTCTTTAAAAGCTGCTGTCTATCAAATTCCTCAACTGCCCTTGCAGTTGGTGGTCCCATGTGACGATGTGTTGTCCAGAGAGATGTATGGGGAATGTATGAGTGACTTCCTGGAAGGGGTTTCCAGCATGTGTTCTTTATCTTATTCCTCCGTCTTGCTGCGGGAATTCTGGAAGTAACAGGAGCCTTGACAAATCCAAGCGTACCAAGGCCACACCCTAAGGAAGGCACGTTGGAGACTAAAAAGATCTTGACTACTACATTACTAGGATTGCCTTTTCCAGTATTTAAGCCATTGTAAACTTGGGTTTCTTTATATGAAGTCAAAATCAACCCATTCCAGCCTTCAGTTTTTTGTCAGGATACCGTTCAACACTGTTTGAATAAACTAGAATGCAATAATTCTTACCTTTAAAAGTTTTTAAAGGAAAATGTGCAGTTCATGTTAGAATCGGTTTTCCATTGTTAATTAATTATACTCATCTTCTTGTCTTGATCTTTGATTAAATATTTTGTATCCGCTTAGAAAATAGTCTTCTTTATAACTGTGTAATAGATATTTGCTAAAACTCTGTAATCACCAAATTATTGCTATCAAATTATATGCTATGTTTTTATATCATTCTCATAGATCTGCCTTATAAACACCTAAATAAAAAGTACTATTTAATGTGTTTTAACTTCTTTTTTGAAATGTTGTATATAAATGAATTTTTCTATCTTACTGAATAATAATTCCAATATTTTATGGAGGATATCTAATACTTTTTCTTTTTAGAAGTATCCAAAAAATACACGTAATAGTTTTGGAATCCTGGGGGTTCTGTTTGTTTGTTTTTGCCAAAGTAATAATTTAGAAAACCATCTATTTAATGAGTTGGTATTCTTAAACACTTCTTTTCACTAGCATTTATTCTTTTTTTAATATGTTTTTATTGATTTCAGAGAGGAAGGGAGAAGGAGAGAGAGATAGAAACATCAATGATGAGAGAGAATCATTGATCAGCTGCCTTCTGCACACCCCTACTGCGGATAGAACCCCTAACCTGGGCATGTGCCCTGACTGTGAATCGAACTGTAACCTCCTGGTTCATGGGTTGACACTCAACCACATTGTCTGAGCCATTAAGGTTTTTTTTTAAACTAGGACTCAACACAATATTCAAGCTATATTCTGTAAGCTCCCAGATTGCAGGAACTCTGTCTTATTCACTACTATATTTCCAGTGAGTAGTACAATATGGTCCTACAGATACTAATAAGATATGATAATGAATATTGATTGATCTTTACAGAAAATTGTTATTTATCACCCCACATCCATATAGCCATGCCTGCAATCCTCCTGCCCACACCCCAACCCATCACTACCTCCACCTCTGGACTTGCCTCTTGGCCTGTGGCTTGGAGCTGCCCTCTTCACCATCACCATCACCACACTGCCACACTGCTGTACTGAGGAGGAGAAATCAACGTTGGTGCTTGTGGACAGTGTCTGTAGAGACTCAGGCTTTCTCTGAAGCTGCCTGGCAATGCACGGGTGTTCATGTCCTGAGAGTAGAACTGCCAGTAAAATACAGGACACTTAGTTAAATTGGAATTTCAGAAAATCAACAAATAACTTTTTAATGTAATTCTGTTACTAATATTGCATGGGAATATTTATTATCTAATATGTATTTATTTATTTGCTAAATCTGGCAATCTGACTTGAGTGGTTAACTTTTACCCTAGAGCTGCAGC
>NW_005368341.1:8396540-8400237 GCF_000412655.1 Myotis brandtii | reverse complement strand
TTTATAACCCAAAGGATGTTGGAATCAGTTATGGGCTGAATTGTATCCCCTTAAGATTCATACATTGAAGTCCTAACTCCCAGTACCTCAGAATGACTGTACTTGGAGAAAGGGCCTTTATAGAGGTAATTAAGATAAAATGAGGTCATGTGAGTGTGCCCTAATCCAATATAACTGGCATCCTTATACGAAGAGCAGTTTAAGATGGAGGGAAGACCATGTGATGACAAAGTCAAAATGGGGCCATCTGCAAGCAAGGAGAGAGGCTTCAGAAGGAAACCAATCTTGGACACCTTGAACTTCAACTACTAGCCTCCAGGCTGTGAGGAAATAAAATACCTGTTGCGTAAGCCAGGCAGTTTGTGGCATTTGTTCCGGCAGCCCTAGCAAACTAATACAGAGTCCAGGGAATCAGAACAAGTCATGGTATGGAACTTGAATAATTAATGTCATAGGAATAAAACTTGTCTGATTAATCCTGCTCCACAATAAAGACGGTTATGTCCTGGAGGTACTTCACTATAACCTCCCACCAGGTAAACACAGTAAGTAGTTTTTAGTTCTAAAAGCTTGAGGACATTTTCATTTCACAGAAATATTTCTATATCATGGAACTGAAGCTTTGATCAGGTGAAAGCCACTCTATAAACTCATTTCATGTTTTAACATTTATTTAGCTTATTCACTAAACATTTAAAAATCATTCACAATTTAGATTATCACTACACTTTTTATTAGAATGGTTGATTTCAGGAGTGGTTGTTTTTTTTTTTTTACGTTTGTTTTCTGCTCCATACACTTATTACTCCCAAATTGGCATTAATGATTCTGTTGGAAAGAGGTAATTAGTTTTGCTTCTTTTTCATGCTTTGTTTCTGTAACAATCAATCTGAACAAATTTTTAAAACACTAAAGCAGATTACATTCAAGCTTTATATGTATTTCTGGTTACATAATTCCCCATCGCTAAACTGACACTATACTCTATATGTGCTATAAAAATTGTTTAAAATAAATTACTTTGACTCAGAAAGAAATATTTGCTGAACATATAGAATATCTGGCATTAGTTTAGAGACTACCAAATTCATATGTAATCTAAAATACTTATTAGAAATGTTCCTAACTCATGCTAATGAATAATTACAATTTTACTAGACATTGCTCATTAGACAACGTGCAAAGAAATATCAGGAAAAATCAGAAGAACGATATTTCTTAATATTAGTTTTTTATGTTAAAAACATTTAACTGTTACTTTAAAAGTTAAAATTTGTAAGTCCACATATTAAAATTTCTAATTAATCTTTAAATTTACAGCTGCTTTTTTAAAGAAATTGCAATTTTTAACTTAACAGATGTTAAATCTGCAGAATTGTTATCAGATTGAAACATTTTTATTCTCTATGTATAAGTCATTTCTCATATGTTTCTCTACTGTTAGTTTAAATTTTTTTTGCTGAAATAGTTACCATTTCAATGGTCATTTTACCTTTATGTCTTTGTGTTTTAGTGTCATTTAAAAAAAAAAGTGTCCTGTACTCTTAACTTACAGACTTCAAAAATCTATATTAAGAGGGATCTGTGAATAATGATTAAAGTTAAATCCACTACCTAATGTAAACAGGAAAAAGTTAAGGGTTTTTAAGTGCTAGAAAGGGGGAGTTCATAGGAGTTATGCTAACTAAACATTGGAAACTGGTTTTCTGGATCTAGGACAAAATCCTATATAAAAAAAGCTAATATGCTAATTAGACAGAATGGCAGGATGACCTTCCAGAACGAGCAGGGGCCAGGGGGTGGGGCTACGAGGGCTGAGCCCCTCACACGAATTTCATGCACCGGGCCTCTAGTGAATATATAGGTCTGCACACAATTAGTTAAAATAAAATAAAATCCCCTGTTCATTTACCAGGAATGTGTCTTCGGTTAAGTCCAGTGAGGAGAGTCTGATTTGCCAGGGTCATGCAGGTTTCTAGAACAGTGTCAACTTCAGCCTATTGTGCTGAAACACAGCAGTAGTTGATTATCTCCTAGGAAAGCTCCGCTTTCTGTGGGAAATTTTCCTTTGCAATCCCCCTATTCATCTTTCCACCAGAATGAGCACACAGGATAAGCTGCATCCAGAGGTCAGTTCTCCACCACCATCTTGGTCTCAGGTAATCCATTGTGTTTATCCGAGTGGTTTCAGTCTGCTTTTGATATTGTGTATGCGGAATGTGCAACTCAGTTAAGGTCATGTTAATAATACACTTGACAAACCCGTTGCACTCTCCGTGGGTGATAGCAAACTTAGACCTGCTGAGCCCAATTCTAGGCGTAAGGTCTGAGAGCTGCTCCAAAAGTACCAAGAGGTAACTGTAAAGATAAAAGAAAAAAAGAATGCTGAAGCCCAGGCAAAGGAGTTTCAAGCAGGGAGAGAGTGGTCAACAGTGTAAAATACTGCAGACAAGTACAGTGTCTACAGACTCCGACCTCAGTCAGAGCAGTTTCAGAGAACTGGGCTGAGGAAAGTAGAAGGATGCGTTGAAGTGAGAAAATAGAGACTGGAAATACTCAGGACTCTTTCAAAGAAGCTTGGGGGTTGGCTCTGATTTACATTAAGTACTGCCAGGCCCAATCTGGTTTTCCCAGTTCTCTTTATTTGTGGAGCCAAAAATGTTATTCAGTGTTTGAACTGGTTAATGCGCCTTAGAAATCACCGATCAACTTGCTTATTCTATAAATGAGAAGAGAAACCCTGAGAAGTGCAATGAATTTTATTTTTATGGAGATTCTGTGTAATTTTTTTAGCCCGTGAATTTTATGGAAGATATAAAAACATGTTTAAATCTTGAAGAATTTCTGTAAGTTAAAAAAAGGATTAAAAGGTTTAAGGGATTCTTAAATTTTCACAGCCAAGGTGTTCGGAGTGGTTAGGTTATAATGATGGTTATCATGAGAAGCTTTTCCTTAAAAGTCTTTCCCCTTCTTAGACTATTACTCAGGATACAGTGAATAGATAACACAGTAATAGTAAGGACAACGGTAATCTTGATCATTTACTGAGCGCTTATGTGCCAACCACCACTTTACAAAACTGTCTGCTCACAGCTCTCTATTTAACTGGTAAGAAGAGTGAAATTAACTTGTTCTAGATTCAATGAGTTGACTAAAAAGTGTCCTCACGTTGTGGCAAACGCCTTATTGAACTGCCTTGTAGGACCACTCAAGTACAGAAGAGGTCGTAGGCTGGAAATGTAGGTGACACGGGTCACTTCTCTGGGGTGAGATAAACTGCTCCCCTTCCAACACTATCCGTCCATCATCTACCTCTTACACATCCCACATCCACGCCTCATCCCTCCACCCACTCTCCCCCGCTTTCAGAAGGCCCTGCGCACATGACCAAATCTGAGACGCACGGCGCCCAGAAAACTGCACAGCTCCGTGCCAAGGTCCAGCGCACAGCAACCCAGCCATTCTGAGCGTGGAGGTGCAGCTTAGGGTTTGAGGTAGTTTGGATCCCCGGGCTTCCGTAGGAGCCGGCGCTTCTACGGTCTCTGGCCCCGCCCTTGGCAACGCGCTGGCGTCTTAGCAACCAGCTGGGAGGCGGGAGCAGAAGGCCCCGGGTGGGCTGCGGCGGCGCGGGGAAGGCGGCTCTCAGGTGGCCTTGCGTTCCCGGCGGCAGGGCCTCTTTGAGACCCTCCCCTGCAGG
>NW_005368341.1:8365473-8395145 GCF_000412655.1 Myotis brandtii | reverse complement strand
CCCCGGCGGCGGCCGAGGCCCAGGGGCCGCGCAGCAAAAGCAAGTCCAGCAGCCCTCGACAAATCCCGGTGATCGGGGTGGTGACCGAGGACGAGGACGCTCTGGTAAGGTCCAGTGTACGTGCCTGGGGAGCTGGGGAGGCGTGGAGGGAGTAGATTGAGATCTGGAGGCGGGGACGAGTTGGGGGGCAGCAAGGACGGGAATGGGGGCCCAAGTGGACACGAGGGTATTCCGCGGGACCGAGGTTCCTGTCAACCTCCGGGCACCTATTAGCTGACCCCTCCGAGAACTGCGCAGCTGGCGAGCGGGTCTACCAACCCGCCTGGCAACTTGGGCCACCAGGTCCTCGCGATCGAGCGTCCACCCAACTGAGTAAGTGAGGCTTTGCCGCTGTGACTGCAAAAGTGTGACTACGAAGGGCCTGGGGGACTGAAACATTCTTAGCAAAGACATGAATTTGAACACTTGTTTGCACTGTACTTGTGTATGTAGATCCCTTTTATGTAGTGATGTTCTGGATAGAGGCGTATAACTTTATCCCGTCTTTAAATTTGCTGCTACTGGGTGGTGCGGGGGGAGAGGGGGGGCGGTTGTCAGGAAATTGAGCAAAAAAGAAAAAAAGAAAGAGAACTCATGGACATGGACAACAGTGTGGTGACTGCGGCGGGGGACGGGGGGTGGAGGTGGAAGAGGGCATAGAGGGATAAATGATGATGAAAAAAATTAAATTGCTGCTACTAAAACGTACACAGGGAGAAGAGGAAACTGGTGTTAAAATTAGAAATGAAGCATCGTTTTTTGTGAAATTTGAAGCTGATTATGGGGTGGGTCAGAGAGGATTGGCAGAGAATAGAATTGAGTTTTCTTTTGTTTTTCTCTTTATTTCATTGTGTGTGTTTTTATTGAATTCATTGGGGTGACATTAGTTAATTATATAGGTTTCAGGTATACAATTCTATAATATATCATCTGTATATTGTATTGTATGTTCACCACCCCAAGTCAAGTCTCCTTCTATCACCATTTCCCCCCACTTTACCCTATTCTACCTCCCCCCACTCCCCTTTCCCTCTGGTAATCACCATATGGTTGTCTGTATCTATGAGTTGTTTGTTTGTTTTTGCCTAATCCCTTCACCTTTTCACCCAGCCTCCAACCCCCTTCCCCTCTGACAGCTATCAGTCTGTTCTCTATATCTATGAGTCTATTTCTTTTTAAAAAATATATTTTTATTGTTGATATTACAGATATCTCCCAGTTCCCCATCCCCCCTCTTCCAAGCCCTTACCCCCCACTCCCCCCACCAGTATGAGTCTATTTCTATTGTTTGTTAGTTTATCTTGCTCATTAGATTCTACATGTGAGTGAAATCATATGTCACTTGTAATTGATTTAATTTATTGTGCATATATTTGGTTATGAATTTACTTGTTATGAAAATTAATTCTTTCAAGCTGATCTGTTGAGAAATTTCACTCCAAATGCTCCCTTGGGTCTCCATTGTGGTGGGGGTATTTAGAAATTCCAAGTCGTTTGTTTCATGCTAAGTTTCCATTGCTCCTCCCCAGAGAGCCATGACCAAGCCCTAAAACCTGAATTCTATGGAGGAAATCCTGCCCTGCCTCCTCACACTAATGACATGGGGCCACTGTGGGAATTACTGTTGAGACTTTACAAGTCTCAGGCTGCGTAAGGAACCTTGTCTCCTGTGTCCACAGCCTAGAGCCTGGGAGAGTTCCTTGGGAGTAGCCAGTTGACTGGGTTCCTCTTCTGCTGTGGGACTAGGGTTGGACTCTCTGAGGATGGTCAGACATTTACACAGCAACCTGCGGGGCAACAGCATTTTTGCATGAGGAGGAACGGGGAATTTACCTAGTCAGTTTTGTGGAAGTGTTTCAACCACTTTTTTGTGGGCCGTGGAAAGAAGAACTGTTAAGGAATAGCAGACTTCCACTCCCAAGGCTTCAAGGGGGCTCAACACTACCACTGTCCTCCCAGGCACCGGGCAAAACTGGGAAGCAGGTGAATTTTATATCTTACGGTTCTCATTCATTCTTCCTTTACCAGGTGTAAAAGCGGGTGGAGGACCAGGGTATAGGAGACAGGCAAGCATGGGTTAAAAAGAAAAAGAAAAAAGAGGAAATACTTTTAATAGGCCATTGTCAAAATAGTCCACAACATATCAAGTAAAGCAAAACAAGTATACCTGTGTATATGTGTGCACATTTCTTCCTTCCCCGTTTTCTTTTCCTTTTTTCCTTTTATTACTCTTCTTCCAGGGCCCAGGATTCTCTTCCAAAAAGAAATCAATTTGTATTAATTTAAGTTCCTACCTTGTTAGTAATGTCAAGAGAAGAATTCTGAGATGCGCTACGTTAAATTACATCAGTGAGAGAAAAAGACCGGAGTAGTTAACCAGTTGGCCAGCTGTGGGCTAACTAACAACAGACTGCTCACATTCCTGAAAGCATCTATTTAGCAGACTACTAGACCCTCATATCCCACATATGCATGAACTTTCAAGACTGCTCTTACTGTTGTCAAATGTAGTATTTCCTACTTATAGACTGTGTACCTGTCATAGAACTGCCTCTGCTTCACCTCCCCCTCCCCATCTGTAGCCAATGTAAATTCTTTCAAAACAACTTATATCTTTCTTCCCCAAACATTAAGTATAAAAGTGCCCATCAAGTCCAGGATGGTGGACATGTTTGTCTTTTCTCCCTAGCACTGCTGCCCTTCTATCCTTGGCACTTCCTTGTTTCATTGTCCCCAGTTTTTCTCCCCAGGACCTGGTCCTTTTTTGGCCCAATAAATCCTTCTTTTAGAAAAGCTTTCAGCCTCCAAGGTTCTTTTGTTTGTTTGTCTGTTTGTTTGTTTGTTTAACAACAACTACTTCAGGAGTATTAACGTTTTATAAAGTACTGAAGAAAAAGTATCTACCAAAAGAAATGAAATAGAATAAAAACTTATAGAGCTGGGAGAAATGATCACTTGGGTTTTGTTTGTGATTGCTTTTACAACTGAGAACCCTCAGGCCATGAGAAGTTAAGTGCAAGTTACTCAGTTTCTTTACTCAGAGCGGGGCCTAGTGCTCTTTGCCATCATTAAAATGGTAACTTTTTAGGTTGGGTAAAGGGGGTGTCTAGCAAGATGCAGGGTAGAGGTGAGGTGGCTAATGGCTGTGAGAATAGTCTGTCAACCCCCATAATAGAGACTGAGAGGGGATAAGGGTCCCAGCGAATTCAGGAGGGCAGAATAAGTGGCCCCTGTGTCAATTAAAAAGAAAAGAAAAGATAACTTTTTATTTTATTTTTTATTGTGTAAAGTTTTACTTATGTCTCCTTTTTCCCCAATTGACCCCCTCCCCCATCCCTTCCCAGCCCTAGCAGGCCCTCACGGCCCCAGTGTCTGTGTCCATTGGTTATGCTAATATGCATGCACATAAGTCCTTTTGTTGCTCTCTAACCCCCTCTCCCCTGCCATTTGTCTCTAGATCGATCTATTCTTGTTCATCAAATTAACGTTTTAGACCTCTGCCTCAAGCCAGTAGAGGAAAAGACTCTTGGAACTCTAGATATTTTCAAACCATTCCACATTTGCAACTTCCTCCTCTGCCTATGCTTGAGAGACAGTGTACCCTGGCAGCTAAAAATGAGAGTGTGGATCCTACCTTAGTTCATTAAGCCAGCTCCATCGTACACTTGAAATCACAAGTTGTGTGCTCTTTATTTCCTATTTAGTATTTTAATACTGTTCCTCTCATTCTAAAAAATCAGAAACCCGTTAGAGCAGTGCTTCTCAAATTCTAATGTACATTTGGAGCATCTGGGGGTCTTACTAAAATGCAGATTCTGATTCTGCAGATCTGGAGTAGAGCCTCTGGTGTTTGCTTTTCCAACAGGACTTCAGGTGACGCTGAGGCAGGAGAGTAAGGAGCTAAGAAAGTTCCTCGGCAAGAGGATTTCAGAAACTGAGACAGCTGAACAAACTGGGTGAGCAGTTTACAGCCAGATGCAGAAGGTCACCAGGGTGGAAAGCCCTGTGTGCCTAGTATGCTTAGCAATGGGCAATACTGGTGCTGGACCTCTCCCCCACGGCCTTTCCTCCCCTGCATATCGCTGGTTATTCAGTGTGGACCCCCTGACCTTTCCTCCCTAGAGATAATATCTAGGCCTCACTTGTATTTCAGCTCCAGGCTCAGAAGAGCAGCAAAACCAGGGGATAACTAAAGACCCCCTGCCCTGCCCTGGTCCTGACCAATCAGTAGAAAGGGCACACCTGGAAAAGCTGACGCGTATTCTATTGAGAGCTCCTCTAAGACCGCCTCTAAACTGCCAGCCTTCAAAAACCCTCAAAACAAAGGACCCAGTGCACACTCCCCTTCCCAAGAGCACACCTGCCTTTCCCCTCCCCCACAGGCCTGCATCTCCTAAACAATAAGGGATCCCACGAGACTAGCAACCAGGGGAGCAATGGGCAGTGGCAGCTTGTCAGGGCTCACCCACTGAACCTGTCTCCAAGGCCCCCTTTTCTCTGACTTCCCAGTGAGCCAGGGCCGTCCCACCCACCGTGGCTCATTTCTTTCCTATCACGTTTTTAGAGAGCCAAAGCAGCCCTGCCTAGACTCTCTCCTGCTGCTGCTTCTACCCTTGGCTCTTCCTTGTTTCACTGTTCCCAGCTTTAATAAACCTACTCTCAAAATCACCTGGACTTGTGCTGTGAAAGCTTTCCTGTACGAAGTCAAGAACCCACACACTACCAGCCCACCCTGGGCAGACCCACTCAGGGCCAGCTCCCGCTTCTGGTAACTGCGATTGTGACTAATAGAGGACCCCATTTCCCACTTGGAGCAGCTATGCTTACTGTGCTATAACTGCAGTATGATATGAACCGTGCTGCAGAATTTCACAGCAGTGAACTTGGAGAGCTGTGGGAGATAGTTTCATATGTATCCGGATTATAAAACAAAATAAACAATAACAACAACAAAACAAAATTCCAACCCTCCACCAGCAGGTCAGATGATATGGTAAAAAACAAGGGGCACCACATTGGGCTTTAAAAGAACTACTTGCTCCCTTCCTTGTCACCACAGTGCCTCAGTCAGGCCTATTAATGTGTCATCCTTCTCGCCAGCCTTTTGGCTTGCTCCTTCTCCTTTCCCCAGTCTATTTTCCAAAAACATCACTTTATCACTTTATCCTCTTCCTTCCTCCCTCTGAGTCCCACCCTCTCTCTTAAAAAAAATGTGTCTATTGATTTGAGAAAGAGAGAAAGGGAGAGGGAGAGAGGGAGAAACATCAATGTGAGAGAGAAGCATTGATGGCGACCGAACCTACAACTTGGGCATGTGCCCTGACAGGTAATAGAACCCAGGACCCTTCAGTCTATGGGACATCGCTCAACTAACAGCCACACCAGTCAGGGCCCACCTCTCTTTCTTTCGGGATTCAACAGTATCTCCTTATTGCTTACTTTATCTACACTAATAAAAGACAAAGATGCTAATTGACCATACCTTTGCTACGCCCTAAGCCACGCCCACCAGCCAATCAGAGCAACTATATGCAAATTAACCCAACCAAGATGGCGGCCGGCAGCCACGGAGCTGGAGCAAGCAGGAGGCTTGGTTGCCTGGGCGATGGAGGAAGCCAACCTTTCCGCATGCCATGAGCCAGAAGTGGCCTTCGCTTATGGCAACAAAGTTTCAATTATAGAAGATAAACAAATCCCAGATACCTGCTTCCAGTCAGCCTCCACTGGGAGCTTGGGTGGCTGGGGGTTGTGGCCAGCCTGCAAATAGCCATCAGCCCCTCACCCAGGCTGGCCAGGCACCCCAACAGGACCCCCCTCCCTGAAGGGGGTGTGTCCAGCCTGAAAATGGCCCTCAGCCCCTCACCCAGGCTGGCCAGGCACCCCAACAGGACCCCCCTCCCTGAAGGGGGTGTGTCCAGCCTGAAAATGGCCCTCAGCCCCTCACCCAGGCTGGCCAGGCACCCCAACAGGACCCCCCTCCCTGAAGGGGGTGTGTCCAGCCTGAAAATGGCCCTCAGCCCCTCACCCAGGCTGGCCAGGCACCCCAACAGGACCCCCCTCCCTGAAGGGGGTGTGTCCAGCCTGAAAATGGCCCTCAGCCCCTCACCCAGGCTGGCCAGGCGGGAATGACTGGTCACTATGACACACACTGACCACCAGGGGGCAGATGCTAAATGCAGGAGCTTCCCCCTGGTGGTCAGTGTGCTCCCACAGGGGGAGCTCTGCTCAGCCACAAGCCAGGCTGACGGCTACCAGCACGGCGGTGGTGGCGGGAGCCTCTCCTGCCTTCTCAGCAGTGCTAAGGATGTCCGACTGCAGCATAGGCCTGCTCCCTGCTGGCAAGTGGACATCCCCCAAGGGCTCCCGGGCTGCCAAAGGGATGTCTGACTGCCAGCTTAGGCCCAATCCCCCAGGGAGCGGGCCTAAGCCAGCAGGTGGTCATCCCCCGAGGGGTCCTAGACTGCGAGAGGGTACAGGCCAGGTTGAGGGACCCCCCCAAGTGCACAAATTTTTGTGTACCGGGCCTCTAGTCTAATATAATTACATTGATCAAATCTCTTCACCTCTTTAGGCCTATTCCCTTTGCTAGTGTTAAACAAAACTTTCATGGCTGAAGCCTTTCCAAAAGAAAGGGTTTATTGAGCCATATGCTAGCCAGAGAAGCCACAGGTCATTGGGCATGAAGTCTGAACCAGCAGCAGCAGCAGGGCTAGATGGAGGAGACAACACGTCTGTGGTTCTGGGGTTGGCGGGCTCTTTTACACATCACGTAGGGGAAGGAAGATACAAGTTGTTTGGAAACAATTTACATGGGCTATAGGTAAAGGGGGTGGGGGAAGGTGAAATGAGGCTAGTCCTGGGATCATACATAGTCCGTAGGGAGAAGTGCTTGTTCCTTTGGATTGCTTGGGGGCAACAGCCTGGAAAGTTCGTGTGTAAGCAAGAAGCAGAGGCTCCTAGTGGTCAGTGGTGCCTGGCTGTTCTCTTTAGATGATCATGGAAATAGCTACCTGGGATTTAATTCAGGGTTTCAATGTAAGCTCAGGAACGTAAGCAGTTTTATGTTGGTTTTGCCCTGCAGTTGTTAACTGATTAACCTCTCTGTCTCTTTCTCCCACCCTCCGCCTTGCTGTAATTAATTTAGAACAGCTCAGAATTTTCTTCTTGTCACTAAATGTGAGCCAGTACTAGATGAGTATTTCCCCAAACCTGAGGGACCATCACAACCATCTCAGGAGCTTTAAAAACAAACAGACATTGTACTGTAAAAATGTGCCCTACCCCGGATCTATTCTACAGCATCCTCAGTGTGGAGCCAGGGGCTCTTAAAATGCTCCCTCAAGTGAGTTTAGCCTCAGAACCACTGAACTAAATGATGTTTAAGGTCTTTGCCTTTCTTAAAGTTCCTCAGCTCAACTTCTCTGTCCTATTTTTAGGGGTTTCCAATGCATAACTGTACGTTATCTGTAACATTTGCTCGGCTTTGTGCTACTTCCTGAGGACAGAAACCTTGTCTGTTGGGCGTTTTCTGTAGTGTTCCCCATTTCCTCCAATATGCACCAGCAATATCCAGCACAAAACCAGGTACACAGGAGGTGATATGTAATATTTATTTAATGAGTCCCCTTCTCTCTTTTTGAATTTAAATCTTACCCTGTTGGTGGTGGTGTGAGAACAGCACCAGGTGTTAGATCAGACCAGTGGGGTTAGATTGGACCCGGGTTCAGCAACCTGGGTACTTGAGTTCTGGCTAGGAAAGAATTCAGAGTCAAGACTCAAACTATAAGAGAACATTTATTTGCGAAATCACAGAGGTAGAAGTAATCCGTAGATGAAATGGGCTTAGGAAAGTAGTTATAGATGCAAAGGAAGGGCCCTTACTTAGAAGTGAGGAAGGTCAAAGTGATACACCTGAGGGAAAGTGGGGAGGGAAAGGGAAAGATGAGGGAATGCTCCTGAGGGGGTGCCGGATCCTCTGACCTAAAAGTTTTAAGGGTGGAGGTCCCAGGGGAAGGTCTCAATAGAATATTGAGCAGCTTTCCAGGGGTGTCCTTTCAGGGTTGTTAATTTTTTAAATAAAATCATTTTAAGTAAATAAATTCATTCCAATACTTATTCTGCAGACTTAAAGTTCAAAAATTGTTTTTGCAAGACATTTTTTTAAGGTCAGAATATATGAGTGTAATTGTGAGAGGAAAAGAAAATCTAGACTTAAGAGGCAAAGGAATAATGACCCTGTAAAAATATGGAAATGTATGCATTATAGCTTTAAAAGTCAAAAGTACAATGGTGTTAATACTAAATGAAATTATGTAAAGCATTTATACATGTAAATAAAAACAGAAAATAATATGTGAAAATATTTAAAACCAGAAAATAACATAGGTTGTATTTAGATGATAGGAATAAGTAGGATTTTTCCCCTTTTGTATATTTTTATATCATCATGACATCATCTTTTCAAATGGTTATTTTAAAATAGAAGTAAGTGTGAAGGGAGGATTGATAAGAGGAAGGCAACAAAGGAGACTGGGATAGCTTAACTCATATAAGAGGAGTAAGCAATTTTGATATAACATTTGAATTAAAAAGAAAATGTTATGCAAGGAAACATTAATCCCCAAGTTAAATGTAGCCAAAACTGTATTTAGAATTTGGGGACTTCTGTATTATCATAAATACTTACACTCTGGATGATAGCACCTCCTGTTTCCTTCCCCACTTACCTACAATGAACTTGCTACTCGAGGCCCAGTGTTTGGTGTTGGGGTTGCCAGAAAACAAGTCTTTGCCCTCAAGTGAACTTTGGGGCAGGGCATGGTGGGGGATAAATCTGTAGACCATTTTAGAGCAACACTGATGGGAATTGTAACGGACATATGCTTAGGGTGCGATGGGAGCACAGAGGAGGGACATTTGCTCCACCCTTTTTCATCCCTTGGGGAGGTGACACCCGAGCTGTTGCTTGAAGGATCAATCTATGGAGGTTAACCAAGGAGAGGAATAGGATTGTGACAACATAATTGGGAACAGAGGAGGGGGTCAGGGGTGTTAATGGAGAGTCACTGAATGATTCAGACTGGTTGTGTTCAGACTTGAGTTTTATTATTTTTGCCATAGAGTGGAGGATGATGTTGAAAGTACGAGAGTAGATGGAGGCAGGGAGAACAGCAAGAAAGTAATTGAGTGAGAGATGAGAACCAAATAAATCAGTAAGAGGAAATGGGCTCAAGAAATACTAAAGATGTAAAAGCTGTAGAACTTGGAAGTTTCTGTTTTCCAATGTGGATGACAGTGAGAATGCTGGGACCACCGAGAGAGGGAATACCTAGCTCAGAAAGGCGACCTCTACCTCTAGGTTAGAAGTTAGTCTTGTGTGTATCTGCGTAGGCAAACTCAGTGGGTTGTAATGAGATGTGTAATATGCATGATGAAGAAAAGCGTGGAAGTGCTATTATTCCAGATGCTCTTTTGGGCCTCTTGGACCTAGTGAAACTTAGACATTAATATTATAAGATGATACTAGAATTCAAGAGGTTTGTGTTTTTTTAACTCCAAGATTTATTTTTACTCCTAAAAGGTCTCATCTGCTATTTATTCTTCGCTCACTGTCTCTTTGTCATAGGATATTTTTAAGTTGCCAAGGGATAAATAATATCATGAAAATACTATGTTTGATGTAACTTCTTGATTCTCATAGAATACTAAGTGTTGTATGTTTTTTTAGGGTGCTTTAAAGCCTATGGACCTAAATAGTATCATCAAACTCCTTGAAGAGACTGCTCAAGTAAGCTTTGAGAGAAAATGTTTCTGCTATATCATTTATAAACTGTGATTCCCCTGAAAGGTAACATGTATTCCCCCCAACATAAATCTCATTTCTCTCCTCTTGAAACCATTTCAAATATTCAAGGACTGTTTAAATTTAGTATGAATATAGTTAACCTGGTAAGGAAGATGGAGGAGGAGACTACATTTGGTTTTGTGGAATGGACAAATCCATGGTAAATATAAACAGAAGGAATCATAGGAGTAGAGAAAGGCTCATCTAGCCTCTGTATTTGCTTGTTACCAAGTATGATTTGGGGACCAAGGACAGAAAAAGTGTATCATGATGTACTACTTAAGTTTTTCTGATTTGAAATCAGGTTAGAGATACATATTCATAATACTCATAGGTAGTTTATTTTGAGAGAAATAATATATAGAATGTAATGGAAATAAAATTATTTTAGATAAAACTCAAAATTGAGAGCTCAGCATTGGGAAAAAGGATAATAAATACATATGTATATATGCCCACACACCCCACTCTCCTGACATTACCTAAGAACTGACTGACTGCCTAAAAGCCAGCACACACCATGAAATTACTACAAGATGAAGATTGCATGCTTTTAGGAAGTGGAAAGTGACAGTGGTAGAGCAAATCAAAACAAAAACAATGTCCTGTGATTAGTAGGCACCAAAATTTAGTCGTTGTTTTAACATTTTTTTAGTCTCTGCATTTTATATAGAAGAAAAAATACAATAAAAGTAATGACTCCATAAGAATTTATCTTTTGCTGGCTATGTTTGTTGTGAAAGTTATTTTTAATTGTAAATACATGTGCATTTTTATAAGAAGAAAATTCAACTACATATAGCTCCTACTAGTTGTTATTAAGTATAGACAAAAAAAGGAGGGGGAGCGCTATAAAAAATGCCACAGCATCTTACAAACAATTTAAAGATTAAAAGGATAGAAGTGATTCAGTCATGAAAAGATATCACTGTATAGGGTTTTGTTTTGTTTTGTTTTAATTGGCTGAAGCTATTTGGTTTGTACCAGTACACTGGGAATATTTTAGATTACAATTTCTGGAGTCAAGTTGCCAAATTTGACTCCTAACACCACCACTTACTATCTGTCTGATTTTGGACAAATTGCTTAGTGTTTCAGTTTGAGGTTTTTATTCTGGAAAAGAGGAATAATAACAGTATTTTCCTAATGGGGTTGATTTGAAGATTGGCATGTATGTATGGTTCCTAAATGGTCCCTGGCACAGAAAAATGCTCAACACGCTTCCAATGCTGTTACTATTATTTCTGGAAACAATTACTGCTCTTGTAGTAATCTAGTTTTAATTTTCAATTTCCTAATCAAATTTCCTAATCTTATTTTTACCTTCATGTTTCAGGAAACATTTTATCGTCCTTATATTATAATACAGTAATTGAATTATAATTTTAATGGACAATTTCTTGATAATCTTAATGTCTACTTTCTTTTTATATTAATAAAAAAATTATATCGCACCAGTTTTAATAGCATAAAAGAACTAAAACAGATCATTTGTTTTAGGATGATTTAGAAGAAAAACAACTTAAATCTGTCAAGACATTGGTGCAGTATTATCAGAATGGATTTGTATCCTTTACTTATATATGTATGCTTATTTCATTTATCCTGAAATGGGAGAATTTTAATTAGAAAATGTATTCGTTTCCTATTGCTACTGTAAGTTACCACAGAGTACCTTAAAACAACATAAAATTTTTGTCTTATACTTCTGGAGGTCAGAAATCCAAAATCTGCTTCACTGAGCTAAAGGGAAGGTGTTCCTTTTGAAGGCTCTGAGGACAACTCATTTCCTTGCCGCTCCGGCTTCTAGAGGTGGCCTGCATTCCTCAGCCACTGGCCCCTTCCTCAAAGTGTCATCACTCTCGCCTCTGCTTCTGTCATGGCATTTCCTTCTCTGGTACTCCGCTGCCTCTCTCTTTCCCTTATAAGGACTCTGCGATTACATTGGTCTATCTGGATAATCTAGGGCAGTGGTTGGCAAACTCATTAGTCAACAGAGCCAAATATCAACAGTATTTCTTCAAAATAGACTCGCCCAGGCCGAAAACCGACTTCTGCGCATGGGCCACGAAGTTTCAATCGCACTGTACGTGCGCGCCCGCACGTGGTATTTTGTGGAAGAGCCACACTCAAGGGGCCAAAAAGCCACATGTGGCTCGAGAGCCGCAGTTTGCCGACCACGGATCTAGGGTAACTTTCTCATCTCAAGATTTTTAACTTAATCACTGAAAAGTCCCTTTGCCACGTAAGGTAACTTCATAAGTTCTGGGCATTAGGATGTGGACATCTTTGGACAGGCCATTCTGTCTACACAGAAAATAGCTAACATTTTGTTTTTTTTACAAAATTATATTTTTCATTTATCAGAAAATGAAATGTATAATTGAAAACAGTAAAATGCAGTTAATTTGGCGTAGATAATGGCAGTTCTAAAGACACAAAGAGACAGTGGATAAGGTTAGGAGGGCCATGTAATCTTATTTCTACCAATTTACTTGAGTACTTCTACTGTTAATAAGCTTATCATATTATAGGCATAACAGCACCTCATGAAAGTTGTTAGGAAGACTAGATGAGAAGACATGCAAGTGCTTGATAATCTGCAAAATATTACATAAACATAAGATAGTATCCTCACTAAATATACCACCCTGATCAGAATATGTGGAAACTCCTGTGTCTCAAAACTCATGCTTAAGAACTAATTTGTTATTGGGTAGCTGCTGTTGTTTTAATCTTTGCATAATATAATAATTTTGCCACAGGAAACTCTCACTTTCTGTAGTATTCTTGCTACAAAATCTATGAGATTTGTTTATGTACCAGTTGGGGTAATATAAAAGGTGCTTTTACCTGAAGATCTATAGGTAGTACATTTTGCTTTCATACTAGTTTTAAATGAAATAAGATCTCAACCAATTTAAACCTTAAAAACAAGAGAATGCATCTCAATAATATTAATAAAGTGATGCAGAAAAGTAAGATAGGTTTGGGTTTCTTATTCTGGAGCAGTTAATGTTTACTGTGAGTGGGTGGAGATGCCTTCATGATTTTAAATATGATTAAGCCATTAAGTTAATTTTTTTCAACTAAATCCGTAGGGTAGTAGTTGGTAATCAAATTCTAAAGGTGTTGTGAGAGGAGAAAAAAATATTTTGCGTAAAGGGTCACTGAGACAAAACTTAAATAATATTTCCTTAAAAATATGGTTCTAAGTTTTCCTCTTTAGTCCTTCAAGTTAGTATAATTAAAATAGTGTCACCCAGCCAGTGTTGCTGAGTGGCTGAGCATTGACCTAGGAACCAAGAGATCATGGTTCGATTCACAGTTAGGGCACATGCTCGGGTTGGGAGCTTGATTCTCAGTTGGGGGCATGCAGGAGGCAGCCAATCAAAGATGTTTCTCTCTCATCGATGTTTCTATCTCTCTATCCCTCTCTCTACCTCTCTCTAAAAAAAGAAAAATATCAATAAAAACATATTTTTTTAAATGTCAACCATATTTAACATTATAGGAATTCTATAGATTTTCTTGGCACAGGTGTTATAAAGGATATGTTCATAAATATAAATATATGAATCTTAATTTTATTTCTTAACTAAAAATACTAAAGCCCCTAAGGGATTTGGCACAGATATTTAAAATTCTGAATCTATGTGCAGGAAAAATTGAAAACCAGCCTCCTTTTCTAGAACCTGCCTATAATATCATAAAATTATGTGGGTAAGTTGTTTTCCTTTAACTTTATTTTATATTAGCATGCAGCATTTTATTATGTTTTATTTTGCATTATAAAAATATTATGCATTATGGTAGCATAGTGATGCAGAACTCAGAAAACTTCACTTGATCACTTACCAGCAGTTGGTATTTCAAAGGTAGTCAATTTTATTGTAGTCTGAGATTGCTTACCACAAGAGATTAAATTGCAAATATATTTTTAAAAATTTTCATAATAACTTGCTCTCACAGTAATGATAAATCCGAGATGAAACCAACAAATTGTAATATCTTTAGAGAATCCTTGAGACAATTTATGGACAATGCTTAATAGTTTTAGTCTAGTTTTCTTCTCTCTTTAGAAAATTTGACTCTCAAAGATGTATTAGGTTCTGATTCATGTTTAATTGATTTTCCAAATTTGAATAAAGAATAAAATGTCAACAATTATTTGTGATATATGTTTTTAATGTAATTAGAGGTCAGAATTATAAAATTAATCTGCACAATCCTCTGTGCTGTTGTTTCTCCAACCATTTCGGGGAACTAGGAATATTTTCTGCTTCCTTTCTGCCACATACTGGCTAATCAAGATACACATTAAAATCTCTGTTTTTAGTTTTCAATAAAATATAGTAGAGGAGATTTCTTAAAGTAGAAACAAACCTTCCTGGCAATTTAACCTTTCAAACTTTCCTACCAATTTAGCTTTTTAAATACTGTGTTTCTTTTAATATGCAAATATGATATTAGTGAGACTGTATACCTAGTAGGTTTTAACTCACATTTTTAGATTTAGCAGCAATAATATTTAAATTTTTATAATTACATTTACTTTTTTGATATCTGAACAAAATAATCAAAAATAATTTATTGAATGCCTTTGTCATGCCTTCCTTTTTAATAGAGACCATGAAAAATAAAGACCTAAAGAATCACTCTGGTGCTTTCAAGGAACTTTAATATAAATTGGCAATTATGATATTGATGTGAGATCATATATATAAAATGTTTTCGAATTTTGAAGCTGTGCAAGTCCTAGAAAACCAGGTTCATAAGTATGACTTTCAACATCAGTGCCCCTACAGAGCTCCATCAAGGACTTGTTCTCTGTGAGAGCTGTGACTAAGTATTTCATTATGTAATATGATAAATCTTTTTATTTTTTTATTTTATTTTTAAAAAATATATTTTATTGATT
Organism: Myotis brandtii; assembly: GCF_000412655.1. Classification (NCBI taxonomy): domain Eukaryota; kingdom Metazoa; phylum Chordata; class Mammalia; order Chiroptera; family Vespertilionidae; genus Myotis; species Myotis brandtii. The sequence goes on along the minus strand of NW_005368341.1, from coordinate 8,380,341 downwards.
TTTTACAGAGAGGAAGGGAGAGGGATAGAGAGTTAGAAACATCGATGAGAGAGAAACATCGATCAGCTCCTGCACAACCCCTACTGGGTATGTGCCTGCAACCAAGGTACATGCCCTTGACCAGAATCGAACCTGGGACCCTTGAGTCTGCAGGCCGACGCTCTATCCACTGAGCCAAACCGGTTAGGGCGATAAATCTTTTTATTTACACTCTTTACTTTCCTTCATATTTCATAATTGTTCTTATTATTTTATTTTTCCCCCTACTTTCCTAATTTCTGCTTTTGTCCTGCATTTCTCCACACCTCATCCTCACTTGATTCACTTTTCAAGATATTTTGGGGAGATAAAAACATTGAAAGTAAAATACAGCCTTTCTGTTTTGGCTTATGAGTAGTATGCTTTTCTTATTGCATCAGAACTATAATGCTTGCCCTAGCTGGTTTGGCTCAGTGGATAGAGCATCGGCCTGCGACCTGAAGAGTCCCGGGTTTGATTCCAGTCAAGGGCACATGCCTGGGTTGCAGGCTCATTATGTCCCCAGTAGGGGGCGTGCAGGAAGCAGCCGATCAATGATTCCCTCTCATCATTGAAGTTTCTCTCTCTCCCTCTCCCTTCCTCTCTGAAATCAATAAAAATATATTTTTTAAAAAGAACTATAATGCTTATCTTTTTTCATACACTTTTTGGTGGAAAACTCTTCTGATGCTTTAACTTTTAGGTTGTTTCCTTTGGTAGCAAAGGGAAAAGTTTGAAGGACAAGTATAACTAATTTTTAGAGTTTAATATGTTATTTGTTGCAAATGAAAAATTTTGACCAACACTTGAAAGAAACTTCTGTGGCATTTATAAAATATTCCTTTTCATAGTTTGCCCTTGAAATATCTTTCAATTCCAACTGGTGCATATATATAAATCTCCACATGTGATATTTCTAAATGCTGTTTTTCAACTATTTGGTTAATTTTTCTTGAAAAGTGTTAATTAATAGTCCTATATATAGTACATATAAGATATATGTATTATATTTTAAACAAATAGTATAGGAGCTTCAAATTTTAAATTCATAAAATGCCAACATAGTTTTTCCTTTGTGTTTAAGAACTTTTATATCTCCTTTGACATTTAGACAAACGACCTAGGTTCTACTGCCTTATCTTTTATAATTTCTAAATAAATATTTTTCAAATAACTTTGATTATAGTAGTTGTGAAATGTGATCCTAACTTTAATTTCTTAGTGTCTCACAAAATATATCTGTTATTTTGTGGACAGTAACTGATCCAGTTAATAAGGGAAAGGTCATTGCCTTTTAAGAACAAATAGACCATTGATCTATTAACTAGTTTCAGAAACTTCCGAAAAAGCCCTTGAACAGCTTTTAAGTTACAGCTAAGCCCAGATCTGTGATTTGTATCAGATTATCCAATGTCTTCCTAATTTTGATGGAAGTACACCTACAATCACTTATTATTTTGCCTCCAAAGAGAAAGAGGATTTTTAAGGGTTGTTTTTTTTTGATGCAGTATTGCAAGATGGCTTTCTTAACCCTCACCTTTTGTCCACTTCTCTTCACTTTTATAAGTCTACTTTATTTTATTTATTATTGTTCAGTTAGTTAGAAACACACAAAAAATGTTTTTGATAGTCATCAATTCCCCAGGGCTAAAGAATAGAATATTATTCTCATTTTGTTCTTTAGAAAAGAAAATTTTCCCTGCTTTCCGAGTGATGCTTCAGTTAAGGACTTTATGAAACATAACTTGTACATTCTTTATTCTTATTGAAGCTTGCCATTCTTGAAAAAGAAAGTATCAGATGAAATAACATATGCTGAAGATACTGCTAAATCAATCGCGCTTCTGGGTAAGTTAAGATTGTTTTAAGATAGAGGATTATAATATATCAGGCCTGATTGATAAGAAAGAAATGTCTCTTTCACTAAATTTGACTAAGAGTCCTTCTCCAAATCTAGGCTCTTTTCTTGTTTTCTGGTTGAAAATTTATCATAGTGTGCTTGGTGATCATTTTTGTATTGTTTTCCCCTTGAGTCTTTTATGATACCAACAAGACTCTGTGTTCCTTAAATATAAGGACTGGCAGATACTTCTGTGTACTTATTTGTCTTGATTTTATTTAGTGCAATTAAATATTTGTTAACTTTTTTTTGTAAATTAGAAGTATGTGTCCCTCTCAGTAATTCCAAAAATGTTTTCAACTTTGCACTCTAATAATTCCTAGAATCATTAAAAGCCAAATTTTTCAGTAAACAACCTAATCATAAAATGGTGGAACATTAAGAACTTGAGCATAATATACATAAACATGAAGGTACCTGTGTTTTCTATTCAAAATATGAAAAACATAAAACAGCAGGCTTTGCTTTTTGGTTATTGCTTGATTTTCTAAAGAAAGAAAATAATTTTCTGGGAAATGAAATCAGTCAAACACTAGCTCCTTGATTCGCCCTTGAGTACATGACAGCATGTTCCCAAAACAATTCCTACATTAAATTTATACTTATTAATTTAGGTCCTTGTTTGTATAAGGGAACCAAAAGGTACAGAATTGGCCCAACAAATGAAAAATAGGTACTTACTGAACTGTTATGTTCCCAGTATTATATTCCATACTGAAAGATGAGAGAGACTCAACTAGAATAAGTAAAAAGCATTTTTAATTTTTAACATAGACACTAACACTTTTAGGTCTAAATATGTTTCATAGTTCCTAATTGTAGATATCTTGGGAATATTATTATGGTCTAGAGTAGGTGAAACATCAAGAAAATTAGGATACACACGAGGTATTAGATAAGGTGACCTTAAGGAGCAGGTGGGCTGAAAACTAATGGGAAACTTGAATGGTGAATCTCTACCATCAGTGGAAATTTACAATAGGAAGCCAACCCAAAAGAAGACATGGTATAACAGATAAGAAGCGTAAGTTTGGTTGATAACATTTTAAAAAATGCCACTATTGCCCTTATTATTTTTAAATGTTGCCTCCAAGAGTGTTGGCAGACATTTATATGATAAATACAAGGCCCATTTCTTACTGTGTCAATTTGCTCTTTGCTGGATGACTGCCCACCTACCAAACACACTCCTGTCGCACTTGAGGGCAATATGAACTCAGTTTAAAATGAGCTCTCTTTATATTGTTCTTTAGATTCCACATATAAATGAAATCATATGGTACTTATCTTTCTCTGGCTTATTTCACTTAGCATATTATTCTCCAGGTCCATCCATGCTGTTGAAAATGGTAAGATTTCATTCTTTTTTCTGACTGAGTAGTATTGTGTAAATGTACCATGGCTTTTTATCTACTCATTTACTGATGAGCACTTGGGCTGCTTCCAAATCTTGGCTATTGTAAATAATACTGTATTGATTTTCTGATGAGATATTTTTAAAAAACATATTACTAACACTTTATGCTTAAATTTGCAAATAAACTATGACAGTGTTATTAAATAGTATTCATTTATCTTTCTGGCAGGTAACTTAATGAAAATACCAAGTTCTGAATTGAGGGTACAAATTTGTAAGTGTATTGTTGACTTTTATCATGCAGAACCATCAAAGAAGCATATTACAGGTGAAGTTTTCAATGGTCTTTCAGTAATAACATCCTATCCTATATAATAAAGAGCTAATATGCAAATGGTCATCACACCCTCATGCCGTCACACTGTAATGGCTTAGACACTCAACACTGGGGAAAGAGAATTGGGGACCAGCCAGGCACAAATGAGCTCGCGAGAGAGGAATGGGGACCAGCCAGGCTGAGGCCCGGGAAAGGGACAAGCCGCCCGCCCCACAGTCCCGGGTGCATGTGGCTGCGGCCCGGGCAAAGCTGCCTGCCCACAGTCCCCTGTGGCTGTGGCCAGCCTGGGTGAAGCCAGCCCAGGTCCTGGGTGCCTGTGACCTGCCAGAGAAGGGAATCCTGGGTCTCAGGTGCAGGGCGAGGCAGAGGCGGTTAGGCACGATCAGGCCAGCAGGGGAGCAGTCAGGGGCAATCAGGCAGGCAGGCGAGAGGTTAGGAGCCAGGGGTCCCGGATTGCGAAAGGCAGTCAGACATCCCCTGAGGGGGTCCCAGATTGGAGAAGGTGCAGGCCAGGCTGAGGGACGCACCTCCTGTGCACGAATTTTGTGCACCAGGCCTCTAGTCCTATATAAAAGGCTAATCTGCAAATCAACCGAACGGTGGAATGACCAGTTGCTATGACATGCACTGACCACCAGGGGGCAGATGCTCAACGCAGGAGCATGGCTCAGTCAGAAGCCGGGCTAACTGCTGGTGAATGCAGCTGCGGTGGCGGGAGCCTCTCCTGCCTCTGCGGCAGCACTAAGGATGTCTGACTGACTGTTAGGCGACATCCCCCGAGGGCTCCCAGACTACAAGAGGGTGCAGGCTGGGCTGAGGGACCCCCCAAGTGCATGAATTTCGTGTCTTTATAAAACAGAATATTCTGTCCCATTTCTCTTTGAAATTGGGAAGAGAGTGGGATCATAAATGCAGCATATCAAAAAAAATTTTTTTTGGTAGTCTCAAGCTCTTTGGTCATTTTAAATTGAAAATTTTATATATTTTTTTAAATTTTAGATTTGCATGATATTTTTATTTTGATGCTAAATATTTATGATGTAATTTTTAAAGTCATACCCAAATTAGTGTAATTATTATTATTAGTTAATGTTAATTAATAGTGTTGCTAATATTATTTATTCTTTTCTAATTGTGTGAATCACACTGAATTGGGTGATATTAAGCAAAAAGCACTGGCACTGTGGAGGATATCATGTCATAGTTTCTATAATTTATAATCAATCTAGGAAGGGAGAGAATATATAAATTATATTTTTTAAGTTACATGTTTCTTAAGATAAGTGGAAATAAGACACCGTGGTAGAAAACAAAGATTACTCCTATAACTAGGGGAAAATGGGAAGACATCTGAAGTAAAGAAATGAATAAAAACATTTTTAAATGCCAGATTTGCACTATTGATGAGACAGACAAGTGGAAGTGTTTGGTAGATAGTAGACATTCGATACTAAAAGAAGAGACCAGAAATACAGGTTTGGATTTTATACAAATAGAGATGAAATTGAAGCCATCAGAATGGTTGAGTTTGCCAAAAGCAAGGGAACAAGAATAACATCATGGAGAGTGCCCCTACTGAACTTTGGGAAAAAAATGATTCAAAGAAATTGGCAGTGAAGGGAGGTTTAAAGAGAGGAAGAGAATCTAAAGATAGGCATGTCTTGAGTGCCAATGAATGAATGTTTGATGAAGGAAGAAATGGTCTCAGTGGCCAATACTGCAGAGGCTTCTGTAATTGAGGAATGAAAAGGCCAATGTGGTATCTGGAAAGTTGTGGTTAATCTTTGTCAGATTATTACCATAAAGTGGTCAGAGCAGGTGTAGGATTAAAGAGCACTCTGAAAGTGGAGGCAATGGGAGTGAATGTAGACAGACTTATATTTTAAGATCAGAAGAAGAAGGAAGATGGCTAACAGCCTAACTGGTAGCAAGATCAAAGAAAAACATGTTGTTTTTAATTTGTCTAAAAATGAAGTTTGTAGGCCTAGGAACAAGAAGCTAGTATGTGGGAGATGGGAGGGTGAAAATCCCAAAGTAAGCATGAGAGGATGGAATTAAGAGCAAAAGCTTAGGGTTAAACTTGGTAAAATAGAGGCACTCTTCTTTCAGATAGAAAGGGACGTGTATGAGATACGACAGAAGAGTGAAGGTGCCAAGAAGTGAGCTTGACCTTACTTTGATCAGGCTCTGAAAATTAGGAGCCATTGACCAGGCTCTCGCTAACTGTTTCACAGTTGATTTTAAGTGATGGGCACAGCTGATCACAGCTGAAAAGTCCTCAGTAGAGCAATTGTAAGAGACACAGCCCGGGAGATAGGAATCAAGGCCTTAATAATTGTAAACTCAATAGAAAAAGATACAGTGATATAAAGTATACATTTTGGTCTGTACCTCCAATAGAGCATTATGCAAGTAAAAATTATATGTGACAAGGGGAAAAGCTTACTATAAAATGTTTAGTGGCTGCAGTAGAATATACAATTCTGCATATATGTAGTATATTGCTAAAGTAATATGCATACATTAAAGTGTCAGCAGAAAATATACCAAAGTGTTAATATTGTTATCTCTAGACAGTGAAATTACAGGCAATTTTTGTTTTCCTCTTCATACTTTTTAAGTGCCGAACCCATCACAGGAGGGGACGGCCTTGAACAGGGTCAGACCTCAAATTCAGAAAGATAAGACAGACTGAGAGACATCTCAGAACTATGGCAAGAAATCTAGTTGGTCTCAAAAGTCAAGAAGTCAGGGAGGTAGATGAGTTATATCACTGAGAGAGAAAATAGCTGCATCTCAGGTGAGCAAACATGCACTGATGTTCGTTTAATCTCATTACATGTAGTTGGGCAGGCACCTGTGCAATTATGTCAAAAGGAGAGGTAGTATTTCCCATGAAAGCTAAGGAGGAAGGAAATTCTTGTGGGACATACCGCCAAGAATCAAACTTCCCTAACATACCATTACATTCACTAGCATCTATCAGAACAGCATTACCTCTTATTTCATTGCCAACATCACATAATTGCTGGTTCTGGAAAGCACTGAAGTAATGTGTTGACTTGAACAGTGAAAACATTCAGGGTCTGTAATCATGACATTTTTCTTTATGGAAAGACATATCTACTGACAAATAAAAAATATTGTTCCTTTTCAGAATTTAAGATGTGCCCCCAAATTTGTGGGATCAGCAAACTATGGACCACAGGCCAAAAGAGCCCACTATAAATAAAGTTTTACTGGAACACAGCCATGCCCACTTATTTTTATATTGTTTATGCCTGTTTTTATGGTATGGTAGCAGAGTTGAGTATTTGCAACAGAAACCTTATGACCCACAAGGTCTAAAATTGCTGGCCCTTTATAGAAAAAGTTTGCCTGTCCCTCTGCTAACCATTTTAATATGCCATACACTTTTTAAACATTTTGTTGTTATTGTTGTTGTTTATTGATAAATTACTCATTCCTTTGTCTTAACGTAGATGATACTATGTGAAATAACTGCACATATTTATTAACTAATTGTTGTTAGGTTACCAGCAAGCTAGCTCAGCATATAAGATTCAAATGGCTGAAGTCGGAGGATTGGCAAAAACAATGGTTCAGTCATTGGCCTTGCTTGAAAATCAACTTGTTGAGAAACTTTGGGTACTTAAAGCTCTGCAACATCTCTCAACTTCTGGTTTGTATATTATTAAATATGAACACTTCATTCCCCACTAATTTTGTTTCTATTTAATGTCAAGACTGTAACATAAACTATTTTTATTTAAATTTTTTTTCAGAAGTTAATTGTACTTTAATGATGAAAGCATATGCAGCCAGTGGCATCTGTGCTCACCTCAATGACCCAGATCCCTCTGGGCAGCTTCTGTTTCGCTCATCAGAAATACTTTGGAACTTACTAGAAAAATCATCAAAAGAAGAAATCATAAAACAACTTAGTAACCTGAAGTGTTTGCTGTAAGTATATGTGGTTAACTAGGAATGTTTTTTATCCTTGTGACATAACTAACATTTTTGTTTGCATTTGTGTTTCATTGGGCTTTGATTCATGTAATGGCTATGTTTTAGGACATCTCTTTTGTGCCGTTGTATAAATTCATCTGCACACAACAAGCCCCCTTTTTTTTCTACGTGGAAGGGATTTAAAGTAGCTTGTTAACAAAACTAAATTATGTCTTTGAATATGTATAAAGTAAAATTAGACATTTAAAAGAACTATTTTGTTTGTTCATTCAATAAATGTATTTTTGAATACTAGAAATCTAGTTGGTCTCAAAAGCTTATTCTAATTACTGAATAAACATTAGCAAAAATAAGAGTAAGCCTGTGAGTTACTCATTCATTTATTTATTAAGTAACTATTGTTTGCTCTGTGCCAAGTTCAGTAGTAGGCCATAGAAAGACAATTGAAAACAATACAGACATGGTCTCTGCTCTCCTGGAATTTGTTATGTTAGGAGAGACAGACAATTAAATAGGTAACTAATTGCGAGCCTACTAAATGCTATGGAAGACATTATCGTAAGGTGCCACGTGTTTTCCAGGAGAGGGTGAACCAGTACATTTTTGTCTGCAAGTGACTGAACATTCAACCCAACTGATTGAAGCAATTATAAGAAATTTATGAGCTATTGTAACTACAAAGTCAAGGGTAAAACTGGTTTCATGTGCAGCTGTATTCAAAGTCTAGACTCGCAGCATCATAACCCCAAATCACACAGGAGAGAAAGTGTGCTCTTCTGAAAGCACAAAGAAAATTCTTTGAATTGAGTCCCTGTGGGACCTGAGCATTCAGTGTTGGCCATATGCTCATTCCAGAGTGAATTACTAGTGACAAAGAGAAAGAATGCTCTTTGGCTAAAAGGAAGCTGAAGGCTGCTCACAAAACCAAAAGTGAGGAAAGAGGGAAGCCTAAATAAAAACAAGGGCACTGTTATCACAAGAAGGGTAAGTGGGTCCCAGGAAGCAAAGCAACAGCTGCGCATTGTGCAGGGAGCCTGACCCAGACTCGGAGAGTTACTGAATGCTTCCTCATGAGCCCTAACCTGGTATCTGAATAATAAATACAAACTGGCAACACAGGAGGGTTTTGCATGCAAAGAGCGTCCTAGACAAGAGAACAGAAGTGAAAATAGAATGTAGCAAAATCAAAAACCTGAAAAATTCGATATGGATGAGGAGCAGAAAGTTCAACGTAGAATAGTGAGGGATGAAGCTAACAATGTTAGCAGGGACAGTGAATTAGGGGCAGACTTGGAAATATAGAAAAGATTAGAAATGCTTTGCAATGAATAATATAATATGAAAAAGGAGATTTTGTTGACAGACACATAAGTAATATTTCCATAAGAATATGGTTTTAAAAGTATGATTTTACTTTCCAGAACTTTAAAGGAAGTTTTCAAACATCTGTTTACAAGAGGTTTTAGTGATTATGACCGTCAGCTTAGAAACGATATATTAGTGATCACTACAATTATATCTCAAAATCCTGAAGCACCAATGGTTGTAAGTATGAGTAAATTGTATTAATTTAGATTGTGGATGGGGGTGGGAGTGTGGGGAGGGAGCAGTAAACTATGTCCTAATATTTATGTACTTTGTTGTAATGCCAAGTTCTGTGGTAATTTAGAATGGTCACCAGTATAGTCACACTCTGCCAATTCTTCTTCCTGTTGCCTTTGGAAACTTGAGGTATTCATCTAATCTAATAAAAGAGAAACATGCAAATTGACCGCACCTCTGCTATGCCCAAGCCACGCCTACCAGGCAATCAGAGTGACTATATGCAAATTAACACAACCAAGATGGCGACCGGCAGACACGGAGCTGGAGCAAGCAGGAGGCTTGGTTTCCCCGGCGATGGAGGAAGCCAAGCTTCCCGCCTGCCCTGGCAGCCCTGAGCTCCGTTGAAGGCAACAAAGTTTCAATTATAGAAGACAAATAAATCCCAGATACCTGCTTCCAGCCAGCCTCCACTGGGAGCTTGGGTGGCTGGGGGCCGTGGCCAGCCTGCAAACAGCCACCGGCACCTCACCCAGGCTGGCCAGGCACCCCAGGGGGGAACCCCACCTTAAAGGGGGTGTGGCCAGCCTACAAACAGCCATCAGCCCCTCACCCATGCTGGCCAGGCACCCCAGTGGGGACTCTCACCCAGAAGGGGCTGTGGCCAGCCTGCAAACAGCCATCAGCCCCTCACCCAGGCTGGCCAGGCACCCCAGGGGGGAACCCCACCTTAAAGGGGGTGTGGCCAGCCTACAAACAGCCATCAGCCCCTCACCCATGCTGGCCAGGCACCCCAGTGGGGACTCTCACCCAGAAGGGGCTGTGGCCAGCCTGCAAACAGCCATCAGCCCCTCACCCAGGCTGGCCAGGCACCCCAGGGGGGAACCCCACCTTAAAGGGGGTGTGGCCAGCCTGCAAACAACCATCAGCCACTCACCCAAGCTGGCCAGGCACCCAAGCAGGACTCCCACCCTTATCCGGGACACACTTCAAGGCAAACAAGCTGGCCCCCACCCATGCACCATAATATAATAAATAAAAGGGTAATATGCTAATTGACCCTAACAGCAGAACAACTGGGAATGACTGGTCACTATGACACACACTGACCACCTGGGGGCAGACGCTCAATGCAGGAGCTGCACCCGGTGGTCAATGTGCTCCCACAGGGGGAGCTCTGCTCAGCCACAAGCCAGGCTGACGGCTTCCAGTATAGCGGTGGTGGTGGGAGCCTCTCCCGCTTCCTCAGCAGCACTAAGGATGTCCGACTGCAGTTTAGGCCTGCTCCTCGCTGGCAAATGGACATCCACCAAGGGCTCCCGGGCTTCCAGAGGGATGTCTGACTGCCAGCTTAGGCCTAATCCCCCGGGGAGCGGGCCTAAGCCAGCAGGTGGTCATCCCCCCCCCCACCCCCGAGGGGCCCCAGACTGCGGGAAGACACAGGCCAGGCTGAGGGACCCCCCCTCCCAAGTGCACAAATTTTTGTGCAACGGGCCTCTAATATTTTATAATTTACTCACATCTTTACCATTTATAATGTTTTTCTTTACTTCCTGATGATATGAGTTTTTAGCTGCTATTATTTCTCTTTTACCTGAACAACTTGCTGTACTATTTCTTGTGATGTTGGCTGCTGGCAACATATTCTCTTAGTTTTGTTTTGTGTATTATTTTTATCTGAAAATGTCTTTAATTCACCTTAATCCTTGAAATCTATGTTCACAGAATATAGAATTCTAGGTTAAAGTTTTTATTTTTTAGCACTTTAAAGATATTATTCCACTATCCTTGGGCCTCCATTGTTTCTGATAAGTATTTGTTATTTCAAATTGTTCCCCTCTGTTTTCTGGCTGTTTTTAAAGATTTTCCCTCTGTCTTTGGTTTACAGCAGTTGTACTCTGATAAGCCAAGATATGATTTTCTTTGTATTTGTCCTACTTGAGGTTCATAGAACTTCCTGAATATGTCAATTTAGGTCTTTCACTAAATTTAAAGAATTTTTGGCCATTATTTTTCAAGTGCTTTCAACCTCATTCTTTCTTCTTCTTTTGGAACTCTGATTACATGTATGGTCCACTTTTTTATATTGTCTCACAGGTTTGTGAAGCTCTGTTCACTTTTTCCTATTATTTTTCTCTCTATCCCTCAGATGGGATCATTTGTATTGTTCTATATATTTAAATTCACTTAGTTTTTTCCTGTCCTCTCCATTCTGCTGTTAATCCCATCCAATACATTTTTATTTAAGATGTTATCTTTTACAGTTTTAGAATTTCCTTTTGGCTCCTTTCTATAATTTATATTTCTTGGCTGAGAGTTGCTGTCTTTCCATTCATTATGAGCATCTGGTGTATTCCTCTGAAAAGTGTTTTGTTTTGTTGTTGTTGTTGTTTTTTGTATTAATAGGCATTTAATTTGGCTAAACTCATCCCAACAGTAGATGGCAGCTCCAATCTCAGTTCATTTCTTTTAGTCTCTCATATGAAATGCTTGAGTATGCCCTGCCCTTACATGGTTCAGGCATCAGGCAGAGATTTGGGAATTTTATATACAGAATTTGGGGTTCCCTTCCTCTGGCCCTCTTCTTTTTATATATTTATAGTTATTGATTTTAGAGAGGAAGCGAGAGGGGGAGAGAGAAACAATGATGAGAGAGAATCATTGATTGGCTGCCTCCTGCACACCCCCTATTGAGGATTGAGCCTGCAACCCGGGCATGTGCCCTTCACTGGAATTGAACCTGGGACCCTTCAGTCCACAAGCCAATGCTCTATCCACTGAGCCAAACCAGCTAGGACTGGCTCTCTTCTTTATGAGATTTATCCCTTCACTTTCCAGTGGCAGTGGTTGCCCTGTGATTGCTTCTGCCCTCTGGTTCTTCAAGCCATTAAGATTGCAAATTTACCCTGTTATTTAGCATTCCCACAAGGTGTAGACTAGAGGCTGGGCTTATTTTCAAAGCTTTTTATTTTATTTTAAGGGAAAACTCATGCAGTGCCACTTCCTCAAAGTCCTGACTCCCCTCCAATATCTGCTTGGTTTTGGTCACAGATAAATGTTTTTATATTTTATTCAGAATTTATAATTGGCACCGGCAAGAGGGTGTCTTAGAGGAGCTACTCAGCTATATCAGAAGCTTAGCTTCCCCATATTTTATACTGTAAAAGTCACTGGATGATTGACATCCTAGAGTAGAGATCTTTGCCCACAATATTCACGTATCAGCCACATACTTTCTAAGTTGTACTTAAAGGAAATTTGGCAGTGAAGGCGACAACTCCAAGTTAATGGGCATCAAGTGATCCCAAATAAGAGAACGGTCATGGAATTCATACTGTGTAAAAGGGGAAGCAGGCCCACATAGCTTCCTCGTCAAGGCTGCCATGTGTATGTGGATATATGTGTTTCTCTGGAAGCCTTAGTCAGTTAAGTTCTCATTAGCATCCTTGCAAACATTCGTGTGAATTTTCTGAATGTGAGTCAAAGCAATAACATCTCCACATTTTAAAGAAACCATCTTGATTCTAAATAGGAGGTACGTAAAACTGTAAGCTCAAAAGTCCAGGGTTTGCCCTTACAAACTCTACCTGACATATAGAGTCCAATTAGGATATCTCTGTCAGGAATGAGTTCCCTCACAGTGAGATGTTTGCAATTCTGGTCTTTCTTGAGGGCTTTTCATGTTAAGTAGGAACTGTTTTGTTACCTTTTGCCTAAACCTTTGACGTAATGACAGTGGTTGGGGCTAGGGTGGGAGCAGGGTTGTTTAAGGAGAAAAACTATTGAAAAGAATTACTTTTGTCTGGCCAGCGTGGCTCAGTGGTTGAGTGTTGACCTATGAACCAGGAGGTCATGATTGGATTCCTGGTTAGGGCACATGCCTCGGTTGCAGGCTCAATCCTGAGAGTGGGGCATGCCGGAGGCAGCCAATCATTGATTATCTCTCATCATTGATGTTTCTCTCTCTCTCCTTCTCCCTTTCTCACTAAAATAAATAAAAATATATTTTTTAAAAAGAAAACTACTTTCTTCCCTTATTTTGTCAATTGAAGGTATAAATAATGAATTACATAAGTAACTTTTTGTCTTAATACTTTGGATTTTTAACCAAATTTTAAAATTATAAAATAGTCTTGAATAATATATTCCTAAGTAAAATATTTCTTAGAACCTAAATTTAAGTTTATCTGGTTATCTATTTTCTTTTCTTGCTTTCATCCCTTCCTATTATTAGTGCTTTATGATCAAATAAATGATAAGGGGAATCTAGTAAAGATACTTGAATATTAGATAAATATGGGCATCTGTAACTTACTTTCCACTCTGTTTTATGTATCTATATTAGGAATGTGGCTTTACCAGGGATTTGATACTATTTGCAACCTTTAATGAAGGTAAAAACCATAAAACTTTCAACCTATAATTATCTTGATGAGCCTTCTATATCTATTTAGCTTTTATTTTACTGTTTCTGTTTTCCCCCCTCACAGTTAAAAGTGAAGATCCTTTGGTAAAAGGTCTAAAGCTTTCTAATTCCTATGAAGATTTTGAGTTGAAGAAATTGCTGTTCAATATACTAGTGATCTTATGTAAAGATTTAACTACAGTACAGGTAAAGCATAATTAAAACAAATATTAAAAGTGACTCACCTTGTAGTATAACTTTTTAAAAGTCATGGCTGCAAATATTTTATCGACCAAAATGTTTACCATCGAACGTAACAAACTCTTATTGGCTGGAGTTTCATCTTTTAAAAATTTCCTTTGATTATCAGTAAATAAACAGTGAACTTACCTAAATATAGACCATATAAACCAAAGAAAAACAGGAGAAACTTAGAGATTTATTTATATATTTAGTTCTCCTCAATAAGAGAACATAAAATGAAAGAAGATCCATATAGGCCCATCTAGCATAATAGTCTGTCTCTGACCATGGCAGCAAGGGTTGATTCTGCTGGAGGAATGCTAATATTTGCTGCCAATCTCAAACCCTTTTGAACCTGCCCTTCTCCATACCAACCTAATGTCTTTACGTTGTTTTTTTATTATCCATGAATTTGTCTTAATCCTTTACAACCTACATAACAGCATGATGTAATTTGAAGAACACTGGGACTGAATTTTACTTCTGTTTTATCACCTACTAGCCATGTGGTCTTGGCAGAATCACCTAAACTTTCTGAGACTCAGTCCCTCCTTCTATAAAAGGAAGATCATAAAACTCCTGCCCTGCTTACAAGGCTGTTATGAGATTGATTCAAGAGATTAAGATGAAGGCTTCATAAACTGTAAAGTGACAGAAAAAAAAAATGTACTACTTACAATCCCGTTAGTTTAGTTATTTCCCACGTTAAGTGAAGTTTCATTTTAGTCCTAAAACTCATTCAATCTCCAGGGGGTTACCATGAAAAAGAACGGGGAATTCATTCTGTCAGCATCTTGAATGATAATTTAAAGGTGGTTTGCATAGTGGTTAAGGCTCCTGTCAGATGGAATCCAGTGCTGTCACTTTCTAACTATGTGATCTTGAATACTAGTGGGTTTAGTTTCTCTAAATCCCACATATCTCTACTTCAAATTGAGTGTAATACCTACCTCAGGGGATTATTATGAAGATTAAAAGAGCTCAGAATTTTCTCGGTAATGCCACTTTGATGAATATATATACTAAAAAATGCTCAGAAAAAGTAAAAAATATCTTTATAGTTATAACTTTATTATATCAAATATATATGTATACAT
>NW_005368341.1:8348737-8365393 GCF_000412655.1 Myotis brandtii | reverse complement strand
ACATATACATATATATATATATTTGTGTGTGTGTGTGCTATATACAACTTAAATGTATTTTCTGAACTGCCAGATAGAAAATATTCAATAAAATATGGTTTATTATAGTGGAGTATTATATAACTATTAAAATGATAGATGTAAAGACAATAAAATTTACACTACAATTTATAAGCCAATTTTAGTTGGTAACAGTTGAATGGCACAGACTATGGTGAGCTTCATAAAGCACTATGTGAGCAGTGGAATCAACTAATTTTTTGGTCATATACTGGTAACCAATAATAGTAGTAATAATGGTGAATTGTGCTGCTATGAACTCATTTGTGGAATATAGTGAACAACATAGGCTAATGAACAGGGATAAATCCAGAGACAGAGAAGCAGCGATAAGACTGTCAAACCTCAGAGGGCAAGTAGGGGAGGGTGGGGGTAAGGGAGAGAGATCAACCAAAGGACTTGAATGCATGCATATAAGCCCAACCAATGGACTCAGACAACAGGGGGGTGAGGGCATGAGGGGGGGGAGGGTTTATGGAATGAGGTCACATATGTAATACCTTAATCAATAAAGAAATTAAAGATTGAAAAAAATAGTAGTAATAATGAATATGTGTGCTATTATTTACAGTTCACAGAGGACTTCAAAAACATTATCTATTTATAGTAATGCTAGAACTACCTGTTATTCTTATTCCTGTTTTTTCAGTCCTAAATATTTTTTAATATATTTGTATTGATTTCAGAGAGGAAGGGAGGCGAGAGAGATATAAAAACATCAATGATGAGAGGAATCATTGATTGGCTGTCTCCTGCAAGCCCCCTCCTGGGGATCGAGGCAGCAATCTGGGCATGTGCCCTGACCAGGAATTGAACGGTGATCTCCTGGTTTATAGGTCAGTGCTGGGCAGTCCTAAATCTTATGTTCTTTCCATGTGGACTAGTAAAAAAATTAGGAAAATTCATAGATATTATTGTGAAAAAGTCTTTATGGAATAATGCCAAATGAAAAAAAAATTCAATAGAGTATAGCACATGGTGTGTTACTATCTTGTAAACCACAAATATGCACCAATCAGAATCAGCTATAATATTAACTTTATTGTCATAAATAGCTATATATTTTTGTTTTCTTTTTATTAAAATCATAGATTCAATACAATTTTAAAATTCTAGGCACATATTTAAATATAGCTTGTGATCTGATTGGCATTTATTAGATATAATATTTGTATAAGTTCTGATGTGTGTGTTTAAAATTAGCCAAATATCTATCTATCTATCTCTCTTTCTCTCTCTCCCCTTCTGCCCTCCTTTCTACTCTCTCTAAATATCAATGAAAAAAATATCCTCAGTTGAGGATTAGCAAAACAAACAAAAGAAGGAACTAAACTTCTATACTTAAGTAGCATTGACCCAAAAAATTAATACTCTATGTTATTGTCAGCTAGAGAGTACATATCCCAGAAAAGGAGATCAGAGCCAGCTGTTGTATTGCTGAGTTTGATTTGGGGTTTTCATTTTTTATTTGGGGGTAATTATCATAGGTTGAGATCTTTAGGAAGGAAATATTTTGAAATGATTATCAATAAAACATCAAAGAGGACATCTTTTATTTAACTTTCTTCGATTAAATAAAATTGTTTTAATTATATTTCTAACAAAGTACTCTTTGCCCTTTCTCATAGCTATTGATTGATGGCAAAGTTGTTTTGGCTTTGTTTACCTATGTAAAGAAGCCTGAGAAGCACAAAATCATCGAGTGGTCTGCAGCACAGTATGAAGAATTACAGCTGCATGCACTTGCCACTTTGTCATCAGTGGCTCCTTTATTAATTAAAGAGTATATGTTGTGCCAGGGAAATGCTCGAATCCTGGCATTTCTAGAATGGTGTGAAAGTGAAGGTGAGTGGCCCATAACCATTCCTGTCAAGCCCTAGCCAGTTTGGCTCAGTGGATAGAACATCGGCCCTCAAACTGAAGGGTCCTGGCTTTGATTATGTACGTCAGTTGTATGCTCAATTCCCACTCCAACCAATCGATGTTTCTCTCTCGCGCTGTCTTTTCCCCTTCCTTCCACTTTCTCTAAAAAGCAATGGGAAAATATCCTTGGGTAAGGATTAACAAAACAAACAAAAAAAGATTCCTGTCAAAATTTTAATCTACATATTTCAACTGAACTCCCAAAATATACATAGAAAAGTTATAAAATTATGCAAAAAGAAATAAAAATATCAATCTCTTCCTGTGATTTTAATTATTTACATGTTTTAAGAAAAGATTTCATTTAAAATTAGATATTAATAAATGTCATAACTATAGTTGAAGTACAACTTTCAGTAAAAGAAATTATATTATAATCTGATTTAAAGATTTGTATTATTGGGCCTGTCCAACAAGTATGCTAAGTCATGCAATATTTTAATTATTCATTTAACAAATATTTATTGAATGCCTACTAGGTACCAGATACCATTTTAGCTGCTAAAGATATATTTATGCTTAAAATAAATAAAACCTCTACCTTCCTGGAGCTTAAAATCCAGATCTCTAGTCAGATGTAATGATTCCATATGTGGTCTACCAAATTAGCAGGGCCCCAATTTGTTGAATGTTTTATTTCAATTCTCATAATTCTTAGAAAGGAAATAAGACATATATTCATTTTGAAAACAATTTATAAGGAAGATACTATATTATTTTCTGGAAGTAATTTTGCTCTAGAAATAATTTTGTATGGAGCATTTTCATTAGATCAGTAATATCACTCATTTATCCATGAGAGAGGAAAAAATTATAGCTTATTTTTTTGTTCTCTAGTTTTTAATATGCTAAGTTACTGAATTTAGTCTTGTTAAATAAAATAATTCAACTCTTCTGTCTATCCTTTATGTTTACAGAAGACTATATCATTATGACATTATTTATGTTTACAATAGAATGTAGGGCAAGAGAGGAAGTACTGCCTCCCAAGAGGAAGACTGACAGCTCACAGTCATTGGTACATGCTATGTTGTAGGCCTTACGCACTTACAAGTATTAATTCGTTTTGTCCTCCCAGCAAATGTAGGACTCATAGGTACTAGTATTATTCCAGTTTAGCAGATGTGTAGCAATGAATAAGAGAAACCAAATAACTTGTTCCTGGCCACACAGTAAAGTAGCAGAGCCAAGATTTAATGCAGGCAGTCTAGCTCCACGAATAAGAGAAACCAAATAACTTGTTCCTGGCCACACATTAAATCAGAGCCAAGATTTAATGCAGGCAGTCTAGTTCCAGAACCCACACTTTTAACCAATGCACAATAATCAGAAGAGTATTCTGAACTTGTTGATAACTTTAAACATAAGGCTACTTCTAAAAGAACCTTTTGAAGGCTGCATATTATAAAGAAGAAAGGAAGACTTGCCTTGCTATTTGTCAAGACCTACCATAAAACTATAGTAATTAAAATTGTGTGGTACTAGCCCAGGAATAGACCAATGGGAGGTTGGCTTTCTCAGAGATGACACTGCCAATCACAGGGAGAAGGATGGTGCTGGGGCAGTTAGCCCTCCATGGGGAAAAATAAAAATTAGATCCTTTCACCATGTTAAAAGAAATCAATTACAAAATGAATTAAAGCCCTAAATATGAGAGGTTAAACTGTAAAAATCTTAGGAGAAAACATGGGAAAATATCTTTACGATAACAGAGTAGAAAAGACTGGAAAACCAGAAGAGATTAAACTATTATACAGAAGAAGACTGACACATAAAATGTCTATGACAAATCAGGGAGCAATCTATAAATGAGAGAAGACATTTACCACCCCTGTGACTAATAAAGGGTTAGAGTCCCGGTTCATAATGAACTCCTACATATCAAAAAGAAAATAACTCATTGGAGAAATAAAGAATAGAGACTGCCAGGTGACAGAGAAAATGTCAAATTAAAAAAACAACAACTTCATACCCACAAAAACCCACTAAAAGACACTTAACCCCATAGGTAATCAGAGAAATGCAAATTAATATAATAATGAATTACCACTTCACATTTAACAGATTGGGAAGAATCTATTAGTCTTATACATTACATCTGTATAACCACTTTGGGGAACAGTTTGGAAGTTTCAGTAAAATTCAGTGTAGGGATACTCCACATGATAAAACTCTTCTCAGTTGGAGTAAGAGGACATAAACCAGAATATTCATTTTAGCAGTTTGTACCAGTGAATTGAAAAACTGTGATTTATTTATAAAATGAATGCTGAAAGCAATTAAAATGAATAATCTAGATCTACTTTTGACACTTTGAATAATTTCTAAAACAATGTTTGTTGGGTAACAGAAACAAGTTACAAAAGATACAATATAATACATTTGAAGAAAATTTTAAAGCACATATTTCTATTCTGGGACTAGGAGGAGGAGGAGGAGAGGGAAGGCATACTATTTATTTCTGTAGACAGTATAACAAAATTTTTAACATCTGTTTGAACTTATAGATAGATGTCTAATATGTTGTTTGATTTATTTGAAAAGTTTCATGTTTTAAATTTCTTGATGTAAAGTAAATCATTAGTATTTCCCCACAGAATGCTTCTTCAGTCATGGTAACAGTTTCCATGGCACAGGCGGCCGTGGCAACAAGTTTGCCCACTTGCGTTACACTTTGAGACTCCTGAGAGCTATGATCTATCTTGAGGATGAGACTGTGAATCAGGATCTTTGCGAAAAGGGAACGATTCAGCAACTCATAGGTAAACAGAACATGCTTGTGACTGATGGAAATAGCATATTTACAAATTAGAGGTTTTGTTTAAAATGTTTTCTTACAAATTTATTTTGCTTTTATAGCGGAGAAACACCTGAATGTTTTCTTGATTTTTTATTTCATATTGTTGCTATACATTAGTTTCTTTATTGAAACATCATGCTTACTCATGCTTTAAACCAGGGGTCCTCAAACTACGACCCGCGGGCCACATGCAAATACAAATATTGTATTTGTTCCATTTTGTTTTTTTACTTCAAAATAAGATATGTGCAGTGTGCATAGGAATTCGTTCATAGTTTTTTTTTAAACTATAGTCCGGCCCTCCAACGGTATTGTTGCTATACATTAGTTTCTTTGTTTAAAAAGTTTGAGGACCCCTGCTGTAAACATTTGTTTTCTCAGTTCAGATACCATTTCATTTAGGATTATCTTTACCTTTATTTTTGAAATGGGCCATTGTTATATTTCATTCTTCTGGTAATTAGATTACCATTTTCTGGCCAAGCCTTTTGTAGTCATTTTAAAAGAGGTGATAACATTACATTTTCCAGTGCATCTGGTATACCAGAACACCGATACATGCAGAAATGTACATTGGAGATTCTTTTCTGATATGAAATATCAGGGTACTAGAGGCTCAGTGCACAAAATTCGTGCACAGGGTGAGAGAGGTGTCTCTCTGCCCGGCCTGCACTCTCTCAATATGGGACCCCTCGGGTCAACATGTCTGACTTCCCGCTCAGGGATTGGACCTAAACCGGCAGTCGGACATCCCTGTCACAATCCGGGACTGCTGGATCCTAACCACTAGCCTGCCTACCTGCCTGATTGCCCCCTAACCGCTCCCCTGCCAGCCTGATTGATGCCTAACTGCTCCCCTGATGGCCCCCAACTGCCCTCCCCTGGCGGCCTGATAGCCCCCAACTGCCCTCCCCAGGCGGCCTGATAGCCCCCAACTGCCCTCCCCTGGCGGCCTGATCTCCCACAACTGCCCTTCCCTACCGCGACCTGCCTCCTCTGCTGGGACCCACGTCCTCCATACGAGGCAGCGGAGATGCCGGGACCAGCCTCCTCCACGCCACGTGGAGCTGTGGGACCCCCAGACATCACTGCATGGAGCAGCCACTGGGCCCCGCCTCCACTGTGCACGTGACCATCTTGTGGCGATGTTAGGGCGTGATGTGTGAGGGCGTGACACCACCTAGGCTATTATTAGTATAGATTCTTGATTTCCAACTTGTATAAATTCAGCACTCCTTAAGAACATCTTTTTACTTTTTGTTAAATAAGATATAGTCTGCCAGCCCTAACTTTTCCTGACTTTGAAAAGTAAGAGAGAGGAAAAAAAAAAAGTAAGAGCTATTTTAGTCGTATTCATATTCAGTGATTGCCTCGTGAGTAAGTGATATAATTTGCTGGATGTTGATTAATTTCAAACGCCCATTCAAAAAACTCTCCTGCCTGTTAAGTTCAACTGCCTACCCTCTCATCATTAGTGGAGTGGGTGGTGCTCTCTAATAATACTAGTAGAAAAACAAGGGCATTGAAAGGGGGCCTAGACAAACACGTTCGCCGTATGGATGAGTTTGCTTAGTATGACCAAACCTGAAAGGAGATTTCGCACTCTGTGCACATTCCGTTGCACAGAAGCAAGTCTTAAGACCCCAGCCTAACTGGATGGGGCCCAGGAAATAACAATTTTCCATCTGTCCAGGAAGAATTCTTCATCTTCTCTGGGTGGGAAGGGGTAGGGAAATGGGAAAACAAACAGTAAGGCTTCTTTTCTTAGGGCCTTTTCCCTTTGGCTTGAAAGAAGCCTGATCTTTACCATGTGAGAGTTGGTAAAGGCGGGACCTTCTCTGACTAACTCTAGCAGAGGGCTCTGTAGTAGTAATGTGCTCCACACACAGTACCTGA
This sequence comes from Myotis brandtii, assembly GCF_000412655.1. Classification (NCBI taxonomy): domain Eukaryota; kingdom Metazoa; phylum Chordata; class Mammalia; order Chiroptera; family Vespertilionidae; genus Myotis; species Myotis brandtii. The sequence goes on along the minus strand of NW_005368341.1, from coordinate 8,358,714 downwards.
TTGTCAATGTAGATGTTTACACACCTTTTGTGTAGGCACTGGGGTTACAGACAGGCACAGAGCAGGCCAATGGGGACCTTGCCCTTTATGAGAACGAAAGAAAAGCTGTATATGATAGAAAGATAGCACATGTTACCATGCACCATCACGAAGACTAATAAGAATACAATAAATACCATAGGAACTAAAGGTTTTTGGGTAGTTTTCAAAGCCGAGCAAACTTTTTTGTTTTGTTTTGTTGTTTTTTTGTCTAGTTAACATTTATTGAGTGCTTATTATGCACAGGAAACTGTTCTAAGTACTTTAAATACACAACCTCATTTAATCCTCATGATAATTCTTGGTGCAGGTACCTATTTTATAGATAAGAAAGTTAATAAACTTGCCAGAAGCTGTATATCAGGTGTTGAGGGGAAGGGGAAATTACAGAGTAATTACTTGATGGGTAGATGAAACCTTTGCAAATTTGAGTCAGCTTGTGAATGGTTTTGAATATAATGCCAAGGGTATAATTACAGTGCAGAAAGGGTGCATATACTGAGTGCCAGGCATATGCCTAATCTTACAAATTCCCTATTTGATAAAAGCTATTAGCCTCATTGTTACTAACAAAATAGACATTTTTATGATCCCTAAATCATGACAGTAAGTGGAAAAAGAGGGAAAGAAAGAAAAGCCTGAGTTCTTAACATGCTCTCTATCTACTACATATCCTCCTCCCACTCTTTCTTTATGACAATTATTTTTAATCCTCTTCTGATTCCTGATCCTCTGATGAAAGCTATTGGCCCTGATATACATGACAATACAAGCAATTTTATGTCCTTCATAGGGACAGATTATAAAAACAAGTTTTATGAAGAATTATTTTTCTCTCATTTTTTTTATCTTTACCATTCTTATTTTTAATTTAAAATGTTTAAATTGTAAAAACACATATAATGTTAAATTTAACATCTTCATCATTTTTAAGTGTGCAGTTCACTAGTGTTAAGTACATTCATATTGTTTTGCAACCAATCTCCAGAACTCTCTTGATCTTGTAAAACTGAAACTCTGTACCCATTAAGTAATAATTTGCTAGTCTCCCCAGCCCCTGGCATATACCGTTCTACCTTCTGTGTCTTTGAATTCGACTGCTGTAGGTCTTTCACTCATATTAGTGAAATAATACAGTATTTGTCTTTTTCTGACTGACATGTCTCACTTAGCATAATGACCTTAAGCTTCAGCCATGTTGTAGCATGTGTCAGAATTTCCTCCCTTTTATTTTATTAAGTAAAAAATGTTGGTTTATAACAACAGAGATTTATTATCTTAAAATTCTATAGTCCAGAAGTCTAACTTACATCTTACCAGGCTAACATCAAGGTATTGGCAGGGTAGTTTCTGTCTGGAGGAGAATCGTTCCCTTGCCTCCTCCAGCTTTCAGAGGCCACCCGATTCCGTGGCTCATAGTCCCCTCCCTCCATCCTCCGCAAAGCCAGCAAGGCCAGTTGAGTTTTCCTCATCCGGCATCACGGGCACACTCAGAAAATACTCCCCTTTAAAGGATGAATGATAGTCCATTGTAGGCATATACTGCATTTCATTTACTCATCCATCTATCAATGGAGACTTGGATTACTTCCACCTTTTGGCTGTTGTGAATAATGCTGCTATGAACGTGGGTCTACAGATATTTCTCTGAAACCCTGATTTTAATTATTTTGGATTTATACCCAGGAGTAGAATTACTGGATCATATGGAAATTATATTTTTAATTTTTTAAAAGAATTGCAATACTATTTTCTGTATTGGCTGCACCATTATACATTCCCCCCGACAGTGCACAAGTTTTCCAGTTTTTCCACATCCTTTCCAATACTTGTTTTATAGTTGCCATCCTAAGTGGTGGGAGGTAGTATCACACTGTGGTTTTGATTTGCATTTCCCTAATGATTACTGATGTTGAGCATCTTTTCATGAGATTGTTTCCATTTGTATATCTTCTTTGGAGAAATGTCTAGTTAGTTCTTTGCCAATTTTAAAATTAGTCGCTTATTTTGTTGTTGAGTTTTAGGAGTTTTATATATTCTGGATATTAACCCTGAATCAGATATATAATTTAAAAATATTTTCTCCCAATCCATTAGTTGCCCTTTCAGTCTGTATTGGTTTCAGGTGTACAGCATAGCAGTTCAACAATCATACTTCACAAAGTGTTCCCCCTGATATTTCCAATACCCACCTGGCCCCATACATAGTTATTACAGTATTATTGACTATATTCCTTATGCTATACTTTACATCCCCATAACTGTTTTGTAACTACCAATTTGTTCTTCCTTTTTAAAAAATCTTTATTGTTGAAAGTATTACAGATGTCCCCCCTTTTCCCCCATTGACCTCTTCTAGCTTGCCCCCAGCCCCCACCCCAGGCCTTCACCACAATTTGTACTTCCTAATCCCTTCACCTCTTCTGAGGGCTGGGCAATCTTACTAGGAACCTGTATTGAATTGGGGTATAGGGCTAGTTTCAAGAAAGTAAAAAATTTGAGCAGAGACATGGTGTTAAAATATGCATGATGGCGTGTTCAGAGGTAGCTTAAGTAGAGTCGGAGTTTTATGAAGACAAGTTTAATTGTCTGTCTAGTCAGGGGCCAAGCTAGAAAGAGTTTTGAATAGGAGATGGTAGAGTTTGAACTCCATCCTCTTTAGGCATGAGAAGCCACTAGGGAAGTTATATGTATAATGCTGTTTTAGGAAGAGGAATCTGCAAGAAATATATCAGATGATTTAGAATAGAACAAAGAGAGGGTAAAGGCAGGGAATTAAAGGAAATATGAACAAAGTAATTCAGTGTTAATATAACATGTGGTTCAGACAACAGGGAAAGTGACATGCCTGCACCCAGGTAGGAAGGAGAATGAGATAACCTAGAAGGAAAAAGCATGCCTATGGGCAGTAGGCATGGATTTCTAGAAGGTGCTCCTGATAAAGGCGTATAGGCCTTACGTCCATGGCCTGCCTCCAGCACTGGGCCTCCAGCACGCTCACTAGTCTCCCTATGGGATGATCCCTCACCAGTAATTCATCCTCACAGGACCAAGAATCCTTCATTCAGAGCCAACTATGGAGATAGGCTGTGATTTCCATGGTCCTACTTTTAAACATAGCTCCACACCATCTGCTAATGCCAGTAACCCCTTTAACAGAGGAAAAAAAATGACTTTTGTTTCTCTCTCAGAGCTTTAAGAAAAAAAATTGAGGCAAAATTTTATTATGAATATCATTGCATCAAAGTAAGTAGCTATTTTCAAGTCTTTTTAAAATTTTATTAGAAGCAAGGGAGAGATTTTAAAGGACATGAGAATACTGCTACCTAAAGTTGTTGAAGACTCCTTCACATAGACATAAGGAGAGGATGCAGAAAGAAGTAACAAAAATAGAAATACTTACGGAAGTCTTCCACCTTTACCTAAAATTGACCCTATTAACCATGAGAAGAAGAGACGAGGCAAGCAATTATCAGGCATTTTGGTCATATATTTGCAAAGGCACTCAATTCTACCTCTTTAAACTGCATATTTTTAAATGGTTTTGTTTACTGAGCAAAATATTAGGTTCTTAGGGTGTTCTAATGACACTTCATTAATTCTGTACTAGAAATTCTATATAGATATACTGATTTATTGAGAGTTCAGTGAATCCACTTATTACCTGTCTACGTCTTCTAGGCAACTATGAAATGAAAATAGCCCCTTTTAAAATGATATCTCTAGCTGAGATTTTATAAGAAAGGATTTCAAAGTAGTAATTGATTAAAATAAAAATATACTGTCCAATAACTTTGCATTCTTTAATTTTTTATATCAGGGATATTTAAATATACAACAAGCAAGATTAATGACAAGGAAGAGGCCATTCTTTTGGAAATTCAATCTGATATATTACTTATTTTATCTGCTCTTTGTGAAAATGATAATTCCAGGAAGGTATGTATGCCTGTGAATAAAAGTTTTGTTTAGACCTTCCAATCACTTAACACTATGAGCTTTTTCTTATTAAGTGCCCATAAATGTTGGTGTTCTTTAATCTTAGGGAGATTTAATTTTTTTTTATAATTATAGTACAATTATATCCAGTAAAGTGTATAGATCTTAAGTATATAGTTCAATAGATTTTGACAAATGTATACATTCATTTAACCAAAACCCCCGTTAAAATATAGAATATTGTTACCTCTCTATAAAATTCATTCATGTTCCTTAGCAACCATCCTCCCACTTGCCTCCAGGAAACCACTATTCTGATTTCTATCCCCATAGATTAGTTTTGCCTATTCTTTAATTTTATATTGATGGAATCATAGTGTTTACTCTTTTTATATCAGGTTCCTGTCATCCAGCCATCATATTTCTGAAATATATCCATGTTGTTGCATGATCAGTATTGCTAATTATATTGCTGAATAATATTTGATTATACAAATATACCAAAAATTTGCTTCTCCATTCCCCTATTAAAAAACACTTTGGTTGTTTCCATTTGGAACTACTATATATATGAAGCATCAATGAACATTATTGTACTAGTCTTTTGTGGACATGCTTTCATGACTCTTGGGTAAATATATAGTCGTGCAGTTGATGGATCATAAAGTAGATGTATGTTTTTAAGAAACTGGTAAACAGTTTTCCTAAGTGAGTTGTACCACTATAAATGCTGTTTGGGGTTTGAATCAGGTTCAAATCTAAAACTAAACGTTGGAAAAAGAGCTAATTCCCTTTGATTTTTTTTAACTCCATAGCAAATTCTGAGTCTCAAAAATTGAAAACTTAAAAAACAAGAGACAGAATTGGAAAGATGAAAATAAAAAATGTATAGCCCAGCTGGCGTGGTTCAGTGGTTGAGCATTGACCTATGAACCAGGCAGTCACAGGTTTGATTCCCGGACAGGGCACCTGCCTGGGTTGCAGGCTCAATCCCAGTAGGAAGCGTGTAGGAGGCAGCCAAAAAATGATTATCTCTCATAATTGATGTTTTCTATCTCTCTCTCCATCTCCCTTATGCTCTCTGAAATCAATAAAAAAATAAAAATAAATGTATGAAGGTTTCAATAGAGGGGTTTTAGAGAGAGAGAGAACAGGAACAGCAAATGCATCCTTAGCTCCAAGCTTTGCTGCAACTTCTCCTTATATTGCCACTCTGTTCCTCTATTTCTGGAAAAATACTCAGTCTTGCTTATTGGGAACTAGAACTGAACAACAAGGCAATGAGGAAGGTAATTGGTAGGGGATAAATATTAACTGATAATAATGTCATATAAACTATTAATGTTTTAACTGCCATTTATATATTTGTTTCTCTCTTGGGAGTGTTAGAAAATTTTCCATGATAGAATTTTAGACTCTTCAATTACTTGCTGCTATCTAGTATTCATCTAATATGATGATTGACTACATTCTTTATATTGTGGAAGAAAATCATGGGACAAGCCTTATGGTTTATTTTTCTTAAAGAAAGAGAAAGTGAACAACACAAAGCATAAAGGAACATTAAGCTGGACTATTGATTGATGCTCTCTCTTAAATGATTAGCTTTACAATAGTTTGTCCTAAATTCCTGAGAACAAGTAAGTACACAATCAGAAACAAACAAACAAACAAAATGAATTAAAAGTACAATTTCCCTAACAATGTTGTATTTATCTGATAGAAAAAGTTTTAGGAGACAGGATGACATAGGAAAGAAAGGGATTATTTATTTATTTCAAGAAATAATTTTAAATCTCTTAGGAAATTTTTGGAACTGAAGGAGTGGATATAGTTCTTCATGTAATAAAAACAGACCCCAAGAAGTTTCAGAGTGGATTAGGCTATACTGTTCTTCTTTTTAGTACATTGGACAGCATTTGGTGAGTATTACTGTACCCACATTAGATGGAATCACAGTACAAGAAAGTTACCTCTATAGTCATGTGTGCCAATTTTCTTTCCTCAAAATCACACCAGAAAGATAACTCTCTCGATGCCTTTTTCTTTTTAATAGTCCCCAAAACACACTTACCAGTGTCCTTTGGAAGGTAATCTTGTCTGTCACTCAATTCTTGTATCTAAACTTAAATTCTTGTTTTTGTGATTTGAACCCATTCCATTTTAGCCTGGTCTGGGAAAACACTAGCATCTATTAGTATTATTCTTATACTGGAAGATGGTTGAATTCCTCATTCATCTTTTCTTAAAGGAGTTAAAAACCAATTGAATATGTATTTCCTAACCAATATTGTTTCCCAAACTTTGTAGCATTTCTAAGGGTAAAAAAATACTTCTTTTTTTAAGATTACTGGTAATTTACAAGACTTTGTCCTGGAGGAAATTACTTGAATTTTATATATCATTAACACTTAATATATTTCTTTAGTTATATTTGGGTGGTATTCATGAAAGACACACTGCAACACATTGTAAAAACAAAAACAAAACTGGTAACTATAGATCAAATGAACCTAACAGATATATGCAGAACATTCCACCCAATAACAGCAGAATACATATTCTTTTTAAGTGCTGTGATATTGTGATTTATAATAAGAAATATAGATTTGGTCCATTGCTAGTACTGAGTTCCTGAAACACTTGTAATTTTCTAGTCAATAAGAGTAATGGAAGATCTGTTGTTGTAATATTTGGTTTTTATTCTCAGTTCCTATAAAATCTCCAGAGTAATAAACACTTTGCTATTCATAACAAGTCCCTTTCAACCACAGCTGAGTTCATGTTAATAAGATGACTTTTGGAAATCCCCTAGATAGACACAGAATGGGGGCTGGTTTCCAGGGGAACCAATCATACAATTGATTAGAGAGTTGGAAATATCACCCCCACCCGCAACCTCCAGGGAGGGGAGAAAGGCTGGGGGTTGAGTTTAGTCACCAATGGCCAGTGATTTAACCAGTTGTGCCTCCATGGTGAAGCCTACATCAAAACCCTAAATATGAGGCTGAAAGAACTTGTAGCTTGTGAACACATGGAGGTTCTGAGAGAGGGCATGGAGATTCTCCCTACCTTGCCCTCTGTATTTCTTCCATCGCTTTTATAACAAAACAGTAATCTAGTGAGTACAACGTTTTCCTTAGTTCTGTGAGCCTCTTTAACAGATTTCCATCCCAAGGAGGGTGGTGCATCTAATATACAGCTGGTCGGTCAGAAACAACCTGGACTGGAATCCAAGGTGGGGCCAGAGGCAGTACAGTCTTGTGGGACTGAGCCCGGTACCTCTGATTCTAATTCCAGGTAGATAGTGTCAGAATTGAATTGAATTGAATTGTAGGACACCCAGTTGGTATGGGGGGGAAAGCCCACACATTTGGTGGCCAAAAGTGAATTATTAAGAGTTGAGACAGAATTTTTTGTTTTTTGGTGTTTTTTTAAAAATATATTTTATTGATTTTTTACAGAGAGGAAGGAAGAGGGATAGAGAGTTAGAAACATCGATGAGAGAGAAACATCGATCAGCTGCCTCCTGCACACCCCCTACTGGGGATGTGCCCGCAACGAAGGTACATGCCCCTGACCGGAATCAAACCTGGGACCCTGAGACCCTTCAGTCCACAGGCTGACGCTCTATCCACTCAACCAAACTGGTTAGGGCCAGAGTTTTTTTAATAAGCACACATGCAATAAGACTAGATCACATGCCAGGTCCAAAACAAGTCTTAATAAATTTAAGAAGACAGAAATCATTCCAAATATATTTTCTGATCACAATGAAATAAAACTAGAAATCAGTAACAAAAGGAAATGAGGAAAACTCATAGATGAATTCAAATTGAACATCAAACTCTTGAAATAATCATTGGATCAAAGACAAAAACAACAAGGAAATTAGAAAATTTCTCAAGACAAACTAAAATGAAAATACAACATACCAAAACTTATGTAGTACAGACAAAGCAGTACTAAGAGGGAAGTTTACAATGATAACTGCCTACATTAAAAAGAAGAAAGAGTCTGGTCAGTGTGGCTCAGTGGTTGAGCACCAAGTAGTTCAAGGTTTGATTCCTGGTCAGGGCACATGCCTGAGGTTGCGGGCTAGATCCCCAGTAGGGGGTGCACAGGAGGCAGCCAATCAGTGATTCTCCCTCATCATTGATGTTTCTATCTCTCTCTCCCTCTCCCTTCCTCTCTGAAATCAAGAAAAATATATTTTTTTTTTTTAATTATTTGGGACATATCAACACTGTGAAAGAGATAATAAATGGATAAATTTTAAAGAAACAGTTGCTAGAGAAACCGGAGGAGATCTTTAAGAATAATTAATATCCATGAAAGCAAAGGAGCATATTGCATCTACAGAAAAGCCCATAGGCAATTATGAAAAATAATTAATTGATCTTGGTTTAAAAATAGTTGAAATTAAACTACATTAGCAAAGTCTCTTCAAAGTTAAATTTTTAAGTAAAACAATTACTTGATTTTAGGAAATGAAAAGTACTTGGAAAAAATGTTTTTTTTATAACAATAAACGGACAAATTGAGTTTAACAATAAATCCTTGTTCAATGAATAACTTCCTTTTTTATTTTAGGTGCTGCATCTTGGCTTGTTATCCCTTAGAGGATTACTTTCTTGAAAAGGAAGGCATTTTTCTCCTTTTGGATTTATTGGCAGTAAGTATGATTAAAACAGTTGTAAAACAAACAAACAAAAAATGTCTTTATTAACCCTTCCCAAACTGAGTACCACAAAACATTATTTTGTAATTAAATGGGCCCCCAAAATATTTAAGTGTTTGTTTTAAGCAAAATCCCTTTTGGAGATTTATATTCATTTGCATAGTAAAGGCTCTGAAAATCACTCCAATGAAGAAATCAGTTTATTTAGGACAGTGTTCCTAAATCCATGGCAACAGAAAATTTGTTTTATGGGCTCTTTTCCCCAGCAATCTTTAAAGAAACAGTATGTGAAGTGCTAGACTATCAAAACCTGTAATTGTTTAATAAATTCTAGCTTCATCTCTTAGTATTAAAAGTTAAGGGCCAAGCCCTGACCGGTTTGGCTCAGTGAATAGAGCGTTGGCCTGCAGACTGAAGAGTCCCGGGTTCGATTCCGGTCAAGGGCATGTACCTTGGTTGCGGGCACATCCCCAGTGGGGGGTGTGCAGGAGGCAGCTGATCGATGTTTCTCTCTCATCGATGTTTCTAACTCTCTATCCCTCTCCCTTCCTCTCTGTAAAAAATCAATAAAATATATTTTTTTAAAAAAGTTAAGGGCCAATTAGAGAAAAGAGTGAAGATCAGCATTTTTAAAGAACTGTGTATAATGTGTAGGGAATGTGAAGAAGCTAGTGTGTCATGGAGCATTTTACAGAATAAGCAGGAGTGAGCAACCTTCCAGGAAAGACGGTTGCCACTTAGCAGCTGTGAAGAAAGGCAAGGACCCTCATGTATCCTCAAAGTAACCACCCACTGGCCTCAGTTATGAGTGAGTTCACAGTCAAGATGATGTGGGGGTGGGAAAGTATAATTTTGTTTTAATAAAACTCACAGAGTTTTAGCTATGTCACTGTTGATTGCCACCATTCCTGATTTTATTAACAGAATAACAAACCTACTTTGATTTAGCAAAGATACTAACATTATTTGTGTTCTTTTATCTCTCTGAAAGAAAAATAGTTGAATGTAAATTGTAATAGAAAAATATTTTTTTGCCTGGCTGGTGTGGTTCAGTGGTTGAACGTTGACCCATGAACCAGGAGGTCGTAGTTCAATTCCCAGTTATGGCACATGCCAGGGTTATGGGCTGGATCCCCAGTAGGGGACATGCAGGAGGAAAATCAAATGAATGATTCTCTCTCACCATTGATATTTCTGTCTCTCCCTCTCCCTTTCTCTCAAATTTATTTTATTTTTTAAATCACTTTTAAATATGTGTATTTATACACACACACACACACACACACACACACACACACACACATATATATATATATAC
>NW_005368341.1:8312774-8348693 GCF_000412655.1 Myotis brandtii | reverse complement strand
AAACTCAACTAGGAAAAATGATAAATAAATAAAAGAAAATTAGCCCTGGCTGATTTGGCTCGGTCGTTGGAGTGTTGGCCTGCAGACCGAAGGGTCATAGGTTCAATTCCCAGTCAAGGGCACATACCTTGGTTGCAGGTTCTCCAGTCCTGATGGGGGAGTGTTGCAGGGGGGTGGAGGAGAAGAGGGCAACCAATCAATGTGTCTCTCTAGCATTGATGTTTCTCTCTCTTTCTCTCCCCATCCTCTCTCCCTTTCACTTTTTCTAAAAATCAATGGAAAAAATATCCTCAGGTGAGGATTAAAAAATAATAATAAAATAAAGAAAATTAGTTGACACTAGAGATGAGAGAGCAAATTCATTAGCTATAAAGCATTACAAACAAAAATAAATAATAATTATTAAAATAACCCACCTTGATAAACAGGAATGGATCATAACCAGAAACCCTTAAGATGCTCAGAAAATTGAACATATAGAGAAGAATATATGTGCACCTCTACTAATGCGGTCCTAAACGATGTACCACTTACCACATTTCTCTGAATACAGCATAAGTATGCTCAGAGGCACGTGGTGCTGTGTCAGGGGATTCTCAACGTCCCAAAATTAATTTGGCTCATCTTCCTGGAATCTTGTTTTTTTCCTAAAGATTTGGAAGTGAGGAGTTATATTAAACATGTATCCATAGATTAAATACTTAAGTTTTATATCAACATTTAAAATTATATACAAGACTTCAAAGACATTTCTCCCTTGTGTTCACTCTCCTTTGCCGTTAGGGTTTCTTTGATGGAAAGGTACAAAGGCCGGTAGGACAGGTCATATAGTACAGTGACTGTGAGCATAGGCTGGAAGCCAATACTTGTTGACTGTGTAACTGGATAAGTCACTTTTCTCTGATATCAACTTCCTCAAAACAGAGATACTTACCTCATGCACTGTTGGGAGGAGGATGAGTGATATGTGTAGGCATGCATACATGTGCACATGCATATGTATATACACTTTATATTCACATATACACACAGTGTTATTGTAACATTAGTTAGATGTTTCAGAAACTATGCATGTGTTTCCACTATTATGAATATAATTACTCGATTGTGCTTAATGTAGTTTGTAAATTACAATTAAATTACAAGTTAAATTACAATTACAAACATTTTTAATGAAGTTTTTATATTAACCCCAGCCCTTCTAAAAGTGAAGTACAGAAATAAAAAATTCACTGTATTGAGAGTTCTGCTTAATGTAATCAGCTAAAATATGTATTCAGTGTGTAATAATAATTGCTAATAGTGGTTAAATATTATTGAGAGTTTACTATGTGACAGGCAGTCTCATATGACTCATCATAATAACTCTCTAAAGTAGGTAAATGTTATTATCCTTCATGTAATAAAAGAGGAAATGATTATTATAATTGGAACCACAGGTTATGTTTCCTTTGCTATTCTATCAGCAGTATACTGTAAGAGTTCATCAATAACATATATTCCACACAGAAACCATCACTGTGTGGAGGCCATTGCTGTGGATCGCTTCTCTCTGCCTACATTTTGCTTTGCTGCAAACTAGCTCTCACAAAACAAAGGAAATATGCTTGATAATTTTCTTTTATGGATGCAGATGTTCAAAATACAAAATTACACCTCATTTTGAATTATTTTCATATGTGACTACCACTTGCAATTACCATCACTACTTCTCTTAGTAACAATGAGGTTATAGCTGTTATGAGTCTTTACATACCTTAAAGCATGTAAATTGGAAAGATCCTATTGTTCCAGTGACTTATATACAGCACTGTTGACCTGGCTCCACCTAAAATAAACATCTTTATTTATTTTTGCACTCTCCCTTTTTCCTTGTCAGTCAGTCAGTTTCATTTTAGGTCGTGATGTATGTTTGTAACAACATTAGAATTATATTTAATCTTTTTCTTCTTTTCAATTCCTAATGTTTGAAAATGTATTCATTACAATTGGCTTCTATTTTAACAGGAAATTAGCACCGATCATACTTACGTAGAGTTTCGCTTTTATAAGGCAATCCTTTAGAGGAAGCACTGATTAATACAAATGTTTCTCCTTTTTTAACATAATAGTTCTTAATATTTATTGCAACTTTTTCTTTTTCTGTTCCCTTATAAAAGTTGGACCAAAAAAAATTCTGTAGTCTAATACTTGCAATAATGGTTGAATTTTGTGATAATCCCAAAACCCCGGTTCACGTCAATGCTTGGCGAGGGAAGAAGGACCAAACAGCTGCCAGCCTTTTGATTAAATTGTGGAGAAAGGAAGAAAGGGAACTAGGAGTACTACGTGATAAACGCGGGATGATTATTGGTGAGTGTATTTATAATCGTTAGTACAAGCAATTAGATTCATTGTTTAAAATATCTTAGAAAGATTAGGAAAGTAATAGACACAGATAACAATATGGTAATTACTAGAGGGAAGAGGGGTGGGGGAAGATAGAGTAAAGGGGGTCAAATACATGGTGACAGAAGGAGACGAGACTTTGGGTGGTGAGCACACACGCGAGATGCAAATGATGTATTACAGAATTGTAAACTTGAAGCTTATATGATGTTATTAGTTACTTATATAATGTTATTATTAACTTATGTAATGTTAGCCCAATAAATTTGATTTTAAAAAAAGAAAAAATAAGATATTAGGAACGTATAAAGATTTTCATCCCTTTGCTTAAAGTTCTTTTCACAGGTGTTTGCACATCTTACCATCATAAATTCTGAATGATTGGAAGAAAACTAAGTATAGTAGTAGTAGAATCATATTTTTATAGAAAAATTTCAGGAAATGCTATTTTGTCATCTACTTTAACTTGAAAAAAATTAACTACTTCCTAAAGAAGTTTCTTTGGGTTACCTGCTTTTACAAATAGATTCAGTAATATTTCATTACCAATAAAATGTGGGATGTAAATAGAGTGCTTGAAAACAATTTTTATAGCATTTTGTACATTGTTGTTGCTTCATATTTATATAATTTACTTTTTTGTGAAGAAACTTACTTTTTTGAATAAAAATAAATCAAAAGTTTTATAAATTTTAGTTACTAGATTCTAATTCAATGAAGTTTACAGTATTAGAATTTATAGTTCATTTATCTACTCTATAATGCTATATTACATTTTCTAAATCTCTGAATATTCTTATTATGGTTTCATCTAAACTTAGTATTATTTATTTTTAAATGAAAATACTTTCCTTTTTTTTTGTTTTGTTAATCCTCACCCGACGATATTTTTCCATTGATTTATTTTATTTTATTTTTTTAGAGAGAGAATGGAACAAGGGGGAGAGACAGAAAGAGAAAAGCATCAATGTGAGAGACATATCAATTACCAATGAACCCTGCAACTGAGCTCCATGCCCTTTACTGGAATTGAACCCGGGACCCTTCAGTCCATGGGCTGATGCTCTATCCACTGAGCCAAACCTGCTAGGGCTCTCTTTAATTTCTGATGATTTCTATCTTCAATCTGATTTTATTATTTATGAGTTTTGATCTATAATATCATAAAATAGTTATATATCATAATACATATATAGAAACCAAAAGCAAAGGAGATTACATCATTGTTAAATTGACATTGTTCAAAATCTGGATTTCAAAATTAGAAAAATTACATAAGAGTTTTACTTTTTATTTTTTTAATCCTCACCCGAGGATATGTTTCTTATTGATTTTTTTAGAGAGAAAGGAATGGAGAGAAACATCGATGTGAGAGAGAAACATCAATTTCGCCTCTTGTACATGCCCCAACTGGGGATCAAACCTGCAACCTAGGAATGTGCTCTAACCAGGAATTGAACTTGCAACCTTTTGGTGTACAGGATGATGCTCCAGCCAGCTGAGCCACCTGGCCAGGGCAAGAATTTCACTTTTAAAAAGTAATTTTGTGAAATGTTTATATCTTACATAAATAATAAAAATGAAAGCTATAAGTTTTGCCACAGAATGGGGAAGAAATCACTGATTACTGATGCTTTCAAAAGAGTAACCATGCCCCCCAGTCAGTGTAGCTCAGTGGTTGAGTGTCAATCTATGAACCATACAGTTTGATTCCAGGTCATGGCATGTGCCTGGGTTACAGGCTCGATCCCCAGTGTGGGGCATGCAGGAGGCAGTGGCTAAATGATTCTGTCATCATTGATGCTTCTCTCTCTACCTCTCCCCTCCTCTCTGAAATCAACAAAAATATATATGTGTTTTTTTTTTTAAAAAAAGAGTAACAATGTACAAGGCACTATTTTAATGTGTTATAATGTTCTGAAATATTTTATGACAGCATTTCTCAACCTGTAGGTTGCGACCCCTTTGGGGGTCGAACGACCCTTTCACAGGGGTCGCCTAAGACCATCGGAAAACACATATATAATTGCATATTGTTTTTGTGATTAATCACTATGCTTTAATTATGTTCAATTTGTAACAATGAAATTGGGGGTCACCACAACATGAGGAACTGTATTAAAAGGTCACGGCATTAGGAAGGTTGAGAACCACTGTTTTATGATGTCTGGACTAAAATCTCAAAATTATATATTAATTTACTACTGTTTTTATTGTCTCTCTATGTTTTCACGACATCTATTGATTAGATACAAGGAAACCTCTATTTACTAGTTTTCAAGTAGAGCAAAAAATCATGCCAATGCCTGCTAACTGCCCGACCTTCGCAGTTATGGATGTTGCAGAAAACATTAGAGCAAAAATTTATGCTGTGTTGGGCAAACTAGGTAAGAAGCTACTTGTCAGATTCACAAAAGCCTCCCTGTTTTGCTAAGTATATATATTGCTTTTGCTTTGGAACCCGTTTTTCAAACATGATGAACAAAAGTTCCTTTATACTGATAAATGCATGTTCCATTGTTTTCCCAATGTCCAGGCTACACCCTGATCAATCAAATTAAAGGCAGTTATTTTGGATAACTAGGATCAACACAAGAATTCTGAGTCACCTGAGGGGTTTTTTTAAAGTCCTGCTTCTGACTAAGGAAAAAGTCCTCACTTTTGGGGTTCTGAAAGAATATTACCGTAGTCTGACCAAAGCACAGAAACTATTCCTCTTTAATGAGTACGTAAGGATGGCCTGGCAATAAGAAGTCAGAAGCTCATAGAAGTAACTTTTTCATAAGTCAAGATGAATTCAAAAGGAACTGTTTGCACTGTTTTAATTGTGTGTGTGTGTGTGTTGGGATCACGTGCTCTGTTAAAGTAATTCTCTCTATATAAACTTCATTTAGATTTTGAAAATTTACCTGGCCTCTCTACTGAAGATTTTGTGACCCTTTGTATCATACATAGATATCTTGATTTTAAAGTGAGTACCTTCTTAACCTTATTATTAAAACCTCATATGGCAAAAAAGTCAATTGGGAAATAAAATATCTGTTTGTAATTGTGAACAGTCACCCAAACTATGCAGTGTTCATTTTCCATTTTGCATCTGATACTATTCAAAAGACATAACAAAAATTGATTCTATATTATCTATGGGATAAGATTTCATCCACTATCCTATATAATAAAAAGCTAACATGCAAATTTCCCCTTGGGAGTTTGACCTACCGGGAGCTCAACCGCCTGCTATGAGGTGCACTGACCACCAGGGAGTGGCAGGGAACAAAGGAAGGCCCCGTCTGGCATCTGGCAGCCGGGGGAAGGAAGGCTCCGGCCAGCAGCCGGAAGCCCCCGATCGGCCCTGATTGCCGGCCAGGCCTGGGGACCCTACCGGTTTATGAATTTTGTGCACCGGGCCTCTGGTGAGCGTATAAAAGAAAATGGCTCTTACTGAGATTGAGCTATTCAGAAGCCTAATAGAATGTGTAAAATATAATTTCTTTTCTTTATAGATCATTTGGAGCTAGAGTTAAATGAGTTATTGCTTATTAAAATAAATTAATACTTATTAAAGTATTCTTTTATCATTACTTTATGTGATATCAAATGTCAGTTCAAGGATAGGTTGCTTACCTTGCTGGTTATATTTTTGGTAAATAAATGCTTTTGAAGTTTCAGGGGAGTCTGTTCAAGTAAACATTTCTTCTACTAATGCTAGTATACTGTGTTTGAATGTCGTAAATGAATAAACCTCTATTTTCAAATGAAAAGGTGACTGAATTTTATCTCTATCCTGGATATATAAATTTTTCTTTAAATTTAAATGTACTCAAGCACATTAATTTCCAACAACCCAAAATATGCGATAGAAACATGGAGTTAAGAGCTTGAGATTCAGTGACGCTTTAGCAAGAAGGCGAGGGGCAGGGCCCTGTTTCTCAGGGTAGCTAGGTGGTAGGGTCCCAGGAATTCCCATGGTCATTGTCCTGTAAGTTCAGCATGACTCGTCCTTCAGTATAAAGCTTTAGGAAGGAGAACATCAGTAGTTCAAGAGGATGAGACTAAAGCAGCAGTTTCTGCAGCTGTGAAAAGAGTGAGTATAACCAGAGGGCAGGGATGATGGCAATGAACTAGACCTAGGTAGTGGAGCCTCATCCATGAATACCGTATCCTTGATTTCTGAATACTCAAATGTAACTGGTGCTCCAAATCATCCCCAGGGCACTTAGCTCATGCCTAAGGAGTAAGTTAGGAAAAGCTGGTTCGGTACGTGTTAACTTTGGAACAACAATCACAATAAAGTATTACCTAAAATTGTATCTTTTATTTTTTGTTAATTTGACTTTTTTAAACTTAAACTTTGTTATAACAGATTGGAGAAATATGGAATGAAATTTATGAAGAAATGAAATTAGAAAACTTAAAACCGGTCACTACAGACAGACGTGTTTTGCAAGCTATTTTAACGGCTTCAGAAAACGTTGGAAAGATGGTTGCTTCCCTGCAGTACGAGATGGTTGAAATCCAAGCCCGCCAGGATGTGCAAGATGAACAAAAAGTATACGCAAAAGTAAGCCACGGATACCATTGAGGCACAAGTTAATTTCATTGTATGAACTAGTGGAAGTCCTCCAAGGATATATTGCCTTACTTGTGAATGTTTCAGCACTTGAAGTTATTTGTAGTTTTCTCTCCTTGTTACTTTCACTGTGTTTGTACAATTTTTAAAAGACACCATGGAGTTAAGAGCTTAAGATATTCCATTACTATATTCAATGCTATTTTATGGCATTATAATTTGATTTCTACAGGCTTACCTTTCAAAAGGTAAAGACACTTCTCTTTTTTGAAATGTCAAACAAAATTCCGAAAATGGTTGGCTGTTTGAGTGTATACATTTAGCAAATTCTGACAACAGTGTATCTTTGTGACTATAAATATAACCTCACTGAGAACATTGGCCCTCACCCCTCACTCTGTGATAAGCCCTTACTGGTGTGCCAGCCACAGGCATATCCTCTCTTCAGTGCCTAAGCACTATGAGCGTTCTGTGAGTCCAGAGATAGACGGGTCTCTGACTTCACCCAATCAGAAAAATATAAGCCATTCTCCTAAAGCTTTACACAGGTGGGAAACGGACACATCAGAAGCTTTTGAGCAAAGAGGTTAAGTGGCTGTTTAAATTAACTTGTCCACAGAATGCAATGATGATGTAGATGCCCACTTACACTTGGCCATTCTGTGTGACTCCCATTAAATATTTAAAACCCTCTAAGGTCATTTCCAGAGTGTTTTCTATTGCCTGCTCTTTTCACGTAAACTATTCAAGTTTATCGCTTCAGCCTAGTGGAACTCTGCGTCCACCTATGAATTCTGCTGTTTGAGACATCTCCTTGCTTGAAAATTTTATTTGTTAAAAATTTTTATTGTGTGATAAACTCACTCATTCAAATTTTTATTGTGTGGATGCTGCCACTTTACCCTGTTTATTTGCTCATAAGTGGGGTAGCCCTATTGGAAGATCTGCTGCCTCATCAGTTCTGTTGAGTGACAGAATATCTGCTCTGTAGACTAGCTATTGTTGATATGTTGGTTATTGTTGATTTGTTCGCTTGGCTCTGACCCCACTTATTTTTTTTAGCAGTTATTTAATTAAACACCCTTGGTTTATGGGATTTGTTCGCTTGGCTCTGACCCCACTTATTTTTTTTTTTAGCATTTAGCAGTTATTTAATTAAACACCCTTGGTTTATGATTGAAACTTAGTGTATTTTACACCAAGCAGGGGCACATGTCCTCTGACTATATAGTCAGTGGGTGGCGTGTTGAGAAGGATAGTTTTCGCAGTTTGTGAGCAGTTACCTCCCTCGACTGCATCACCACCACAACTCAGCACTTTCACGGAATTGCTTGTCTTGCTGCAGTTAAAGATTAGAGCTAATTTTACCAATATAATCTTTGATAAACTATTATCAGTGGCAGCAGGAACCTATTTTCTCCTGTGAATTTGTTGTTGGGTCATTCATATATTATCCATCTTCATAAGTGATAATCATGTAAAACAATCAATCTTGCTGTGAATTGATGGTGGTGGTTGTTGTTTTTTTAAAAGAGTAATTTATTGATTTTTAGAGAGAGAGAGGAAGGGAGAAGAGAGAAACATCTGTCTGAAAGCGTCCTATCGATCAGATGCCTCCTGTATGATCCCTTCTGGGATCCAGCCTGCAACCCGAGCACGGGCCCTGACCGTGAATCTAAACAGCAACCTCTCCGTGCATAGGACGATGCCCAACCAACTGAGCCACACTGGCCAGGGCAATTGTTGTTATTTTTACATTTTGTATGTTTATAACAACAGTCTTATATTACATTTTGGGGAAAGCAGTTCAAATTCTAGACACAATGAAAGAAGGATTTTTTTTTCATTTTAAGACTTTTATTTTTAAGTTGCTAACTTTATGATTACTCTAATCCTTTTGCTAGTTAACCTTTAAAATTTACCTTGGCAAAAACTAGGTATTCCTTCAAAAGAATGGATTTCAATCCCTTTGGTATTCTTTCATAGAAACTGGAACTCTTTTTTTTTTTAAATATATTTTATTGATTTTTTACAGAGAGGAAGGGAGAGGGATAGAGAGTTAGAAACATTGATGAGAGAGAAACATTGATCAGCTGCCTCCCGTATACTTCCCACTGGGGATGTGCCCACAACCAAGGTACATACCCTTGACCAGAATCGAACCTGGGACCTTTCAGTCAGCAGGCCGACGCTCTATCCACTGAGCCAATTAAGGCTACAGTTAAGGCTACAGGTGGAACTCTTAAGAATTTCTTGGAAAATGTAAAGGTCGTAATAAAGACATTGAACCATGTGACACTGGTTGTTTTAATACATAATGTAAAGGATGTTCAGGGTCCAAGAGATGGGGTTTCTGTTTCTCTTAGTTGTATATTTTTTTATATCCTCACCCGAGGATATTTTTCTCCAATGATTTCTAGAGGGAGTGGAAGGGAGGGAGGGGAGAGAGAGAAACATTATCTGAGAGAGAAACATGGATTGGTTGCCACAGGCATGCGCTCCTACCAGGGCTGGGAAACCTGCAACCCAGGTTCCTGTCCTTGCCTGGGAATTGAGCCCAGAACCCTTCAGTCCACAGCTTGATGCTCTAACCACTGAGAAAAACTGGCCAGGAGTGTTTGCTTTATTTTAAACACACCACCTTTTCCTCTTCAGTGAAACACTAAGCAATACGTAGATATAATCAGCATTGCTCTCAGTCCTCTAACAAAGAAGAGCCTGACAACCAAACTATCAGAACTAATTTTAGTAAGTAGGTAGGCAAAGAGGGATTTACCTATTGGTAGAAAAGCTCTCAAGGTAAGACTTGCAACCTACTTCAAATTGGATAATGTTTTGATCCATTTTTAGCATAACCATTGAGATAGAAATGACAATCCCAAGACATCACATACTTCTATTAATATTTAGAAAGGATTTATTGGTGACATCTGATCACAACCTGCCTATCTCATTTACAAGATTATGTGGAACATCCTACTCTTTTTCTAATAAATATATCTTATCTAATAAAAGAGAAACATGCAAACTGACGGTACCTCTGCTACACCCACATGACACACCCACAAGCCAATCAGGAGCGAGTATGCATATAAACCCAACCAAGATGGTGGCGGCCACAGAGCTGGAGTGAACAGGAGGCTTGGGTTGCCCCTGGCGATGGAGGAAGCCAAGCTTCCTGCCTGCCCTGGCCTGCTGTGGGCTCCACTCATTTTCCATTAACACTTGGAAAAGACTGTTATGTAATGTTATAAATCTTCTTCTAGATATGCAATTGTTACATGTTATGTTAATCCGCGAAAATAGTGGAACCATATTAAGGTAGCAAGAGCAAAGCTAAGAACACACTTATTCAATGTACTGTGTCTCCCCCTTTTCACTGAAAGTTCTTCCCAACATTACTTATGAAATATGCTGGTAATGAAAATCAGCCTTTTCCGAACAGACCATTGGTTACCTCAAATTTCACCTGTTCTAGTGACTCAAATATTGAGCTTGATTATAATCACAACAAATTATATAATTGATATTATTCTAAATGCTTGAAACATTTAAGTGTACTAAATTAGTATTTAATTTATGCAAAATACTTTGAAAACACACATCACCTGATGTAAATTCAGTAACTTATTCAATTATGCATTAAAAATTGAGCCCAATTTCTCTAGGGCCTGCTTTACTTCTTGGTATATGACCAGTATTTCTGGAAATCTCAGTAATGTTTTTAGGTTACTGGTGTATTCTGCAATGTACAAATGATACAACTTGCTAATACTATCTTCTTAGCCTAAATGATTAGCAGATCCCAGTGCTAACTAATAAAACAGAAGCAGCCAGACATAATTAAATATAAATTTTATACTTCATTGTAAATATCATCGTTAATGCTTTAATAGCAAGGTTATTTTCTTTCTAATTTAAAAATCTTCAGAAAGCAAAAAAACTTCAGGAAAAGGCTATTGAATCCACTAGATACGGTGAACGACCAGCAAATGCAATATTTCACCAGACAGATATTAAAGGCCTTAACACAACGGTAAGATTTTTTTTTTCTCCATTACTTTTCTTAGTAGATATCTAATTTAGTCCCCAAGGTTATTTCCATGAAATTTGTCCCATATTTTTTCTTTTTGCCCTTCAATTTTCATATAGTGAAGGCATGTTTGTCTTTAAGGTACTTCCACCCTCACCCAAGGCTGGTTTAGACTAGACCCAGGCCTCCAGGACTCCCACGGAACTGCTGCAAACACTAGTCAGATGATAGCTCTACATCTCTTTATCAGAAAAGGTGCAGTGCCTCCTTTGCCTGGCAAGTAGATTCATGCCGTAACCCAGTGTTCCTGGTGTCCTCTTCTAGACATAATTTGGCCCTGATTGCAAAGCTAATAAGCGGTAGAAGTAGAATTCATGCCCACTTGCCTGGCTCTGAAGCCCTTATCTCTCCAATAGGTCATGCTGCCTCCCAGTTACTTATATGTATGTTTTGTGTTGTTTCCAAAATAAGCTAAAGGATGAATGAGTTTTTTACCTATGGAAAAATGTGCTAAATGGACTCTTAGATATTGACCTTTTGCTTTTTTAGGTGCTCTCTGGACGGGTAGTAGCAGTGGAGAGCACTCCTGCCCGATTAGTGGGAGGACCTCTGGCTGATACCGATATTGCTCTTAAAAAACTTCCTGTTCGAGGAGGAGCCTTACAAAGGGTGAAAGCAGTAAAACCTGCAGATGATCCAAAGAATGTTCTTACATAAATGCTCTAGAGACTTTTTGAGATAAATTCTGCATGTAATTTTTAGTTAAATATGTCTTTATATACAAATGCAAAACATATTTTAGAAGAAATATTTTAGTAAAATACTATAAAAAATAAAAGCAAGCACATATAATTTATTTTATTGAAAATATCAACATATAGCATCAGAAGGGTGGTCAACAATTTTTTTGGAAAGATTACTAATTCTTTCAACTTAATTTGTGAAACATATTGTATCAGTTAAGACTCATCAGTTGCATATGAATTATTCCAACTGATTTAAGCCCCCCCCAAAAAAGAAGGGAAAAAACTTGAATAGATAGACTCTGTAGCTATCAAATCTAGGAATAATTAAGACTACTGGCATTGTTGGATCTAAGGACCGAAACTCTGGGGGTAGGACCTTTTCCTTCCCTAGCAGCTCCTGGAGTGTGTTCTCCCAGGTTCATGTCCAGTATAGAAAAGTGCATGCCTGTCTCTCAACAGTCCTGCAACTGCCTCTGCATACTGGGGCCCCTGACTGGCTGCCTGCCCATTCCTGAGCCATTCACCATGACTTTGGCCAGATTTGAGTACTGCCTACTCCCAGAGCCAGAAGTCTGCCAACCCTACCCAAAGCATATGGATGGAGTGGAGTAGGGACTCAGGATATTATTATCATGAGTATATATAAATACCGGGCACAAAAACATTAGCAACAAATATGTCGGTCAAAGTAAAATAAGTTATCTCTGTTATAAAAAGCAAATGTTAGTCATGAGGTAAACAATAAAAATAAAGAAACAGATGGTTTTCTTTTCATATATAAACATGCAAAGCAAACTCTATGCTGCTTCACTTCTTTAGTGGGGAAGGGGAGAGGGGAGGGGGGAAGTGTTTTCTTTCCTTTGTGGTGGAGGTATCTTGCCAAAGAATAGGGGATGAATGCCTTAATGCTGAATGTAGAGTAGTATCTGTGTCTGTGTGCCATTCTGAGGTTTCCATAGCCTATCTCCATTCCCACCAAACCCCATTCCACCCAGGAAACCACAAAGTTGTGTTTATGTCCAGGGCTGAGAGGTAAAATAACCCGTTTTCTTAGGAAGACGCACTGGAATTTGTCTAGATTCTAGGCCCATATTCTTAGCAGTGTACAGGTCAATGTATAATAACGAGCTCTTCATGGGGGCGGGGGCCCTCATTTGTAGTGTTTGCCAATTTGCATTCCACTATGACCAATTCCAAGCTACCAGCATGATGCTACTAAATGCAGAGTTGGGAAGACATGCATAGAATCCACGTTCATTATCAGATAAGAAATAATCACCCACTAGGCTCCAACACCCCACTAGGCCCATCTTCTACTTCCTCCTCCCTTCTCCTCTTCCTCCTCCCCTCATATTCCTCCAGGAATTTTCCATTGTCCCTGTCTGTGAGGATGGTAACCTCCACAGTGAGCATAGAAATTGCAACTATTCTTATTGTTTTAATTAAAATGAGTTGCCAGTTCACTTCTGTCCAGCAGCCTTTCACCCTGGCCAGCTGCCCATTCTTGTGGCCCACGAGAGTAGATTATATGTATCAGCTTCTTAGTGAGCTTTGTCCTCTCCTAAATCCCTGTCTCTGATACCCACAGCATTAGAAGGCATGATTTGTTCCTCTTCTTCACAGAAAGCCCTGAGCACAAAGATTCCATGGAAGGGGGAGTTACTGAGCAACAAGAATGGATGTGGGTAGAAACATGCAGTGAACAGATGTCCATACAAAAAGCACCACATACACCTCAAGTACATCTCAGATACACAGAATCAAGATGAAGTGTCCATGGCTAAGCACAATGAATCTTTGCCCCATTTTGTACAAGCTGCTTCCTCAGACTCGAAGCTCCCCATGGACAAGGTAGAAACCATATCTTATTCATTATTGTAATCAATGCCACAGTAAATTATTGAATAAGTGTGATGGTGACTCCAGCTCCTAGGAGCCTTTTCCTTGAGCTCTGCAAATGCAGCCAAGTCCTGAGCTCACAGGGAAGATGCAGCCAACAAAATGCTTTAGAAGTAATGCTAAACTCGCTCATGTTAAAGTAGTTCAAGTGTGTTTACTTCATAACAGTGATAGGCTTCCTCTAAAATGGTGAGGCATAAATACTATTACATGAATAAAGCATGTGTAGAACTAGAATCAGTATCTCTTGGTTGAATATCATTTTTGTCTGTAATATGACTTGATAGCTCCAGATTAATCAGAACTGACTATAATCCAAATACTCAGGGACACCTGTGAGCCTTTCCCCTGCCATGTAGGTCTTACCTACCAAGAAGAGGAGAGGTAAGATAGGGCAGGTGATTACCTAGTATCCATTTAGCAGGTGAATAAATGTAGGCGGGTGGAGGGTAGGAGTGTTGCTTAATCCTGACACTTGGTCTTAATCCTGACACATAGACAGACTGCACCCAAGTTTTCCTATTACAATTCCAGCCACCCCCAAGGGAGTGAGTGAATCAGTCTGGTTGTCTAACAATGCCACTAACTCTGTAAGTCTCTGTCTCTCTTCACATCCTGTGCTCCCACACCACTCCCAAGTCCTAGGGATGTACTGCCTCGCCTAGGCAGCCTAACTAAAAGGTGGGCAGTCTATTTCCTTCCATGAGTCAGTTGAGACAAGGTTTCGAGTGCTCAAACTGAAACCTTAGCTAACAAATTAAATGGGAAAAAGTCAAAAGGATAAAAAGGATGGAGTTTAGTGAGGACAGATGAAAGTGGCTTCAACACCCTTCAGTAATGAGATTTTTAACGTATGAGGGAGCTCATTCCACAGTTAAACTCTGTTACCCAGTGATTGCCTATTTTGGGTGAAAACCAGTGAATAATTAGGCAAATAACTTTTGTTCATCTGGTATATATTATATCACGGGACAAAACTAAAGAACATAAGTCTTTTCAGGTAAATTATCCAGTTTCTTTAATCATTCTTACTTAATCCTTCCAGACTTGATGTATCTGGCCAGCCCCTTCTGAAGTGCTACAATTTGTTATTCCTCTATACTGTGACGAGCCAGTCGAACAATGATTTCTGGGGTAGCCAGGCCCATGGAAGGTAGTATAATGAAAGTAGTCCCTCTCATTTTACACACTTTCTGCCCACACAACCTAAGCTAACATTAGTTTAATTAGCAATCATGTTTCATGATGGCTTGTATTTAGTTTACAGTCAAGGAAAATGTCAAAGATGCTTTCTGAAAAAGAAAGGAGCAGCCCCCGACACCCAGCAACTGGCCAGGTACTATCAGGTCAAAATTCTGGAGAGAGACCCAGTACTCAGATCTTGATTTCTAATAATATTCTCCAATAAAATAAACCAGTGTTTCTTGGAGAAATAGCTGGTTCTAGAGATGGGGCTGAAATAAATACACAAGATGCATCTGGAGCACCCTATAGAGCTCCCAATGGCTAAAACTGAAATAATTTGAGCAACCAAATAAACAGAGTAGCATTAGATTACAACCCAAAGTACTAGTATCTATATGTAAGTCCATATTTCTATAAATAAATGATGGAAAAAAAAGAAGACAAATGCTATAGGAAGAGCACAGGGACATTAGGCATAGATACTCAAATAATTGTCCATTTTATCACCTTGTGAAAAAATTTTTGGGGAGCAGTATTCAATGTTGTACTGCCTGTTTTTCCTCCTCAACTTTAAGCTCACTGGGAAATAACTGGTTATAAGTTAAGTTATATAAGCTCATTATAAACCCTAAGCTGTGAAACTAATTACCTATATATATAAAAAGCTAATATGTAAAGTGTCCCCTCAGGAGTTCAACCTGGAGACCTGTAGTTCGATTGCTCGCAATGATGTGTGCTGACCACCAGGGAGTGGCACAGAACAAAGTAATGCCTTGGCCAGCAGCCAGAAGGCCCTGATCAGCCCTGATCTCAGGCCAGGCCAAGACCCTAACTGTGCATGAATTTCGTGCACCGGGCCTCTAGTTTACCATAATATCACTGCTTGAATTGGTGGGATTTTTTGTTTTGTTTTGTTTTGAATGATCTCTTAACTGATCTACTCAAATGATTTTGAATAGGGCAAAAGAATACATATTTTTTCCCACTCAACCCCATTTTGGCCACCATTTCTTTTCTTTTTTAACATATTTTGATATAATAGAAATGCTTTTGAATTAGTTATATTTCCTACTGTGCCTTGTCCTGTAAACAATGATAGTTCTTGTGTCTGGATTGTTCAGCAGTGTACCTCCAAGCTGAATGAATTTTTGTTGAATGAATGAGTAAATGATTTTTTTTTTAACTAAACTATTCTATATATGAATGTCATGATTTGGGGGAAAACTGGGGGTAATTTTAAATAAACATGATATATAAAAGGCTTAAGATAAACTGCTCTAAAACCAGAATGCCCTCAATGGCAAATGTTATTTTTAACTAGTAGCTCTGCACAAGAATTCGTGTGCCAGTAGCTCTCTGCAGGGTCTGGTCGCTCCGCGCCCACTGCCCAGAGTCTCTCCACAGCCCAGAGGCCTATCCATGTCTGGGCGCTGATGCGACAGCGCAAGAGTTCCACGCCCTGGCCTGGCCAGAGGCCCATCTGCAGCTGGGCACAGAACACTTGCCTCGTCACTGGGGCAATGGCGCAAGCATTTCCATTCCCTCTACCCCAGCTGCTCTGTGCCCGCTGCCCAGAGGCCTTCTGCAGCCAGGGTGGAACGCTTGCCTCATTGCCATGGCGATGAAGCAAGCATTCTGCCAGGCTGCTCACGCTGCCTGCTCTCAGCAGTGGCCCCCCCGGGACTGGCGGGGCTGAGAGGACTGGGCGCTGCCATCTTGTGGCTATGGGCACGCTATATTTGTGACAGAGTGATGGTTAATTTGCATATTACCCTTTTATTAGGTCTAGTAGCCTGGTGCACAAAAATTTGTGCACTCGGGGGTGGGGAGGGTGAAGGGTGGGGCTAGACCCCTCAGCCCGACCTGCACCCTCTGTCATGTTCCGGGACCCCGGCCGCTCCTGGCCTAGGCACAGGCCTACAGGCTTGGGGCGGCCTGGCTCCCGAGGCCCCATTTTATCAAGAGAACAAAGTCGGCGTTAGTTACAGCCCTCACCGAACCCAGTACAGTGCATCTGTGCGTACAACTGCCTCGTTCATGTGCCTGCTTCACCCTACTGAATTACTAACATCTTGAGGACATAGCTCTGTCTTATCCTGCTTCAACTTCAGTGCCTGGCCTGGTGCCAGGGACCTGAGAGGGTTTGCTGAGTGAGTGAGTGAGTGAATAATGAGTGAGTAAGTGAATGAGTGAATGAATGAGCGAGTAAGTGAATGAGCAAGCAGCTACGGGGCAGGTACTGACGCCCACCCTGGGAAGTTCCTGCCCTGCTCCCAGTGGCCCGGCGCCCCTCTCCTGGCTGCATAGTTCCTGTTCCCAGCACCCCTCTCCCGGCTGCATAGTTCGTGCCCCGCTCCCGGCTGCCTGACGCAAACCCCAGGAAGTTCCCGCCCTGCTCCCAGCAGCCCGACGCCCCTCTCCCAGCTGCATAGTTTCTGTTCCCAGTGGCCCGGCGCCCCTCTCCCAGCTGCATAGTTTGCGCCGGGCAAAGGCGGCCCCGGTTCTCCACCTTTGCCCTGCCCCCTGGCTCTTGCCTGCCGCCTGGGTTTCGGATCACCGTCAGTGGCAGGCAGCTTCTTCCATCCTTCCCCTTTTGCCTCCCAGCATTGCGCCTACATATGCAAATTAACCGCCATCTTTTGTTGGCAGTTAATTTGCATATCGCCCTGATTAGCCAATGGGGAGCGTAGCGAAGGTACGGTCAATTACCATGTTTGTCTATTATTAGATAGGATAATAATCCAATGTAGCATGTAAATTCAATTAGGAAGCCATTTGCAATTAACCTATTTTGAAAACCTAATAATTATACTGATTAACACTAAAAAGTTCATCTTTGATGCAACAAAATGTTTACAACTGTGATTGATGACAACTAGTGGGACAATTTTTAATCTAAAATTATGTTGTTTTGTCCAACCCGACTGGTGTGGTTCATTGGTTGAGCATTGACCTATAAACCAGGTCATGGTTTGATTCTCCTATCAGGGCACATGCCCAGGTTATGGGCTCAATCCCTAGTAGGGGGCATGTATGATTCTCTCTCATCATTGATGTTTCTATCTCTCTCTCCCTCTGCCTTCCTCTCTGAAATATATATTTACCCTATATAATAAAAGTCTAATATGCTAAGTGTCTAGCTGGCCGTTCAACCAATCAAAGGGTAATATGCTAATGATATGCTGAGGCCACTCAACTGCTCACTATGACATGCACTGATCACCAAGGGGCAGATGCTCTGACCAGTAGGTTAGCTTGCTGCTGGGGTCTGGCCAATCAGGACTAAATGAGATGGGCCGGACATGCCCTGGAGCCCTCCTGCGGTCCCTCCCCGCCCCGATCATGTACTGGTGGGGTCCCTCAGCCTGGCCTGCACCTTCTCACAATCTGGGACCCCTTGGGGGATGTTGGAGAGCCAGTTCCGGCTCAATCCTGCAGGCCAGGCCAAGGGACCCCACTGGTGCACGAATTAGTGCACTGGGCCTCTAGTAAGTAAGTAAGTAAGTAAGTAAGTAAATAAATAAATAAATAAATAAAATTATGTTGTCTTGCTGTATAGCATTGAATTTTTGGCTTCAAGCATTTGCCCATGGGTTGTAAAAGAGAATTGTTTTCTAAGAAAAATCATGACCTTGTGCCTCTACCTTCAGGATATGAATTAGGCATCTTCTTGGATATCTGTCTGATTATTTTTATAAGAGAACATAAGCCCTCCCCTCCAACAAGTTGATTTTCTTAGCTTAGGGATCCACCTTTCATTGGCAAGATAAAATATTTTTAATCTAGGAATTTATTAGACTTATGACTTCATATTCTTTGCAACCAGTTATTATATAAAACTAAGTTGTATGAAATAATATTTGTAAAAGATACCTGAAAGCTATGCAGTCCATTCATTCTTTAATATTAGTGATTCTTAACCTGGGGTTTATGGCCATACACACACATGCACACTGAAATTATACACAAAATGATGAGTGTGGGTATATCCAACATCTAGTAAAGGGTTTATAGCTTTATCAGATTTTCAGAGTGGTCCATGACTCAAAGAATGTCAGTTCCCCTCACTTCATTCAAAGTTTATTCTTTGATCAAGTCAAACCATCAGAGAGCTGCATACTTGTTCAGTATTATTTTTGCTACTTTTAATGTTGCTTATATTTACTGCACTTGGGTGTGCCGGCATCAGCCTGCATTACCAGGAATCTGTCATTTTCATGATACTTGAAAGCAGTGCTGTACACTGGCAGCCATTATGAAACCCTATGGGACAGAGTTCTATAGGATCAGTGTCCTAGGAAAAGCTGGGCTTCTCCCAAACATATTGCTTGGTTTTTCTTATCAGCATTGTGAATCTTGAAACAGCTCTTGATTCAAGAGAAAAGTAGAAAAGTAGAAAACTCAGACCAAATTTACAGCTACCCATTATCAAAGGTATAGGTTTTTATGACATGCATTTTAAAGTGTTGATCTAAACTAAAACTGCATATTACTATTTTCCTGTCTTCTTTACCCATCATCCCAATTTCCTCATCTACTTCATGTTGCCCTACTATTTGGTATATTTCTTTAAAGCTTAGATCATTTTTGGAATAGGATGTGAGATATAAATAGGAAATATAAAAAATTACTGAGCTAACACCTAAAGACAAAAATCCCGTCAAACTGCACTTTACTAAAATAAAGTTTCTTACTGCCTTTCTGTTTATTCCTTTTTATTTTATTTTTAAAATCTTTATTGTGTTGTTATTCCTTTTTAAAAATAAAGATAACAAAAACAAGAAAATACAAAATACTTTAATACATAAGATGACTCGGTGATGAAATGCACATATCAAAGCCACACAGTACACTACATCAAAATTAAATATTTTTAGGACAATACTGGCATTAATCTGGCACAATTTTAAAATCAAAGTTATGTATAAGATACCTTATAAAATTGATTACAATTTTACTCCACTGACTTGCATAAAAAAATGTTACATTTGCATTTTAAGTGGAATTTTTAAAAGATGCTTTACAAAGATGCCTTGTAAGTAAGAAACAACAAATCACCTGAAAAGATGGAAATGATCATTCAATGGCCATAAAGCAATTACACACATCAACAAAAATACAACCATCAATATTAAAAAATTAGAAATAACAATTTTGATAAACACTACAGGAAATACTTGACCTCATTAATACTGACAGAGTTAAACTTTCAGGTTGGTGTCATCTTGCTGGAGATATTTTCCATGTTCTCTCTCAAATGTAAAATTCACGTTTGGTAAAATCCAGTCCTACAAGGTTACAGAGGAGAAATTGTGAATATTTATTATAATATGACTCTTAAGATTCCATCCTTTTAAACAACCCTATTAAAAATTAATTTCTAATGTCCAATGTCCAACAATTTCTTCAACAAATGAAATATGAATAATTACAGTGTTAAATGACTTTCTTATTAACTGTATATGGGGGAAAATAAGATAATAATTCTAATGATCTATCAAAGTGTATTATATTCCAAGGTTATATAAAATCAAGTATTTGTATGTCAGAGCTCCTGAGGTTTCTACATAATATAAAATCAGTAAAAAAAATGGAAATCAAAGCTGATCATATTAGGAAAAAATATGACAAGTTTGTTGGATAAACTTGAAAAACCAAAATGATTAAGTATTGAATTTTTAAGAAAACTAAACTGTTATTCTCATAAATACACATTTAAATTACCTCCTGTTATCTTCTGTGGAAAATTATACTTAGGAGGCATCACCTATCTTCTGCCCATTCCATGAGATCTTGAAAGCAAGCAGTCTACATACATGTCCCAGAAATCCTGAGCTATGCTTAAGAAGACATTGTAATGTCTAGGACGCTGGAATTTCTGCAAGAACAGCATGAAATTCCAGAAGGCATCCACATTGTACTCTATCTTGAGTTCCCTGAAATTTATCAAAGTCAAAGAGCAAGCGTTCCAGCAGTGGAGATCAATGTCTTCCGTGATCCCTGGGCTGGCTCTGGCAAGCACTCCCTTTTGAAACTCAAAATCGGCATTAACCAGATTGATCAGCACCATGCACCCCAGTGGTAGGCAGAACCATCTTCTTGTGGCAAAGTCCATATTCTGTACAGAAAAAAAAGAGAGAGAAATAGAGAGGATATATTGCTAACTTAAAAAGAAAATTATCAAATTAATGATCTCTTTAAATCTAAAAAAAAAATTCTAAATAATACGTATTCGCTTTTGATCCAGCTAAATGGCCTACTATGTACTTGTTGGTTTTCTTCTAAATTGCCGACTCACAGACCATCCTTTGGAAGGATATTACAATTACAACTTGTTTACCAACATTCTAATAAACAGTCTTCAGGAGCCACTGAGATCCAACACATGTTTATGAAGATGCCATAGATACATTTTATTATTAGAGCTGGAAGAAACCTTAAAAATTTTAGCGTGTGCTCTAACCTCCTCCCTTTACAGATTGGAAACATTCTCCGTGATAGGGCTCTGTAAGGGCTCAGGCCTCCTGTCTCCCTAGCTAAGACTCTGACCACAACACATTCCAACTAAGTGGACCTAAATGTAGCCCATCATATGTGTAACCATGAGGGAAAAGTTTACCCAAATGGTGTAGGACACTCAGACACCATTTTAAGTTTCAGAGTTACTGATATTGAAATGTTCTTTCCTTTTTATTCATTGAAAAGTATTTGTTAGGCATGGAGGGTCCGGTGGGCCCGTGGCTTCTCCCAGGTTGTTGGGGAGCTGGATGGCGATTAACATCCATCCATGAAGTACGAAGACAATAAAGGTGATACAAGCTAATATGACATGGCGCAGGGCCAATGATACTCAGCCAACTCTTGGCATTTTCTAATGGCTCTTTGCACAAGTTTCCCTGCCAACTGGTAGCTCAGTAAACCAGCCTAAAAACACCTGGGTGCAAGTCCAGGACTGAAACCGGCTTGGAAGAGCCACAGAACTGCCGTCTCAAGCTGGCCTTAGAGACGCCCCTTCACACGAGCTTGACAGCCAGGGTGGAGGCGTGCGGTTGTGCAGACAGATCTAGAAGACAGGACTCACTTTCCCCTGTATACCGCCGTCTGCCACCTCCCCAAAAAAGTTAGGATGAAGAGACAAAGCAAATGAAACGAATTCAGGTGATTAAGGTCCTTTCACAACGTCGAAAACGGTACAGATTAGTGACAGGGAGGGACTGGGTATTAGGAGAGAACTTTTCCCCGTGACTTTCAGGCGACGCTGCCTGACCAGGCCCTCCTCCCGGGTGGGGTCACCTGGACGCAGCAGGGCTCCCCGCAGGAATGGGGAACCTCTCGTCCGCGTCCAAGCGCGCGTCCTGGCATGGTGTCCTGTGCGCGCTGCACTCGCCAGGGGAACGCGTGCTGCTCCTGCCTCCGAGGGACAGTGGGTTTCAACTCTCTCTCGGGAGGAACCCCGGCCCTGCAAGCCCTCACCCCCTGCCCAGCTGGACCCACCCCTGGGGCAGGCGAAAGGCGGGAAGCCGGTCTGCTAGCGCTGCCCCGGCGCCCCGAGCTCACCCAGTTGAACTGTCTCTGTCGCTCCACGCTCCGCACCACGCTCCGGGCTGGGAGGCCCTGGGTCTCCAGAAGCGGTGCTCTGGTTCTGCTGCCGCCGCGGGGCTCCGGACTCAGCCCCACAGCCAGGACCGCGCTCCTTTTCTAGGGACAGAGTGAGGGGGCGCGTCCGGGAGGCCCCGCCTCACCTTGTCCATCTTCCCAGCCCCGAGATCCCGAGATCCCAGGGCCAGCGCCTGCGCCAACGCCACCGTTCAGCCTCTCCTCTCTCCTGCCTCCGAGTTTCCTCACATCACAGCTGCTCGGGTCTTCCTCCTCCGATATTACTTTATTTTTCCTTTCCCTCTTTGAGAAGAACCCTCACAGCAGTAGTCTACACACCCAAGCTGTCTCCTCCCTCGACCCTGCAGCCTCCACGCCCTGTTCTATCCAGAGAAAAAGTTCCCAAAAGTTGTTCAGTTGTATGAGTTCTTTATATATTTTACTTTATGACTTTGGGTATTAGGTCCTTATCAAAGCCAGCACTTAGAAATATCTTCTCCCATTTGGTTGGCTGTGGTTTTTTTGTTCATGGTTTATTTAAGATGATTTTAATTTAAAAAAATGCTTGGCTTGGGAAACATTTGCTTAGGATAGGTTTTGTTGTGGATATAATACATTAGATGGATTAATTAACTTGACCAACTGTTAAATCTAAACTACTACATGAGTTTGTCACAGCAATTTTTAAATGTATTGTGTGTATTTGAGTCCCACCCCTGCACCTTCTTTTTGCAACAATAAGATACTAGTACCTTCTCACTCACACCTGTTAAAATGGCTATTATCAATAAGACAAGAAATAAGTGTTAGAGAGGATGTGGAGTAAAGGGAACCATCGTACACTGCTGGTGGGAATGTAAATGGGTGCAGCCACTATGGAAAACCGTACGGAGGTTCCTCAAAAAATTAACAATAGGCTCGGCCGAGGTGGCTCAGTGGTCGAGCCATGAACCAGGAGGTCACAGTTCAACTCCCAGTCAGGACACATGCCAGGGTTGCAGCTCAGTCCCCAATGGGGGTTGTGCAGGAGGCAGCTGATTGCTGATTCTCTTTCATCATTGATGTTTTTATCTCTCTCTCCCTCCCTCTCCCTTCTTCTCTCTGAAATCAATAAAAACATATTTTAAACAATATAGTTACCACCTGACCCAGCAATCCCTCTTCTGGGCAATTACCCCTAAAAAATTGAAAATGCTTATGTTACAGGCAAAATGACAAGACATCAGGTCTTGTGTTCTTGAAGGAAAGATTTGAATCAAGAGACAAAGTGTAGCAAAGTAAAAATTTATTGGCGGGAGCAAAAATATACTCAGGACAGTGAAACAAGGAAGGGCACAGAAGAAGAAACAAGAGGGCCTAGATTGGGCTGCTTTGGCTCACTGAGAAGTCAGAGAAAAGGGGCCTTGGAGACAGGTTCAGAGGGTGAACCTGGAATGAGCTGCTGCTGCCCATTGCTCCCCTGGTTGCAAGTCTTCTGGGGTCCCTTAGAGGGAAGAAGGGGGAAGGGATGGCCTGTGCGTGCTCCCCTGGGACCTTCATCTTGAGCATATTTATGTCTCTCTTGCAGGTGGAAATCTTAGGGGAGGTCAAAGGGGAGGGTCTCCGTAGAATATTCATCAGATTTCCAGGGGTGCTCTTTCAGGGTCCTGGTATCCGCTGATTGGTCAGAGCCAAGGCAGGGGGTCTTTAGTCAATGCAGTTGGTCCTGAGGTCAGCCATGGAGTCACTGGTCTGGTTTTGCTGCTTTTCTGGGCATGGAGTTGAAATACAACTGAGGCCTAGATGTTATTTTTAGGGAGGAAAAGGTCAGGGGGGTCTAAACCACATGAGTAGCCATATAAAAAGTTATGGGGCCGAAACCGGTTTGGCTCAGTGGATAGAGCATCGGCCTGCAGACTCAGGGGTCCCGGGTTCGATTCCGGTCAAGGGCATGTATTGCAGCTGATCGATGTTTCTCTCGCATCGATGTTTCTAACTCTCTATCTCTCTCCCTTCCTCTCTGTAAAAAATCAATAAAATATATTTAAAAAAAAAAAAAAAGTTATGGGGTCCAAGCCGCATGACCAGCAATTTTCTATGGGAGGAAAGGTTACCCTGGGGCTGGTGGTTGGGAGTTGGGGGGTGGGGGGGTCTTGCTTTCCCAGTTTTGCCCGTTACTAGGCATCCAGGGTTTTCTGCCCTGGTGAGTTTCTGTATCTGGCCCATCTTCCTTGCTCTGCTCATGTCTGTCTTACTACCTATAACACTTATTTGTAAAGATATATATACCCTTATATTCATTGCAGCACTATTCACAATAGCCAAGACATGGAAACAACCTAAGCGTCCCTCGATGGATGTGGTACATATATATGATAGAAACTACTCAGCCTTAAAAATGGTGAAATATTACCATTTGCAACAACATGGATGGATCTTGAGGATTTCATGCTAAGTTAAATAAGTCTGATGAAAAATGGTAGCCATATGATTTCACTCATATGTGGAATATAAATCGGAAAGCAACAAACAAACAAAACAAACTCATAGATAAGACATGTATGGCGGTTATCAGAGGGGAAGTGACTAGACTGGATGGTGAACACACTGCAATATACAGACCATGTGTTTCAGAATTGTATACCTAAAACTTATATAATGGTCCTAACCAATGTTACCCCCATAAAGATAATTTTAAAAGAAAATGTGATTGATGCATGCAATGGAATGCTTTTTTAAAAACCATCTTCACCAGAAGCAATATATTCATCACTATCCTATCATGATCATCCTGTTCCCGGTATGTTCCCATTGTCCCTAGACTTCATCTCTGAGTTATATCAGAGAGCATTCTCCCTTTCTCCCCGTCACTTTTGACCCTGACCCCATTTCAGAGTCCCTGCCACTTAATTTAGCCTTACTTCTGCAATTAGGTGTTCATTTTACTACATTACTGTGCACTTATTTGTATTTGTCATCCACTACACATGTTGTCTTTTTTCCATGAGAACCTGTGATCTTCCCTATGAATTTATAAAAATACTATCTCTATTTCATGTTGTTGTTTTTTTAATGACCGACATACAATACCATGGGCACTCAAGATTTTTAGCTGATTTCTACTTCATATTCATGATAATTCTCTTCACTTAGGAAGTTTTATCAGCTTTCCGCAAGACACACCCAAGATTTCCTGGGTTAGTCAGGCAGTGGGCTATTCATTTGTCCCCTTGCTTCCTGCCTTCCAGTCACTTAGTTGCAGTTCTGTCATACGTGTGTGTATCCCACTTCTCCTTTATGCAGCATGCTTCTGCAGGAAATACTGCCCTCACCACACCACACTGAATTCAGAAGAGTACTCCACACAGAGCAGGGACATGCTGACTGACTAATAAGCTGAATATCTACAAAAGAAAAAATGTTCAGTTCATTGACTTTCTGACTCATTATAATGAAGGACATTAATTTAAAATATCTATGATTGCAATTGCCTCTAGGAAACCTTAATAACAATGTATTTATCAAAGTGTGATTCAATGACCTTGGAAGAAAAAAGAGCAGGAAACTAAGATGAAACAAATAAGTACCCTGCAGAGAAAACAAGCAGTCCCTGACTGCTGACTAATTGAAGGGAAAGAAGGCCTTTTTTAAAAAATTTTTTCAGGAACACAGGAGACAATAATAAAATACTGTCTCTGCCATAGGAGAGAAAGAAACGTTCAGGAGAGAAGCTGAAAAAAAGACCATTGATCCTTCCTCCTGCCCAAAAGGACCATTGGTATAAAATATTTTGTTGTCACTTCTTAAGAAAAGCAAGAAATAAAAGTTTGTCTTAGGTTTAGTTTATCTTTATCTTGAGTATAGCTAAAACATAGAAAGTGCATAAACATCATTATTCTAGGATCTTCATTATACTGTTTGCATTTTTAGTGGTTTATTTTTTATTTTGATCCTTCCTCCTGCCCAAAAGGACCATTGGTATAAAATATTTTGTTGTCACTTCTTAAGAAAAGCAAGAAATAAAAGTTTGTCTTAGGTTTAGTTTATCTTTATCTTGAGTATAGCTAAAACATAGAAAGTGCATAAACATCATTATTCTAGGATCTTCATTACACTGTTTGCATTTTTAGTGGTTTATTTTTTATTTATTGTTGACAGTATTGCAGACATCCCCCATTTTACTCCCTTTTGTCCCCCTCCACCCAGTTCCCACCCCACCCCAGGCCTTCCCCACAGCATTGTCAGTGTCCATAAGTTATACATATATGTTCTTTGGTTAATTTCTTCCCATGTCCCCTCCAACCACCTTATTCTGTTCCACACATCCATGCCTCTGGACCTGTTTGTTCATCAGTTTACTTGGTTCATTAGATTCCACATATGAGTGAGATCATGAGATATTTGTCTTTTTCTAACTGTTATTTCGCTTAGCATAATAATCTCCAGGCCCATCCATGTTGTCTCAAAAGATAAGCACTCCTTGGTTTTTACAGCTGCATAGTATTCCATTGTGTAAACGTACCATGGCTTTTTTATCTACTTATCTCCCAGTGGGCACTTGAGCTGTTTCTAGATATTAGTTATTTTAAATAATGCTGCTATGAACATAGTGGTGTATATATTCTTTCTGATTGGTGTTTTGAGATTCTTAGGATATATTCCCAGAAGTGGGGCTGCTGGGTCAAATGGCAGTTCCATTTTAAATTTTTAAAAAATAATTTAAAAAAAATTTTTTTCTTTCTTTTCTTAATCCTCACCCAAGCATATTTTTTTTCCCATTGGCTTTTAGAGAGAGGGAAAGAGAGGGAGGGAAGGGAAGAGAGAGAGTAATATTGATGTGAGAGAGACACATCAGCGGGGGATTAAATCTGCAACCCAGGTATCTGCTGTTGACCTGGAATTGAACCCGATGACCCTTTGGTGCACTGGCTGACACTCTAACCACTAAGCCACAATGGCCAGGGCCCATTTTAAATGTTTTGAGGCAACTCCATACTGTTTACCACAGTGACTGCACCAATCTGCATTGTACTAGGGCTCCCTTTTCTCCATATCGTAGCCAGCATTTGTTTGCTGATTTATTGATAGTAGCCATTCTGGCAGGTGTGAGGTAATACCTCATTATAGTTTTAATTTGCATCTCTCTGGTGATCAGTGATTTGAGCATTTTTTCATATCTATTGGCCATCTGTATGTCCTCTTTGGAGAAGTGTCTATTTAGGTCCTTTGCCCATTTCTAAATTGGATTGTTTGTCTTTCTGGTGGTGAGTTGTATGAGTTCTTTGTATATTTTGGAAATTAACCCCTTATCAGATGTATCATTGGCAAATATGTTCTCCCATACAGTGGGTTTCCTTTTGATTTTGTTGGTGGTTTCTTTTGCTATGCCGAAGCTTTTCAGTTTGATGTAGTCCCATTTGTTTATTTTTTCCTTTGTTTCTCTTTCTAGAAGATGTATCAGTGAAGATACTGCTACATAAGATATCTGAAATTTTACTGCCTATGTTTTCTTCTGAGATTTTATGGTTTTGTGACTTACATTTAAGTCTTTCATTCATTTTGAGTTTATTCTTGTGTATGGTGTAAGTTGGTCGTCATTTCATTTTTTTGCATGTACCTGTCCAATTTGCCTAACTCCATTTGTTGAAGAGACTATCTTTACTCCATTGTATGCTCTTGTCTCCTTTGTCAAATGTTAATTGACCATAAAGGTGTGGGTCAATTTCTGGGGTCTTGGTCTGTTCCATTGGTCTATATGCCTGTTCTTATTCCAGTAACAGGCTGTTTTCTTACAATGGCTTTGTAGTATAGTTTGACCGGTATTGTGATCTCTCAAACTTTGTTCTTCTTTCTCAAGATTGCTGAGGCTATTCAAGGTCTTTTTTGGTTCTATATAAATGTCTGGAATATTTGTTTTAGATCTGTGAAATATGCCACTGATATTTTAATAGGGATTACGCTGAATCTGCTTTGGGTAGTATGGACATTTTAATTATGCTAATTCTTCCAATCCATGAACACTGTATATGCTTCCACTTGTTTGTATCTTCCTCTATTTCCTTTTTCAATGTTCTAGAGATTTTCAAGTATGGGTCTTTTAGTTGCTTGATTAAGTTTAGTCCAGGTATCTTATTTTCTTTTTGTTATTGCAATGGTATTTGAGACTTTTTTTTTAGTTTATCTTTCTGAGTTCATTATTGATGTATAAAAGTGCCATAGATTTCTGGATGTTAATTGTGTACCCTGCTACTTTGCCAAATTCAATTATTAAATCTAGCAGTGTTTTGGTGGAGTCTTTAGGGTTTTTATGTACAATATCCATGTCATCTGTGAATAATGAGAGTTTTACTTCCTCCTTTACAATTTCGATGGCTTTGATTTTTTTTCTTCTTGTCTGATCACTGTAGCTAGGACTTCCAGTACTATCTCTATATATAAAAGCCTAAGCGACCATTATGACTGGTCGACCGAACGACCGGTAGACCAGTCACTATGACGCGCACTGACCAACAGGGGGCAGACGCTCAATGCAGGAGCTGCCCCCTGGTGGTCAGTGTGCTCCCGCAGCCAACCTCCCTCTATTGGCCCAGATCACCTGCCAGGACCCCACCTGTGCAGGAACATTGAATGACAAGTTATAGCCAACATATCAAGATGAAGTAAATGCTTCATACTAAAGTAAGATGTCAGACCCAAATTCATATTTTTTACAGAAATGATCACAAAATTATTGGACTGATGAGGTCCTCCAGTTCCAATGGACAGAGATAGGGGTTGCCTGATCCCTTCTTCATGCTCATTTAGATGTGTAGGGACCTCCAAGAATCCTGCTGAGAGAGCAAACTGTCTTACCCCTGCAGTGGTTAGGCATAATGACTGCAGTCTGCCAATGCTTCTTTCTAGAGAAGAATATTCTAGCTGGCTACTTTACGATGTGGTAGTATTAAAGACAAACTATATATGAATGTACTGATATAAACATTCATTTTCTTATTTTGAATTATTCTTTAAAAATCTAAGAATTCTATTTTACTGTAAATGGCTATTGCTTTATGAAGTACTCTCAGTAACAAGCAACAAAGAAAATGGCTTACGTACATGAGAATCCTGAATATATTATTGACTTTCCTGCTGCATGAGCACTCTTGTTTTGGACAAGCAGGACGCATCATGATCAAAGGGCTTCCTGATAATTCCACTGCCATTCTTATACCTGTAGATGATTAAAAGAAAGTATAAAAAAAAGAAAACAATCAATGACTCATAGTATAGCAATAGCCCCTTAAGATATTTTTAGTCCTCTAGTACAGCGGTTCTCAACCTGTGGGTCGCGACCCCTTTGGCAGTCGAATGACCCTTTCACAGGGGTCGCCTAAGACCATCCTGCATATCAGATATTTACATTACAATTCATAACAGTAGCAACATTACAGTTATAAAGTAGCAACGAAAATAATTTTATGGTTGGGTCACAACATGAGGAACTGCATTTAAAGGGCCAGAAGGTTGAGAACCACTGCTCTAGTACAAGTGGTTGATAATGGGGGGCTTACAAACATGATTCAACTAATTCTTAGGATTTCTATAAATATTTCTAAGAAAGTAACCTTTCAATGATACCCTTCCTATTAAAAACAGGATGCATTAAGAGCAAAGTAAATTCATGTTCTTTAGGAATAAGTTTTATCCACTCACTGAATTCTGGTATCAGAAATATTAAAATTTGCTTCTTTCTTTCATTAGTACCACTACTCTGCTTTATTATTCTCGCTTAATAATTCTAAAAATCATGGCAGTTTTCTAGTACATAGCTGTGTGTGTGAGATAAATTAGTTACTCAGTGATTGTTATAGGAATGGATGAATGAACAAACCATAAATCCTTAGGAAGAAGACAATAAGATAAAGCCACTTTTTTTTCTTTGCATAGGTTTTATTTCAGGACAAAAATTGTATGGCCTAAGGCCCTCACTTTGACAATGCTACATTTTAATTTAGAGAGAGGAAGAGCTTACCTGGTATATAGTTCTCATTTGTTCAATCCACTTGATTTAATTGTACAGTGTAAGACCCCAATTTATAATGGTTCTCAGAGTAACAATATTTTGAATAGCATGAAACGAAAAGAATATTTGAGGTTACTTTTGGGGATTATAAGGCTAATGAGTGAGAATAACTCTATGCCCCACTTCAGGTGATTCATATGTCAGAGGAGTTAGCAAACCAGCTACTGTCTTTCTTAAGAATAAATAAATTAATTAATTAATATTCAGAAAATATATACTGAGTCCAAGGCCTGAGCCAGATGGACCCTGTTTGGTTATATTAAAAAGGATAAGATGTTGATAGCTAAATAGTTGGAGATGGCAATGTATCCAGCTTTTTAAAAAATCTTTTTCAACATTAAGGTGGCAAAAAGATATGAGAACAGAACTTCCAAGAAAGCAACATCATAAATGTTCTCAACTGGAACGTGGACATGATGGCTGGAACTATAGCAGTCATTCTGAGACCATGAGGGGTCTTGAATACAGTGATATGACCAAATTTGTTATTTAAGGGGGGGGGGGACATCCCTGGAGATCATTATGGATAAAGGATTACAGTGAAGAAGAGCTTTGGGTTATATTATTTCCTTTATATATGAAAGCTAGTGAAGCTTGATGACAATTAAGTTATAGAATCAATAAAATAATTGGGCTAGAATGAATCTTATAGAAGCAAAGTCAGCTGTGATATTCTGTTATATTAGTGATACCAAGAAGCCTCCTCTGTTTCCACATATGTCCTACACTGAAGGATCTCCTACAATATAGCTTGAATTTTTTTTAGTAGTTACAAAAAGTAAAAAAATGAATGCTCTGAGAAAATTAACACACTGACTTAAAAATCATGTCAACTAGTAAAATACAGGTATCAAATCCATGCCTGAGATTCCGTTTTAATGCGCACTATCAGAGGAAGGCAGAAAGTTACCTAGTACCTGTAGTAAGAAGAAGTAATTATAAAGAAGAGAAGGGGGTGCATAAAAGGGAGGTTATGAATACTAAAAAGAAAAACAGCTATTGGCTCAGTGGATAGAGTGTCAGCCTACGGACTGAAGGATCCCAGGTTTGATTCTGGCCAGGGGCATGTACCTTGGTTGTGGGCACATCCCCAGTAGGGGGTGTGCAGGAAGCAGCTGATAGATATTTCTGAGTATCCTTCTCCCTTCCTCTCCGTAAAAAATCAATAAAATATGTATATAAAAACCCCACCTATTATTTCAACATTTTGTCTTTGAGATGGCTCTGGGAGAGGAAATGCAGAGGAAGCCTTTTGTTATTAAGTACTAGTTAATCCAATTTAATGATTACTGCTTGCTAACCTATAATGTTCATAACAAAAATTATAGATGCTGAAGAGTATCAGAAAGTTAATCTTACAGTATGTGGAGGTAAACTATTTACATCTTGAATAACTATATTAATATAGAGAAGTGGGATGAATAATATAAAACAATAAAATTATGTGTATGGTTCTACTTGTAGTGAGGTACTTTCATTTATATGCTGCGTAGGAAACTTCCTGGGAATTTGAGTATAGTTGTTGTCTCATAAAGAGAGACCTGAATACTCACTTATAAAGGCTTATGTATTTACACACTTAATCTCCTTCTTTTCCATCTGGGTTAGGCTTATAGTCGATGTCACAGGAAACATCTGCTAAGCAGATCTGAAAGACCTACCCGTCCACCAAAACTCTCTCCCACTGACCTGCTATGGCACCTGAAAATTCCAGCAAT
Source organism: Myotis brandtii (assembly GCF_000412655.1). Lineage (NCBI taxonomy): Eukaryota > Metazoa > Chordata > Mammalia > Chiroptera > Vespertilionidae > Myotis > Myotis brandtii. The sequence continues at coordinate 8,316,514 of NW_005368341.1, read as the reverse complement.
AGAGATATCTGTCTTGAATGAAGTAACCAGAAGCTGTTTACTAGGCAATTATTTTTACTAAGGGTAACTTTCTGCTGATTCCAGCTAGAAACATCTTGACACAATTAATTAGACTGGCTAGCCAGTCCTTGCTACTGTCCCCAAAATAAAGTAGGGGCTGGGTACGTTTTGATATGAGAGTAAAGAAAGAGGAAACTAAGATGCCTGCGGAGGAAGGAAGACCACAGTAGGAGTTCCCTGGAGGGCCCTGGGAAATGAGTTTCTGGTGTAGAGGGAAGGTCCTGTCACTCTAGGAAATTAATGAACACCAGCGAGAAGGGTGTGAAATTGATGACAGACTTCACCTTTGCTGTTTCTAACCTAGTTATGGACAAGCAGAACCAAAGCATGATAGACAAAAGTGGGGATCTAATTAACAGGGTAAGGAGACACAAAGTCAATTTAGATAACCTACAAAGAAGAGAATCAAGCCCTAATAGTTTTGGTTCAGTGGATAGAGCGTTGGCCTGCAGACTAAAGGGTCCCGGGTTCGATTCCAGTCAAGTACCTTGGTTGCAGTTGTCAGCACATCCCCAGTAGGGGGTGTGCAGGAGGCAGCTGATCAATGTTTCTCTCTCATCCATGTTTCTAACTCTATCCCTCTCCCTTCCTCTCTGTAAAAAATCAAGAAAATATATTTTAAAAAAAGAAGAGAATCAAGTTTGACAATTTTCATTTTAGTCTATTGACAAACAGTTTAACATCATACAATATATATCTTTCATAAGGAAATCTCTTTTTAAAAAATATACTTTTTTTAATTTTAGAGAGGGATAGAGAGACAGAAACATCAATGATGAGAGAGAATCATTGAACCATGCAGGCCCCTGCTGGGGGTGAGGCTGCAACCAGGGCCTGTGCTCTGACCAGGAACTGAACCTGACCTCCTGGTTCCTGGGCCGGGGCTCAACCACTGAGCCGCACGGCCGGGCTCGACCCTGCCTCACAGTCCTGTGCTGCTTTCCCGTAAACAGAACACAGCCCACCTTCCGCTGGTCGCACCACACCGCGCATGCGCCTAGCCCTGCGCGAGTACAGCTTACGGCGCATGCGGCTTTCCCCGCCGGAGCCGGCGGAGAAACACAGTCGGCGCCCGGCAATGACGTAGAAAGGCTGCGCGGCGACTCGGCGCAGACACGTTCTGCGGGAGCGAGTGCTGGCGGGTCGCAGTCATGGTGCACTGCGGTTGCGTGTTGTTCAGGAAGGTCCGTGCAGGTGCCCCTCCGCCTGATGGCCGAGGGCCGGGTGCTTCTAGCCCCGCCCGGAGCCTCTGGTTCTCCTCTCCCAGCCCCCCTCTTTCTATTTGGGGATCACTCTCCTGCTTTTTTCTACCGTAGTCTTCTCTCGGGTTGGCCTGGGAGGGGGTGTGTCTGCCTTGCTCGGTTCGGACGGCGATTTGGGGACCGGGTGTGAGATTCTTCTGGGGAATTGTGCGACGTGGGATGGAGAGCTGGGGCGTAGGCCTGCTTTTAGACATGCAATACTGTGTACGTGGAGTGGAGGTTTGACTTTTGCTTTGGGCTCAAATCGTGTATTTTCCTCTTAAGAAATAGTATTCGTAGTCCTAGGCCGTTTACATACACATTTTATCTTTAGTGCATGGTTCTTAAGAGCTTTCTAAAGACGACTTTTCATCAGTGTTAGGTACGTTCTTATCAGAGAGGAAGGGAGAGAGAGAAATGAAAATATGTAATAATAGGCTTGCCTTCTTGCAAGAAATTTAGGTCAGTTTTTGTGTAGTGTCGGTTTTAAAATCAAACTGTAAAAAAATGTACCGTTGCTTCACATTTAAAAGCCTCTTTGAGAGCCTTACTAGTAATGCTTTTTGCAACTAGCCAGCATTATAGTACAGGCATTACCTTATTACTAACGATGAGATTGAGATATTTCTTTTAAATTTGGGTTCGAAGTCTCTGAATATGTTCAGTCTAAAGCAGTGAAAATGCACAAACTACTGCATTTTGTTGTGGATAAATTAATAAAAAGTCCACTTGTGTAACCTTACTGCCATGAAAGGTCACTTCCAATCAGTGTCGTTGCAATTGGAATCTAATTCTTCTGATCTAGCCTCGCCAGAACGAAAGCCTAAGTTCACGTCCAGAGAAAAATGCTCTGGTTGGCCCTCAAGTTTATCTTTTATATATTTCTCCCACCCTATTCTCTTACAACACTCTGTTTTATGAATACATTTGCATAGTTAAATGAGTCCCTGCAATTCGATTCTTTGCTATGACCCATGCACCGCGATCTCAGGTCTGAACTGCATAGGCACCACCAAGAGAGCTTTTGCTAGATGTCCTGGCTTGAGGTAGCCTCTCCCCCTCCTCCAGAGTATATCAGAAAGGTCAGCGGAGTGCATGTATTTTGCAAAAAGTTTACAGATGTTTTTGATACTTGCAACTACTCTAGATAACTAAAGATGTGAAGATTATTAATTTAAGAAATTACTCTGTAAGGAATCTTGATAATCTGAGAGTTAATACATAGGCTCTTTACCTGCAAGAAGGTCTTGATTTAGTCAGGGAAACAAGTAAATACTAAATGCAGTATAAGATTTCAGAAAGTGTACTAATACCAATAGAGGTATAATCAAATGACTAAGAGGTCGGCAAAGTTGGTAAGTGTTGATTAAAGGAATTAAGAAAGACATCAGCAAATGGCATTCAGGTAGGTTTACGGTAGAAAACAAATTACAGAAAGTAGAGGAAAAGCATGAGCAGAGTGGCATGGAGGTGTAAAAGTATAACTAATAGTACAGAGCAAAAGAGGAAAAACATACGAGGGGTTGAACGAATGGAAATGAACCAGAGGTAGGTTAAGAGTTTTGAATATAGTGCTGAGCATTTTATTTTTTTAATATATTTTCATTGATTTTAGGGAGGAAGGGAGAGGGAAAAAGAGATAGAAACATCAATGATGAGAATCATTGATTGGCTGCCTCCTGCACACCCCACACTGGGGATCGAGCCCACAATCTGGGCATGTGCCTTTGATCAGAATCACACCTGGGACCCTTAGTCCACAGGCTGACGCTCTCCACTGAGCAAAACTGCCTAGGGCAGTACTGAGAATTTTAGACTTTATTTCATAAACAGTAAAATATACACAGACACACAAAAACCCTTGAATGGTTTTTGGATAAGGGAGAAACATGCTTAAGGGATCCATTTTTGGAAAAATAGCTCAGTCAGCAAGATGGATGGGTTGAGGAAGGAATGACTAGACACTGATAGACCAGTTAGGAGCTAATGTAACGATTAAGGTACAAGGGCAGGTTGTACCAGGAAGGAAAGAGCTAGGGCTTCGGGAAAAGAAGCAGGTATAATCAAAGATTCCCACATGTAGTCTCCATGAGTAGTAAACTGCTTCCATCATTTGAAAACATTGGAGGAACAGACTTCACCTAAGGAAAAGTTTGGTTTTGTCATAGTAACATGTATTTGAGATGACTTATCCTTTCAATACCCAGGAACAAGTTACATATTTGAGGGGGTCTCTATTATAAGTTAAATACAGATCTTGTTCTCAGTTGCTCTAGACCCGTGGTCGGCAAACTGCGGCTCACGAGCCACATGCGGCTCGTTGGCCCCTTGAGTGTGGCTCTTCCTAAGCCTTAGGAGTACCCTAATTAAGTTAATAACAATGTACCTACCTATATAGTTTAAGTTTAAAAAATTTGGCTCTCAAAAGAAATTTCAATC
>NW_005368341.1:8306828-8312718 GCF_000412655.1 Myotis brandtii | reverse complement strand
CAGGAACAAGTTACATATTTGAGGGGGTCTCTATTATAAATTAAATACAGATCTTTTTCTCAGTAGCTCTAGACCCGTGGTCGGCAAACTGCGACTCGTTGGCCCCTGGAGTGTGGCTCTTCCTAAGCCTTAGGAGTACCCTAATTAAGTTAATAACAATGTACCTACCTATATAGTTTAAGTTTAAAAAATTTGGCTCTCAAAAGAAATTTCAGCCCTTGTACTGTTGATATTTGCTCTGTTGACTAATGAGTTTGCCGACCACTACTCTAAACTATTAAGCTTACATCTTAGTGATGTCCAAATGACAGAGAATATCTCACCTAGGTAATAGTTACTGGTACAGGCTGAAATCACCCAGGGGAGACAGTCTAGTTTGAAAAGTGGACCAGTGTCAGAGACCTTGAGGATAGGTGGGACAACAATTGATAATTGGGGGGGAAAAAAGGTTTTAAGAGTTAAATGGGAAGAGGAGGTCAGACAGGAGATGAACTGAGAAAAGACTTTAAATTTTGCGTTCAGGAAGCCCCTTTTTATTTTTTCAGGCATTTTAGAGGCAACAAATACCTAGGAAGGAGTTCTTATTGGTAAGCACATTTGGTATACAAATGTTCTCTTTCTCCTTCTCTTTTTAAGTATGGAAACTTCGTTGATAACCTAAGACTCTTCACCAGGGGAGGAAGTGGTGGAATGGGTTACCCTCGCTTAGGTGGAGAAGGTGGAAAAGGTGGTGACGTCTGGGTGGTAGCCCATAAAAAAATGACTTTAAAACAACTTAAAGACAAATATCCTCAGAAACGGTTTGTGGCTGGAGAAGGAGCAAACAGTCGGTGAGTATTTATTGAATGACTTTGATTTTATGAAAGTAATCCCTCCCAAAAGGAAAAAAAATTAAAAGATAAAGTTGTAATTAGTGATTTGAAGTAAATTATATCCTGTAACTGAGCAAAAATCTTCATTTGTCTCAACTCTAGTAAAGATACAAGATAGTTACTAAGAAATGTTTTGGGATATTCAAACTTTTTATCCTTTTCTTCTCCCAATGTCTGTTTATATTTGTTTGCACTTCCTCTGTGGAAACAGAAAGTAAATTCCCACTGTTTTCTTCTTTTGGGAAACCTTTCTCAAATCTCAGCCAAGCTACTCCATCCCATCACCACCAGTAGTTCTGCCAGCTTCTTATAGGCAGTGCTGAAAATTTAGAACCTGTTTCACTGATATCTCTTATATGTTTTCCCCTTTGCTTCTGTGTCGTTCTTTCTGTGACAAAACCTTTCCTTTATTTTTCATTAATGTTGTTATTTTCTGTGGAACATACTATGTTGGCCTCAAAATATGAGAAGGATTTTTTCTTTTGTTATAAAGAAAATGAAGAAAAAAAATCTTAAAGCTTCCATCAAATTGCAGGCTATGATTCCTCAGGCCTATCTTATTCTGTTATTCCATAGGAGGTATTGGTATAACAGCTAGGTTTTATGTCTGTTTCTTTTTTTTTTTTCTTTCCACAGAAGTGTTTTGATATGTTTATTTGTCATAGTACCAGATGATGAAATGTGACACTTACTTGGGGGATGGATATAAGTAAAGGATAGAGTCTGGGATACTAAACACCCTATAACAGACACAACAACAAAAACAACCTCAAATTATTCTGCCCAAACTATGTGGCAGCACCCCCTGCTTGTAAGAAAATCTTTGGGGAAATCCTTTAAATTTCTTTTGAGCATTTTGTTTTATGAGACCATTTTATAGGACAAATTTTAAGAGCCTTATATTTGTTAGAATTCAGTAATTAAAGTTTTGAATACAGAATGTTATTTTAAAGTGTTTAGATCAGTGGTATACTTAAAGGTGGTATACAGTGTTTAAATGTTAAGAGAGATTTAAATAGAACATATTTCTTACTGGATTGTGTGTTGAATTTTTAGAACAGAGAGGCTTAAATCTAAAGGATTAATGGGAACCAGCTGGGTGAAGGGGAGAAAAAAGCATTGCAGAAAAGGTAACATGAACAAAGGCCCAGTGATAGAAGACAAGTAGCAGTATAAGACACTCAAAGAAGGCCAGCGTGGCTGGAATGCAGAAAACACAGAATATAGAGGAAGATGAGACTGGAAAGATAGGTACAGGCCAGACTTTAATTCAGACAGTCATTATTTATGAAATATTGCAATATTCTCCAATTTGGTCTCCTGTCTCCAGTCTCAGTCATCACCTTCAATCCATTCTTTATCCAGTTATTCCTAGAGTGATTTTTCTAAAACATCATCTTGTTAATGTTACTTGCCTACTTTAAATCCTTCAATGTTCCCTGTCTAAGATAATCTTCAAACTTTCCAACAGAGCATATCAGTCTCTTCATGATCTGGACTACAGTGTCTTTCGTTCACAACACACTACCGTACTTGTACCAGTGTTATGCTAGAAATAACTGTTATTTCTCCAAACAGCTTGTTCCTTCCTAATCCAGTATGTGTGTGTGTGTGTATACACACATATAAATATAGATATATATACACATATATATTTAGTTTGCCAACAGATCCTTTCCTTTCTTGTTGTCTGGCAAAGTCCTATTCTCCTTTCAAGTCTTGGTTTACACACTACTTCCAAAATATAGATAACTGAGTCAGATTTTAATTTCATATATCTAATAACATGTCTACTAAAAATCAGACTACTTTTGTTCACCATGAAATCATCTCCCAGTAAACTGGATTATGCTTGCTCAACTATGAAAATTATCAAATACTATTTCAACCATTTAAAAAACTATCCAATGTTATTCTGAAATTTAAGTGTCAATGTTTTTAATAAAATATTTTAATAGAAAGTTCACCAATGGTAACAAATAAGAATGAAATTAAATCTTGCCTCTACTTTGTAAAAATTACAACATACATCCCAATAAGAGAAGTGTTCTATTTAAGTCTTTCTTTACTATATTTCTAATTCATCCATTACTGTCAGCCTGATTCATTCATTCAACTAATGTTAATTGAGTTTCCACTATGTACCAATCACTGTACTAGATGCCTAGGATACAATGATGATCTAAATTAATATGTTCTCTTCCCTTCTGCAAGTTACTGTAGTGTAATGGGAGAGCAGACATTAATCAGACACCTGAAAAATGAAAAATTATAATTGTGACAAGTCATACGAATGAGAGAGCCTACACATGTGTGGGTCTGGGAATTCTGACCTACTCATGGAGTTCAGGAATAAAAAGGTTTTATAAAAGGTCACCTATAATTTCGGAAATAACTTGTACTAACCTTTTCTTGACTTTTCTGTGTGTTTACACAAATGTAATCTTGTGTGTGTGTAGATAGTTTGGGGGTACAAAAATGAGAGGACAAAATTTTGCAACCTCCTCTTTTCACTTAAATTTTCTGTGCTATTTTTACTATGGCTGCAGAGTATTATAGTATTGGAAATAATATTATTTTGTCATTCATCTATTTAGGTAATTATTGATTTTTTTACTGTTATACTCAATGTAACACACATTCATGTATATATAGTAGTTTACATGTTTGTTCAATTATTTTCTTTTAGGATAAATTCTCAGAAGTGAATTTTCTAGTTAGAAGTTTGTACCAATTTATTCTCTCATGAGCAGCTAGATGAACCCCCTGTAATTAAAGTACTCTCAGTTGAGGTCAGTTTTTTAAAAGCTTTGTTATTCAATTGATTTTTCTTTTTCTAGTTTATTTGTGTACATTTCAGGTGTTCAAGATATTAATTTATTATGATTTGTAATGACTTTTGGTGGTTAGCTTGGTAACTTAAATTATTATTTAATATTTTTATTGGGATATGATAGTTTAAAATGCAAATAAATAATTAGGGATAATTTTATTTTTCCTTTATATTTGGCCATTTAACATCTACATCAGAAGAGTTGGTTGCCAGTCTTCTTTATAGGCCATTATATTTGCTTGAAGCATAAGCCATTTAATTTTGTGGGTTTTCCTTATTTTATATTAGAGTTATTTATTTGTTTGTTTGTTTGTTTATTTATGTAGTGTTAGTGCACTGAAAGGCTCCAAAGGAAAAGATTGTGAAATTCCTGCACCTGTGGGTATTTCAGTAACTGATGAAAATGGTAAAATTATAGGTAAGTGTACTGTAGATTCTAAAGTTGTGTTTGGGAGCTGTGGGGAATAGCACCTCTTGAGTTTAGAATTTTTTTTTTTAAACATTAATTGCTAATTTATGAAAGAACTTTTTAAAATGTTATGTAAAGGCTGTTCAAAATTAACTGCTAGATTTCAGATTATTTTAAAGATATAAGAGTATTTAACTTGTTTTTAAAACATAAACTAATCTCTTTGAACTGCATACAAAAGTATTTTCCAGGGTCAAGCTTTTTTTTTTTTTTTTTTTTAATTTCAGAGAGGAAAGGAGAAGGAGAGAGAGAATTGAATCACGACCTCCTACTTCACAGGTCGATGCTCAACTAGTGAGTCACTCCGGCCAGGCCAGGGTCAAGCTTTTAATAGAAATTTCTGGTATCTATTTCTGAAAGAAAAATGTCATTAGTGGATTAGCTTCACTTACTAATCTTGGTTCTAAGTGTCTTTATTTCTCTTTTTAAGGAGAACTCAATAAAGAACAAGACAGAATTTTGGTAGCTGAAGGAGGTCTTGGTGGTAAATTCCTTACAAATTTCTTACCATTGAAAGGCCAGAGACGAATAATTCACCTTGATCTAAAACTTATAGCTGATGTAGGTCTAGTGGGGTAAGTATCAGTCATATCTTTATTTTTATACTTCCAGAAAGAGAGTTCATGAATAGGAAATAAACATAAATGGTAATTTGGGGCCAGCATTATTTCTCTTTTATGAAATTTGTGCATTGTTGGTATACTTAGAGAATATGCTGTTGAATGTAGTTATTTTCACAATGTCATCATAGAGTTTCATATTGACTATTCATATATCAAAGATTATAACAATTGAATAGGCTAGTGAAATGTTAGAAAATGAATAAAGAAAAAGATCAATCAAAAGCAGTAGTATAAGAAGGCAAAACAATGTCACCAGATATTAAGGAATAAAATGAGAAATCTGAACAACCACACTTTTAAAAGTATATAAAAAGAAGGGAAAAATAATTAAGCTATACTCTTTTTAAAATACATTTTTATTGATTTCAGAGAGGAAGGCAGGGGGAAAGAGAGATAGAAACATAAATGATGAGAGTAAATCATTGATTGGCTTCCTCCTACACACCCCTGACTGGGGATTGAACCCGAAACCCGGACATATGCTCTTGACTGGAATTGAACCCGGGACCCTCCAGTCCAAAGGCCGACACTGAGCCAAATCTTAATAAAGGTATTGATGTATCATTAATCAGATGGCTCAAGGCTGGTACAGACAGTCTCAACCATCAGACTTAGACTCTATTGAGCAGCAAGTTGGATCTTGCAATGACTGTTTTCCTATCCTTTACGCTCTGCTTAGGATTTGTCCACTCTCAGTACTGTAGACAACCTTACAATGTTATCCTCTTCCACCAGCCTCCCATGTTTTCATTAAACAATGCTGTTTAGCTTTGGGTTTGGAGTGCTTGCACTCAACCAACTGGAGAGAGCTAGATTACAAGATAAAGAGTAGATAAAGGAAGGGAAAACTTTAGCTTTGCATTTCTTCTCTCTCTCTCTCTCTCTCTCTCTCTCTCTCTCTCTCCCTCTCTCCCCCTCATCCTCCCCCCGGCCCCATTACAGCATTACACAGTGGTCGATAGAAGGCCTAAGCAAAAGGTAGGAGAAACTGCTGCCAAGTTGAGTACGAAACTGCCATTCCATTCCTTGCCTTCCCATAGGTTCTTTTTTTTTTTTTGAAATAAGTCTTTATTGTTCAGATTATTACAGTTGT
>NW_005368341.1:8219354-8305754 GCF_000412655.1 Myotis brandtii | reverse complement strand
TTTTTTTTTTTAAATATATTTTATTGATTTTTTACAGAGAGGAAGGGAGAGGGATAGAGAGTTAGAAACATCGATGAGAGAGAAACATCGATCAGCTGCCTCCTGCACACCCCACAATGGGGATGTGCCCGCAACCAAGGTACATGCCCTTAGCCGGAATCGAACCTGGGACCTTTCAGCCCGCAGGCCGATGCTCTATCCACTGGGCCAAACGGGTTAGGGCTAGAAGATTCTTGAGTAAACTTATAACCGTGATTTTGAACTCTATATCCAGTCGTTTGCTTTCCTCCATTTCTGTCATTTGTGACCTGTTTCTTTGTCTCTGCATTTTGGCTGCTTCCCTGTGTTGATAGAGTGGCTTTGTGTGCTAGGTGTCCTATAGGGCCCAGTGGCTCAGCCTCCCCAGTCTCCTGAGGTGGACACTCTTGGTGCACCCCTTTGTGGGCTGTGTGCACAGTCTTGTTGTAATTAATCCTAGATTGCTGTTGGTATCACTGGGAGGAATTGACCTCCAGACCAATTGGCTGTGAAGACCAGTTATGTCTACAACAGGAGAACTGCTGTGCTGGAAACACCCTTATGGGGCAGGACTTGCTTCAGTGGGGCTTTGGTGCTCACTGAGTCTGCCCCCTGAGTGTGTCTCTTATGGATGTGAAGGGTTGTAATCTGGTATGGTCTCACTCTGACCACTGGGTACACTGGCTCTTGGATCTCCAAGGAGATGCAAAGTCAGCCACTGCCTGAGGCCACCCAGCAGGAGCTACAGAGAGATCTGCAGATTCCTCCTCTTTGTTTGGGGTTTGGAGGTGCCCAGATGATGCGCAGCTGTGAAGCAATGCAGGCTGCTGAGGAGCCTTATGCCTTCTTTTGAAAGCTCTGGGGCTCTTTGACCCAGGTGCAGTTTGTTAGGTTTTAGATTACAAAAGGCCAGGTCATTCATATGCAAAATCCTCTGCTCACAGCTTGGGTGGGGTTGTAAATTGGGTGGGGTGGGGTCTCAGGGATTCACTGGGCAGTGCAAACAGCAATGGTTGCCTGTCAGTCAGTCCTGCCCTGGATAAGTCCCTGGATCTCTGTGTCTCGCGGCCCGTGCAGGAACAATGATCGCTGCAAGCACCTCTGAGAGAAAGCCGCCCTCGTGTTCCGGCCCGATGCCAGACAGTCCAGTTCCCCATATGAGTCTGGGTCCCCAAAGTCTCACCCGGAACTGGAGTTCAGAGCAGTTGGGAGCTTTTATCTTCCTCCCGATTGAAAAAGACCACAGCATACCCAGTTTCCAGCCAATTTCAAGCGTCTCTGTACCTCCGCTCTTCCGCACCTCTGCACCTCCTACCAGTCTCGATGTGCTTTTCTCTTTCTCTCTAGTTGTCGGACTTCCACTCAGCCAGCCTTCCCGTGATTCTGGATGATGTCCGTTTTGTCTTTTAGTTGTAGTTTTGATGTGGTTGTGCGAGGCAGCAAGTTCAGGTGTTTACCTATGCCGCCATCTTGGTTCCTCCCCGCATTGGTTCTTTCTAAGCTCTTTTCATCTTCCTCTCCAGCCATCTCACTGCTTCTTTACCAGACTCTTCGCTGTGAGTCTCTCCTCTTCCCATGCCTGTCAAGGTCTTACCAGCAGTGACTTGGAGTTCACAGAGGCCCCGTTCCTGCTGAAGTTGTAACAGGGAAAGATGTGATCCTGGCATTCAATCTTGCCATTCACATGTAATTTTCCCCTCAAGGTTTATGAGTCATAGGCTCTGTAATACTATATATTTTTCAAACATTACCAATTTAATAGAGTTTTATGGATATGGCTGAGAATCCAGCCATTCACTTTCTCATTTGGTAGAAAAATGAGTTTCAAGTTCCATGAAGATACCTTTACAGACTAAGAAAAGCTCAGCAGGGCTGAGTAGTAAGAGTTGAGTGGGCATGAGACTATTTGTATTAGAATCTCTAGTCCTCAGGAGGCAAACTAGCTACTCTTGGATACATTGTACTGTCTAAGTTTTTGTTCACTCATCTTCAATAGTGAATGGGGCGTTCTCATCTTAAGACGTTGGTAAGATATTACATTTGCAGTACAACATATGCTTTGGATTTATAAATGCTCAGTGAATGAATGGTCACTGCTATCATGATCATTATATTGCCACCTTATAAGAGGCCACTATAGTGAAATGCTAAGCTTTTCAGAAGTGGGCTTGGAATTGCAGTAAATAATTAGCACATCATAATTCTTAAGCACAATGTTTAACATTTTTCTAGTGCTTTTAAGTTAGGTAGCTATTCTTAAAAAGTTACTGCTGTGAATACCAGCATAAGCAGAAATCCTTTTAGCTAGTCTCAGCAGTGAAGTGAACCTTTGAAGAAAGGTATATAACATACACTTGTACTGCTATTGTCAAAGCTGACCTTTACATAGATTGGATTTCAGCCTCTAAAATTTTCATTCCATACTCTTTAAGAAAAATCTCAACTGTCTGTTCTTCAACCATTACCATCCTTTTTCTTCTCATATTTTGATCTTTTAGAAATACAGAGATGCTTACATCTTTACTATTATGAAAATAGGATATTGGAAAAAATAAGCAAGTCTAACTAGTGATGATCATGGATAAAAGGTTGCAATTTACTTTTCAAATAGTTACAAGAGACTGGGTTTAACAGGATATAAGAAAATACTGTATTTCCAAGGGAAGCAAGTCATTAAGAAATCTCACATAATTTAATTCTAAATTTATTATAGAAATATTTTTAATGAAAAAAATTGTTAAAAGAGATCCATTAAGAGCTTATACATTTTTATAGAATTTGAAATTAATATTTGCAAAATATTACACTGTTATTCCAAATGAAAGTTTGGCAGAGTTTTGAAAGAAGAACTTTCTCAAATTTGAATGACAGCTCTGTGAAGGTAGGGATCACATTTGCCTCATTGATTGCTATTTTTCTGGTGCCTATGATATTGCTTGATACAAGTCAATGTTCAATAAATATTTGTTGGATAATTTTTTTATTCAGTTATAATTGACATATCAGTTTCAGGTGTACAACATAGTGATTCAATATTTGTATATTACAACATGATCACTATAAGTCTAGTTAACATCTATCACCACACCTAGTTATGAATTTTTTTCCTATGATGAGAAAGTTTAACATTTACTCTTATCAACTTTTAAATATATAATACAGTATCATTATATAGTAGTATTTACTATAGTCATCATACTACATATTATATGGCCCATGACTTATTTATGTTATAACTAGAAATTTGTATCTTTTGACCCCCTTTACCCATTTTGTCTACCCCTTCTTCCCCACCTTCAGCAACCACTAATATGTTCTGTCTATGAATTTGATTTTTTGTTTGTTTAGGTTCTATGTATAAATGAGATCATATACTATTTGTTGTTCATGGTCTGAGTTATTTCACTTAGCACAATGCCCCAAGGTCCATCTGTGTTGTCAAAAGTGGCACTATTTCGTCCTTCTTACAGTTGAATAATATTCTCTCTAAAAAAAGCCAATTAAAAAAAAAGTTATTTTAGACCCACTAAACAACATAAGTAATATTTTATTAGCGTTCGCTAGAGATTGTAGATTACAGGTATTTATATTAGTTTATTTTTGTTATCCTGTGCTACACTAGTTTTATTTATATAATTTGAATTATTTAGTCACAATACTAAAACATTGTCAGTGTCCAGCATGAATTTATCTTGACCTATTTCATAAGTATATTTTGTTCCTCAAGTTTTTCAAGATTATTTTAAAGTTATACTCTTCTTTTAATCCCAGAAACATTCAAGAAATTTGCTTTTTAAATGTTAAGAATTCAGAGATAAACAATATTAATAGTATGATATTTGTTGCAATGTATAAATTCATTTTCTCATTTCAGATTCCCAAATGCTGGAAAATCCTCTTTGCTAAGTAAAATTTCTCACGCAAAACCTGCAGTTGCAGATTATGCATGTAAGTATAAGTCGTTTTGTATTTTAATGTGTAGTGGTGAATTTTTAAAAACTAATCTTTCTCGTAGTATGAATAAAATGACAACTCATGAGGGTAGCCTTATGAATTTGAAAACTCTTGGCAGAATATATGCATTTCCCATTAATCTTTGAAACTTCTGCTGCCCTCAGCAGTTTCTGGTACTTGTTACTTCCTTTGTTGCATTTACTTTTCTGTTGCATAATTATTTATTTGGTTTAGTTATGATTTTATGAGGCTAGTGCAGGATTGGTGAGGCTTGAAGATCACTGAATGCGAAAGGACTAGACCAGACATAGTGATAGAAGTCTAAATTCTGGTCCATCCACCAAGCTTCTTCAAGTGCAGCAGAGAAACTTTGAGGCCCACTAATTAGATTGGACTGTGCATATTATAAACATCTGTGTTTGTTCTTTTCCAAGTTTATTGTACATAGCAAAAATAATTGTACCTTCTATATCAACAAATGAGAACATAATCCGAATTAACTTGTTCACAGAAAAGTATTTTTTATTTTATACATAATGCTAAGACAGTTTTGAGAGTATCGCCCTTTATTTTAGGCTTTATTTATTATTGCTTTTTTCTTTTAGTTACAACATTACAGCCTGAACTTGGAAAGATCATGTATAAAGATTTCAAACAGGTGGGTATTTTTAAAGTAAGACACTTGTAAAAAAATTAAAATAAAGTAACAGACTTGGTTGGAAGTGAAAGTACTTGCTTTTGGTACTTAGACTTTATATTTGACTGTTTCTGTGGTGTTCGGGGGAGAGGGACAGTTGCAAGATTTTGTTTTTAGTAAGTGAGACTGTGATCAAGTCAGTAATGAGTACTATCAATAAAATATTGTATAAGAATGTAGCTTTTTAAAATAGGTATTATTTTTTATATTTTTTAAAATTTACTGGGGTGGCTGGTTAATAGTTATATAGGTTTCAAGTGTACAATTCTATGCTACATCTGTATATTACATCACCTGCCCACCACCTAAGCTTGACTCATCTTCCATCACCACATATATGATCCCCTTTAACCTTTACTACCCCTCACCCCGCTTCCTTCTGGTAACCAGCTTACTGTTATCTGTATCTATGAGTTTTTGTGTGTGTATTTTTCTTGTTTGTTCACTTGTTGCTTTCAGTGTTATGTCCCATATATGATTTCACTTATATGTGGATTGCACTCGGGTGAGAATGTAACTTCCTGTTCTTTGGAAGTTTAAGTCCAGTTTGTCATTATAACATCTTATCTTCTTTATTTTCTTTCTTTTTTTATATCCTCACCCGGGAATATGTTATTTTTTATTTTAGAGAGAGAAGAAGGGAGAGGGAGAAAGAGAGAGAGAAACATCAATGTGAGAGAGAAACATCGATTGGTTGCCTCCCATACTCACCCCGACTGGATGACACTACGACACACCAACCAACTGAGCCACATTGGCTAGGGCCTCTTCTTTATTTTCTTCCTTTTTTTTAAAAAAAAACATTGATTTCAGAGAGAAAGGGAGAGGGAGAGATAGTAACATCAATGATGAGAGAGAATCATTGATTGGCTGCGTCCTGCACACCCCCTACTAGGGATCAAGCCCACAACCCAGGCATGTACCTGACTGGGAATAGAACCGTGACCTCCTGGTTCTTAAATTGATGCTCAACCACTGAGCCATGTGACCAGGCTTCTTTATTTTCTTAATCTCTGTGCTCATTGCAAGTCCATATTTACTTCCATGTTTGATTATTAATTTTCATTAACTAAAAACATTTTTTAAAGTTCATGGAAATGATTTTATTTCAACTTTCTCTTTAGAAAAGTTTTAGTTGAATGGGACTTTGACCTTATCTAACTATTAAAAATTATTTTTCTTTAATAAGGAAGAACTGTAGATGTTTTTCGTAATTAGACTAAAACAAAAATATGTAATGTACGATCAGCAATCATGTTCCTTGGTATTTGCCCAAATGAGTTGAAAACTTATATCCAAACAAAAACCTGCACACACATGTTTGTAGCAGCTTTTTTGGTAATTGCCAAAATTTGGAATCAATCAAAGTTGTCCTTTAGTAGATGAATGGGTAAATGTTGGCAAATCCAGAAAATGGAATATTATTCAGCACTAAACAGAAATGTGCTACAAGCTATGAAAAGACACAAAGGAATCTTTTTTAAAATGTTACCAGCACTTTATTTTTATTTATTTATTTATTTATTTATTTTATTGATTTCAGAGAGAAGAAGGGAGAGGGAAAGAGAGATAGAAACATCAAGAGAATCATTTTGGCTGCCTCCTGCACGCCCCCTACTGGGGATCGAGCCTGCAACCCAGGCATGTGCCCTTTACCAGAATCAAACCCAGAACCCTTCAATCTGCAGGCCGACACTTTTATCCACTGAGCCAAACCAGCTAGGGCGACACAAAGGAATCTTAAATGCATATTACTAAGTGGAAGAAGCCAGTCTGAAAAGGTTGCATACTGTATGACTCCAATTATATGAGATTCTGGGAAAAGGCAAAAAAAAACTATGGAGATAAGAAAAAAAAAAAATCAGTGGTGGCCAAGAATTAGGGGGAATGGAAGGAAGGGATGAATAAGCAGAGCACAGTGGATGTTTAGGGCAGTAAAACTATTCTGTATGATACTCTAAATGGTGGATATGTGTCATATATTTGTCAAAACTCATAGAATGTGCAGAACCAAGAGTGAATCCTAATGGACTTTTGGTGATGATGTATCAATGTTTCATATAATCCATTGACATAATTCAAAAGAAATAAGATTTATACTGCTTTAACAGTGGTACAACAGTAAATTAATAAAATTTTAAGTTATATAGAATAATAAATACTAAGCAATTATAAATACAAGGTAATATGAATATAGCAAACAATACTTAGAGAAAAAGAGAGCATTGTTTGTAATTTTTAAGGGAAATTACTAGAGAACCTTCAAACAAAATTTCAGGACATGAGACCTCTGTAGTGTACACTGCTTTGTCACATACTCTGAAATCTTTATTCACAGGAGCAGTGTGTGTAGAGCAGTGTTTCCCATACCTTATTGCTATTCAGAATGATTTGGGTAGCTTAAGAATAACAATGATAAGTGAAGCCTGCACTCCAGAGATTTGAAACCAGATCTCTTAGGTGTGGGGCCTGGGCATCTGTAATTTATAAAACTGATTATGATGTGCAGTAAGGTTTGAAAACCACAGATGTAGGATAATGGCTAATAGTGCTTATGATCTCCAAAGGAAAACAGGGATGCTATATCCTTTACTTTTTAAGGATGGTCAATAGTCCTCCTGATAGATTATGAATAGAAAAGGACATTAACTACATAAAGAATTTAAAATTTTTTTTTTTTTACTTTATAAATTGTTTATTTCCCCCTTTTTTATCAGAAAAAAAAATGTAGTAAGATCTCCTCTTGTGCTTATGGTTGCCTTTATTTCTTTGTAATTCTGTCAGTTTTAAAATATATGCATAACAGGATGTTAAAATTGAAATTTTGATCAGGACTCTGTCAAAGATTCATAAATAGCTGAAGTAAAACCAATGAATCATTGAAATATTAATTAGTAAAAATTTATTTGGCACACACCAAAAAGACAGTTTGCAAACTGGGAGCATTAAAACCAAAACATGGAATGAGGCTCAGGGGTATGTGTTATAAAGCAGTTTATATAGTGAGGAAGCAGCAACTGTTCATCAGAGTGATCGGTTATAATAGAATTTTCTTAAGTGATAGGGAATTGGTCAGTGGTTACCTCATATCAACCTTGGGAATCAGTTCATGTTACTAATGATTTTCAGAGGCATAAGCAAGAAATGACCAAGGACAAGTTAGTCTTGCAAAATAAGCTAAATTATGCTTTATCTTTTAAAAAATCTATCTTTATTGTTTTTTGTTTTTTTTGCATCTTATCCATTTTATTTATTTATTTATTTTTTAAATCTTTATTGTTCAGATTACATTTGTTCCTCTTTTTTTTTTCCCCCATAACTCCCCTCCTCCCAGTTCCCGCCCCACCCTCCGCCCTCACTCCCCACCCACTGTCCTCATCCATAGGTGCACGATTTTTGTCCAGTTTCTTCCCGCATCTCCCATTCCCCTTTCCCCCCCAAGAATAGTCAGTCCATTCCCTTTCTATGTCCCTGATTCATTATAATCACCAGTTCATTCTGTACATCAGATTATTTATTCACTTGATTCTTAGATTCACTTGTTGATAGATGCATGTTTGTTGTTCACAATTTGTATCTTTACCTTTTTCTTCTTCCTCTTCTTAAAGGATACCTTTCAGCATTTCGTATAATACTGGTTTAGTGGTGATGAACTCCTTTAGCTTTTCCTTATCTGTGAAGCTCTTTATCTGACCTTCAATTCTGAATGATAGCTTTGCTGGATAAAGTATTCTTGGTTGTAGGTTCTTGGTATTCAGCACTTTGAATATTTCTTGCCATTCCCTTCTGGCCTGCAAAGTTTCTGTTGAGAAATCAGCTGACAGTCGTATGGGTATTCCCTTGTAGGTAACTGAGTTTCTTTCTCTTGCTGCTTTTAAGATTCTCTCTTTGTCTTTTGCTCTTGGCATTTTAATTATGATGTGTCTTGGTGTGGTCCTCTTTGGATTCCTTTTGTTTGGGGTTCTCTGCGCTTCTTGGACCTGTAAGTCCATTTCTTTCACCAGGTGGGGGAAGTTTTCTGCCATTATTTCTTCAAATAGGTTTTCAATATCTTGCTGTCTCTCATCTTCTGGCACCCCTATTATTCTGATGTTGGTACGCTTGAAGCTGTCCCAGAGGCTCCTTACACTATCTTCGTATTTTCGGATTCTTTTTTCATTTTGCTTTTCCGGTTGGGTGTTTTTTGCTTCTTCGCATTTCAAATCTTTGGCTTGATTCTTGCGCTCCTCTGGTCTGCTATTGGGTGTAATATTCTTTATTTCAGAGCGTGTATGCTTAATTTCTAGTTTCTTTATCATAGCATCGAGGGTCTCATTAGTTTTCGTGAAGCTCTCCAAAAGTTTATTGCAAGCCCTCAAAATTGCGTTTTTTAGCTCTATATCCTCCATTTCTGTCATGTTTTTTTGTCTCCGCATTTTTTATGCTTTCTTGGTGCACCCCCTAGTGGTCTTTGTGCGCAGTCTTGTTCTAGTTGAGCCTTGATTGTTGTAGTTAATACTAGAGGGAT
Source organism: Myotis brandtii (assembly GCF_000412655.1). NCBI lineage: Eukaryota > Metazoa > Chordata > Mammalia > Chiroptera > Vespertilionidae > Myotis > Myotis brandtii. The sequence goes on along the minus strand of NW_005368341.1, from coordinate 8,296,578 downwards.
TTGACCACCAGGCCGACTGGCTGTGTGAATCAGCTGTGTCTGCCGCGGAAAACTTCTGTCCTCTGGGGAGGTGCTAATCTAGCCTTTGCCTGAGGCGATCTGGCAAATGGCTCTGCGCAGGGCTTGGGCGGGGCGGGCTCAACAGGGCGGGCGGAGGGAGTGGTTATGGCCCCTCTCAGTCCCGTTCCCAGAGGCTCTGCTTCTCAGAACCCCCGGAACCGCTGCAAACCTCGGAGGGAAAGCTGCCTTCCAACTGATGCCAGACACTCCCGCTTCTCCCGTTTGGGTCCGAGTCCCCAGCGATTCGCCCGTATCTGGAGCTCAGAGTCTGAGACTCCCCCCTGACCGAAAACGACAACCGCGCTCTCAGCCACCAGCCCGCTTTGCGCGCGCACCTCCGCACCTGAGTTTTTTCCACACTGCGCCTCCTCTGAGCCTCGGTGTGCTGTTATTTTTCCTTCTAGTTGAAGAGTCTCTCCTCAGCCAGCCTTCCTGTGGTTCTGGGTGATGTCCATTCCGTCTTTTAGTTGTATTTTTGAAGTGGTTGTTTGCGGCAGCAGTCTGCGGTGTTTACCTATGCCGCCATCTTGGTCTCTCCCCAAGAATTTAAAATTTAAAACTGCAGAGCTGTACTAAGTAAATGCCAGCTGAATTAGTATCTTTGAGCACTTTTAAGCATTTAGAAAGTTGAAATTCTGTGGAAAGTTTACATTAAACAATGTAATTTATGGAATTCTTACTAGAATTTTGTGATTAATAAGTGTTATATTAATCCCTAAAGTTCCAGATTGTTAGATTAATAATTAAAAATGGGACTCTAATTTCTGATAAAGAAGGATTTTGATTCTTAATACATTTTGTTGTAAAGGTGTTTTGGCTTTATAAAGATGCAGGGCTAATCACAAGTCAGGACCTGTTCATACTCGAAATACCATGAAACATTTTTTATGTAATTCTACTTACGGTTTTCATGTATTTTTCTTTTTTATCAAACCATTTAACTTTGTATTAGATATTGGTAGCTGATCTTCCTGGTTTAATAGAAGGAGCACATGTGAACAAAGGAATGGGCCACAAATTCCTCAAGCATGTAGAAAGAACTAAACAACTGCTTTTTGTTGTAAGTCATATGTATATCAATGAAATATTCAACTGAATATGAAAATCAATGAATGTAGTTTTCCTAGAAATTTTTAATAAAGTGTTAGCATATGTGATTCCACTAAGTCTGTTTAAATGGGGTCAAATACCATAATGTTGGTTTATAATATGGGGGTGGAAATGGCATTATTTACTATAGCAGATGTAAGTTTGGCCATACTTGTCAGGGTTTAATTCCTTAAGATTTTCACCATAGTACTGTATTATATAGTGTCTTTTCCCTATTTTATTGGTGGTGTTAGATTATATATAGCTGACCCTGGAACAACATGGGTTTGACCTGTGCAAGTCCACTTATATGCAGATTTTTTTCTATAAATACCTGTGCTGTTTTTGATCCATAGTGTTGGGAGTCCACCAATGTTGAGGGCTGGCTGTATGCATTGATCTATGCCATTTTATATACGGGACTTGAGCATCCACAGGTTTTGGTATCCATGTTTGGGTCCTGGAACTAATCCTCCCAGGGTACCCAGGGACTGTAGTCAAGTTTTGGGGGAGGCAAAAATTATACACTAATTTTTGACTATGCAGGGTGGAGTAGGTATTGGTGTCCCTAACCCCCAAGGTGTTCAAGGGTCAGCTATTTATGACATTGTTCATATTAATGTAAATTGTCTTATCTATACTGGCTTTTCATGGTATTAATGGTTGTGATTTTATCAGAATAATTATAGTTATCTTGACACTTCAATTTCACTTATTTTGTGTGTGTTTTTTGTTTTGTTGTTTTTTTGTTATCCTCACCTGAGGATATTTTTTTCATTGACTTTTTTTAGAGAGAGTGGAAGGGGTCGGGGAGGAAAGAGAGAGAGAGAGAGGAGAAACATTGATGTGACAGAGACACATAGATTGGTTACCTCCCACAGGCACCCCAACCAGGGCTGGGATTGAACTTGCAGCCCAGGTACCTTGACCAGGACTCAAACTGGAGATCCTTTGGTGTTCAGGCCAGCGCTCTAACCACTGAGCGTGCTGGCCAGGGCTCTCTTATTTTGAATTACTAAATTACCAATAGAGTATAGATTGAGAAATTTTTTTTAGCTTGAGAGAATAAAACATTTCAAAACAGAAATATGTAGCTAATCTTATGTTAAAGGTTTTCTCTTCCCCTATTTTATTTTAGGTTGATGTTTCTGGATTTCAACTTTCTTCTCGAACTCCATACAGAACTGCCTTTGAAACTATATTACTGCTTACAAAAGTAGGTTTTCTGTTGCTCTTTTACTGCATTCTGCATCTGGTCTAATATATAGGTACAAAAGACTGTATGAAATGACAATAATTTTAATAAAGTATATTCCACCTTTACTGTTTGAAGCTTTGATGATAAAGAATTATCTAAACTTGCTGTCTCTAGTTCTTCAGTATTAACCTGCTCCTCAAACTATTGCAACCAATAAAGCCTTCTTAATTGCACACTTCTCAAACCTTATCTTGCTTGAACTTTTCTTACTTCTTAGATTATTTCTCAGTCTACTTTTTATGCTCTTTCCTGTTTATTTTTTTTTAAATATATTTTTATTGATTTCAGAGAGGAAGGGAGAGGGACAGGGAGATAGAAACATCAATGATGAGAGAGAATCATTGATTGGCTGCCTCCTGCACACCCCACACAGGATCGAGCCTACAACCCAGGCATATCCCCTGAACCATGACCTCCTGGTTCATAGGTCGACGCTCAACCAATGAGCCACCCTGGCTGGGCCTGTTTATTCTTTAATTAGCATTCAGTTAAGAAAATATACTGATGACTGTCAAATCTGTATCTGATCCCCAGAGTTTTGGTTAAGCTTTAGACCAGCTGCCTCTTGGACATCTTTGATTGCATATCCCATTAGCTTCTCAAACTTAATATGTATAAAACTGACCCTTTTAATTCTCCCGCCTCCTCCAGAACTTTACTGAGTATGTAAGCAGGAAACCTGGATGGTGGTCTTAATTCTATCTTTCTCACCACCTGTACCAAGCCCTGTCAGTTTTATATCCTAAATTCTGAAGTCATCTGCTTGTTTTCATCCACACTGTTTTAATCATCAACCCCTCTCATTAGAATGTTGAAAGGCCCTCCTATCTGGTCTCTTTGCTTTCAGTCTCATTTCCCTGTAATCCATTTTTTTATGAGGCAGCTCGAGTGAGCTTTGTACAAGAACCAACCTGATGTTTGTTCTCTGCTTAAAATACTTCAATAGTGCCCCGTTGCTATTAGGTTAAGATCCAACCTGACCGTGGTGTATGAGGTCTGTCTGGTAAGGTTGGACTCCTTACCTAGCAGTCTATCTTTCTCTGCCTTCCCCTCTTCCATTCTATATCCAGCCCTATGATTTTTCTGTAACACTATGTGATGTTTCTTATCTCCAGGACTTTGTATATTTCCTTTGCCACTTTTTGCCTATTATGAATAATAGTGCTGTAAACATTTGTGTACAGGTTTTTGTATGGACATGCCTTTATTTCTTTTGAGTATATGCTTAGGAGTGGAATTGCTAGATGAATGTTAATTCTCTGTTTAACATTTTGAGAAACTGCTAAACTGTTTTCTAGAGTGGCTGCACCATTACACCATTTTACAATTCTACTTGCAATATATGAGGTTTCTACTTTTTCCACATTAATATCTACGCTTAGATATTAATTGTTATTGTCTATCTTTTTATTTTAGCCACCCTAGTAGGAATGAAGTGGTATTTCATTATGGTTTTGATTTACATTTCTCTAGTGATTGATGATGTTGATCGTCTTTTCATGTGCTTATTAGCCATTTGTTGTCTTTGGAGAAACGCCTATTCAGACTTTGTGCATTTTTTAATTGGGTTTTTTTGTCTTTTTAGTGTTGAGTTGCAACACTAAATTTTTGTGTTGAGTTGTAACATTATATTTTTGATACAAGTCCCTTATCAGATACACGATTTGCAAATGTGTTCTCCTCTTCTACCAGTTGCCTTTTCACTTTCTTTATGGTATGTTTTGAAATACAGAATTTTAAATTTTAATTAAGTCTCATTTGTCTATTTTTTCTTTTCCTAATGCTTCTTGGTGTCATAGCTAAAAAACTATTGCCTAATTCCTGGTCATGAAGATTTTCTTCTATTCTAAATTTTATCTGTATGCTTAATAGAATTCCAGATATTTGTATTTGGCTCAAGACACAAATCACAGCTGTCTCTAGGATGTTATGTAAGCCAAAATATATTGACACATGACCTATTAAACATTTTCTGAGTTTCCTTTGTTAATTTTGTGGTGGTTGGGATTTACTGCGTTTCAGAGATGTGACTAGGCTCTAGATTACCTAGGCCCGTGGTCGGCAAACTGTGGCTCGCGAGCCACATGCGGCTCTTTGGCCCCTTGAGTGTAGCTCTTCCTGAGTTTAGCAAAGGCCAGCGAGCCTTAGGAGTACCCTAATTAATAACAATGTACCTACCTATATAGTTTAAGTTTAAAAAATTTGGCTCCCAAAAGAAATTTCAATCGTTGTACTGTTGATATTTGGCTCTGTTGACTAATGAGTTTGCCAACCACTGACCTAGGCCTACAAGGTAAAGAAAGATATTAACAAACAGGTAACCTATATACTAGTAGATTATTTTAACAAAATTATTTGGTCTTTCTTTTTTGATTTAAAGGAGTTGGAGTTGTATGATGAGGAAGTTCGAGCAAAACCTGCACTCCTGGCGGTAAATAAAATGGACTTGCCAGGTGCCCAAAATAAATTCCATGAACTGATGAACCAACTCCAGAATCCTAAAGGTAAAACTGATTCATTCATTTAATGACAGTGTAATGAGTACCTGATTTGTGCCAAGTGATACAATCAGTGGAAAAGAAAACTGACAGTTACTACTCTTAAAAAAAGTATGTTTGATGACAGAACCCGTACCATATGAAACATTTGCATAACATTATAATGGAATACTCACCAAGTTTCAGAATGTGTGATGTTCTGAATGAAAGGAGACAAAGAAGAAAAAGATCATGTGAGCTGAAAAGGTTAGGCTTCATGAAGAAGTAAAACTTAAACTGGGTCCTTACTAAGTTATTTGGATCAGAAGAGGAAAAAGTCAGCATCTTCCTATAAAGTCTTTCACCTTAACATATTTCTCAGGCTCTAGAACTCTATTTCCCTAGTACACCGTAAATTTAAAACAGCTAATAGTTCTAAAGACATACTTTATGTTTCTGCAATGTCAGCTCTATGGGTCTTCGAAGAAGAACTTGAGTATATGTCTATGTACATAAAAATAGATGCTGTTACTCCAAAAGGATTTATTTGTTGGAAATTTCTTTCTAAATGGATCACTTTGTATAAAGTAACTTAAAGGGTTTCTCTAGTCTGGCTGGTGTTGCTCAGTGGTTGAGTGTCAACCTATGAGCCAGGAAATCGTGGTTGGATTCCAGGTCAGGGCACATGCCTGGGTTGTGGACTCGATCCCCAGGACGGGGCATGTAGGAGGCAGCCGATCGATGATTCTCTCTCATCATTGATGCTTCTATTTCTCTCTCCCTCTCCTTTACCCTGAAATCAATAAAAACATATTTTAAAAAATAAATATAAAGGTACTCTCCATTGTCTTGAATGTTGAACTTTGCAGAACTCTCTACCCTACAGTGATGATGCTTTCGTTTTACTGAGTCTAGAAGAGAACTTCTTCACAAACGAGGAAATGTAGGGAGGATAGCAAGTGGCTAACATGTTTTTAAATAGTACTGATTTCTCTGTTTTTATTCCTGGGATAAAAATTGGGGAAAATAAATTATTATTAGGAATAGCAGTCGACACCAGAAGATTCTTTTTCTGCTCAAAAATGTTTCACTGGTGCAACTTACATAATGAAGCTGTCCTTGAGTTACTTTTGGGATGTAAATATTCCCTGGAATTAGTAAATAGTCTTTATTCCTTAATGTCATTTGCTTTATGAGATCATTAGATCTGTTTGCTACATGATCTTACAGAAGGCATTTTCAGAGGAGGTACCAGAAGAGAAGGTAACTCAAGAGTTTGTGGCTGTTTTGAACCATCAAAAACAAATTTCTGAGTTTTACCTCTCTGGACTTCTTGAGGGCAAATGAATCTCAGAAACCAAGCTCCCTGTTGGCTTGTCCATTCTCTTTCAATCCAGCCTTTGCAGTTCATGTCAGTATTGACCCATCCCATTGTATGCCACCCCTCCTCCCATTGCCTTGGTGGTCTGGGAGAGGAAAAAGTAATAGAACATCTTTCAGCTACTGTGGAATGATAAGAGTAGACTCATCTGAAATGCTCTCCCCTTGAATTACCCCCACATCTTTCTCAGTTTTAATATGGTTCCTCGTACCAGTGCCTATACTTTAGGGCAGTTAAAGTCCATCTATGTATGGAGGCAAGCTAGCATATCCCAAATCATAAATTATGTTATTTTTATAGAAAGGTTCTTTCAGAGAATCTACGTAGCCTCACTATAGCAAACACCTCCTCCCCCAAAGCAACTTGCTTCTGTAAGTAAATTATCTTCTGTGATTCTTTTATTTATACTTAATTTGGTTTAAAATATCTTAATCCAACAAATATCTCCCATGTGTCAAGAACCTTACCATTGTCAACAGTAAAAACCAAAGTTTCTGAGAGCATATTAGAAAGAGAAGGAAAAAGGAATTAAAAATGCTGTTTTCGGTTTCTTGGTTCACAAATCAAACCTTTAACATAGTTCTGACTTACTTCAAAGACAGTGGAAATCAGCATAGTTTTTTGTGTTTTTTTGTTTCAGATTTTCTGCATTTATTTCAAAGTAAGATGATTCCAGAAAGGACAATGGAGTTTGAACATATCATCCCCATCTCTGCAATTACGGGAGAAGGAATTGATGAATTAAAGAACTGTATAAGGAAATCTCTGGATGAACATGCAGACCGGGAAAATGATGCATATCATAAGAAACAGTTGCTTAATTTACAGATTTCTAATACAGTATCTCATAGTGAGCCACTCTCAAGGAATGCTGTTACTAGTTCCGGAATGGATACAATTTAAATCCATTAAAAATGAACATGAAGTTGTGTTCGTTTGAAAACTTTTCCATAGAGTATTATGTATTCCACAGTTATTATGAACCTTCTGATATATGCGCCATCTTTTGGGAACCATATCTTTTTAAGTTGTTTATAGTTAAGTGTATTAATGGTAAAAAAAAAAAAAAAGAAAGAAAAGAAAAGTGAAAGCTGAAAATGACAGTTTATAGTTTTATAGCCAATCTACCTAAAATAAAATCCTCTGATATTTCTGTACTTACAATGTCTCTAGTGAGATCATTTTTTAAAAATATATGAAAGGATTTCTCAAATATTATTAAAGTGAGCAACTAGGTATTGTTTGTTTTGAGTCTGTCATGTACTTGGTTCAATTATGAAGAGTTCTCATTTTAAGAAAATCTAAAAACCCTAAATTTGAACATAATGTTCTGTGATAACAAAGATCACTGATAATATTTAACAGCAGCAAATAGATTTCAGCTTTTGGAAAATTTCCCTTTTTATTTATTTTAAACGTATTTATTTATTTTATTGATTGCAGAGAGAGGGAGAGAGAATCATAGATTGGCTGCCTCCTGCACACCCTCCACTGGGGATCAAACTTGCAAACTGAGCATGTGCCCTGACTGGGAATTGAACTGGTGACCTCTTGGTTCCTGGGTCAGTTCTCAACCACTGAGCCATGCACTGGGCTTAAACTTATTTTTATTGTTGGGAGTATTAGAGATGTCTCCCATTTTATACCTCCACCCAGCTTCTGTCCCACCTCAGGCCTTCACTGCACTATTGGCTGTGTCCAGGGGCTGTGCATATATGCATATAAGTTCTTTGGTTAATCTCTTCCCACTGTCCCTACCCACCTTCCCTTGTCAATCCATTCCATGCTTACATGTCTCTGGACTTATTTTGTTCATCAGTTTATTTTATTCATTAGATTCCATATATACTAGTAAGTGAGATCATATGCTATTTGTCTTTTGCTGACTTGCTTACTTCACAATTTACCATAATAATTTACAGGTCCATCCATGCTGTCTCAGAGGGTAAGAGATCATTATTTTTTTACAGCTGTGTAATATTGCATTGTGTAAATGTACTGTAGCTTTTTTATCCACTCATCTATAGCACTTCAACTATTTCCAGATCTTAGCTATTGTAAATAACGCTGCTATGAATATAGGTGTGCATATATTCTTTCTGATTGGTGTTTCATGATATATTCCCAGCAGTGGGATTGCTAGGTCAAATGGCAGTTCCATATTTAATTTTTTTAGGAAATTCCATACTGTTTTCCACAGTGGCTGCACCAGTCTGCATTACCACCTGCGGTGTACTAGGGCTCCTTTTTCTCCACATCCTCGCCAGCACTTACTGTTTAAACATTTTCTTTTTTAAGTATAAGAGTATATTTTCTTACTTTGGAGCCGATTGGTGTATGACTCATTTTTTTTATGGCCTAGTCTTTTTCATTACTTTCACATTTTAGTAATGAGAAAATAAAATAGGAAGTGCAAACTTTAAACAATATTATCAATCATAAATGTATTCTTCAGATTATAACTTCTGAGTTTCAAAAATATTTATAAATTGGACATTTTTCTTAATGAGTTTTATTGTAAAATGTACATGTTCGTTGTAAAATATAAAATTTAGCCAGTGCAGCCTGGCTGGCATGGCTCAGTGGTTGTGTCGACCACTATGATAGCCAATAAATTGAAATCCTGTCTTAGTGAATAAAATATAAAGATTCAAAAGTCTTATATAAGACTGATTAGATTAAAAAATGATGAAGTGTCATGATACCTACTACTTTCAAATGATCACACACAATAAATGGAAAAGTAAATGTGGCAAATGTTGATAATTGTTGAATATAGAAGGTAAGTATGTGAGTGTTCGTTGTACTATTCAAATTCTCTGTACCTTTGAACATTTTCAAAATAAATTATGGAGTTTGAACTCTTTTCCACTTCGTGCCTTGGTAAATACTTGGAGGGGAAAAACGTATTTAAAGATGTTTTGCTAACCTTACAGATAAATCACATTTAGTCGGAAATAGTTACGTGGGTATCCAACTCAAAACTGCCTTTAGTTTTTTTTTCATTTAAGTTTTTTATTTATTTTTGTGTGTGTGTTTCTAAGACTTACAACCCAAATCTGGACGGAACTGAAGGTGGGAGAGGAATAGGGTAGGTGGGAGGAAGGCAGGGGAGGTGGCCTCAGGATGTCGCTGCGGCCGGTTGCCCAGTGGATTCTGGGAATTGTAGTCTCCCAGGACACTCCTGGTTAGGGGATCGGGAGAACTGAGCAGGCTCCCAGAAGCCTCCGGGGCGCTCGCTGGGAACGCACTTCCTGGGACGCTGAGAGGGAGATTCTTTGCGAGGTTCTTCGGTGTGGGCGAGTGAAATGCCTTGGATGTGAGACGCAGGTAGGTGTGGTGACGAATGGTCCGATTTCTGGGTCTTTTGCATATGTGGTTGAGGGTTTTGTGTAAAATTGGGAGTAACTCACAGGGAATCAGGGACATTGAAAAAAATGTTGACCACATTTGTGGGCATGAAAATCGAGTGAGGAGAGGTATTGGATAGAGCTTTAAAAATGCATTTCGTACCCAAAAGTACGGAGATGTCGGAGTGTCTTGCGGGAGCAGCGCGGGCTCGCGGCTTGGCCCGCGGCGGTGCCAGAGCATCTGCAGGTGCTATTTTTGACTCCCCAGCGGCTGCTGGTTGTGTAACCACGACCTGCTCGCGGTGAAGCCCACTCACTGTTGCGGGGATGGGCTTGTGCTGAGAGCGGTGCCGGCGTCACTGCTGCGGTCTCCCCATTGGCTCTGGAAGCTGTTCTTCTTCGCTTTTCTTTCTGCCAGCTCCGGGGTTCCTCGGGGTTCCTCTGGGCGCAGCTCGGGGGAGCGAAAGGGGTGGGGAGGGTGCAGGGCCCTGGAGGCTTGTTTGCTTTCCTCTGAAGCCCACGTTCTGTCGCAGCCCAGACGTGGTGACCGCACTTAAAATGATTGCTCAGGGATCCCGGGGTGTGTTTTTTATTGTAAAATGATCTCCCTTAACGTCGGGGTGAGTAATTCTTGCTACCAACTCAAGAAACAAGCATTTAGAAAATTAAATAATTTGATTGAAATCTCTTCTGTGCAGACTGCGTGGGTCAACATTCTATGTAATGATCATAATCGGGCTAGTGATAAACTCTTACTGAATTCGGGAAGTTATCGGGCGTTTACAAGTTTTCATTCTCATCCTCCCTATTGAGATAAATAGTATTTGAAAAGGAAATTGCTAAGGCTCAAGAAAGATATATGGAAACATTTCAACGGCAGGTTGAGCCGTTGGTGGAACTGTAAACTCAAAAAAAGTGTTCTAGTTGCAGATTTTAGGAAGCACAATGCAGATCAGCTTTGCCTAGTCTTGTCAGTAGCCATTAAAAAGGCATAAAAGAAACAATTTATTTTTTAATTTTATTGATATCAGAGAGGGAGAGAGAGATAGAAACATCAGTGATGAGAGGGAAATATTGATTGACTGCCTCCTGCACGCTCCCCAATCCCTTAACCCAGGCCTGTGCCCTGGCCCGGAATGACCTTCTGGTTCATGAGTGAGTCGGTGCTCAGCCACTGAGCCACGCAGGTGGGGCATAATGAATTTCTTTTACTTTCCAGACAACTAACTGCACAGTATTTCCTCAGCCCTCTTTATTCTTTCACTATAGTTATGAAAATGATCTCTAAAAATTTATCAAATGTTGATAATTGATTGCCATGACAGTAAAGTGATTTTCATCCTTATTTCTCCTGTCTTTGCAGAATTAATTTTTCTTCTGTATGTTGCATATGTGTGTTTAAGAATAAACTGCCTTTAAAAAAAACTTACTACCCTCCTTTTCTGATATAACATTTCACTGGTTTTAGATGATTGCTAATTATTTTTCCTAATTCCATGTGAATCCAATTGAGTTTCTAAAAGATATTGTATTAATTTGGGGGCATTTTTCCTATTTCTTTAGGCCAAGATCATTTCTACTCTTTGTTCAGGTGTGCATATATTTCTTCTAAATTGATTAAAGTTGTTTTAGAACTATCAAGTACCTCAAAGAGTAAGTACATCCTTTGATTATATTTCTCTTCTTTTTTGCTACCATATATCCAATGGCATTTTTCTCTTGTTCATCAAAATATAGGACAGACCTCCCTTGTGAGTGCAATGATTGGGGAACTACAAGTTTCTAAGAAAATCCAAATTAGTAGAAAAGATTGCAACTGTTACCATCAAGAATTAATGTAGCTATATGTGTTCTCGTATAGCTATTCCTTAGACTTGTCCCTGAAAAAATATGTAGTGATGAGTCTGAATTTCTAGAGCTCTTAGCTGTCTTTGATAACTTTTTATTGTGTACCAAATTTTATTCATCTTCTCTGAAAGTCATTGTGGAACAGATAGTTAAATAACAAATATAAAGTAGTTGTTTTGAAACAATCCTTGTTTGACTTGGTCAGTACTCCAAAGAGAATGCTGTCATTATTGTTATATGGCTACAATAATCTGTGAATGTTTGCTGATAGTTTGGAAGAAAAGTATGTTTCTAGCTAAAGAAAGTAAGTAATCCTACTAATAATCATTGCAAACTTAAATTGCTGACCATGTTCTTTTTACAAAGGGCTTTACTATTCATGATCTTGCAACTACCTTGGGGGACATTTTACCTCAGATGAGTATTTGAGGTTCAAAGGACATAGGTATCTTGTCCAGTTTGTAGACAATGGTAGCTTTTGATTGGTATTTGGATCTTTGATCCCCTGGGCTGCAATTCCAAGCTGCCTCTCAGATGGCAACAACAAGCCCACATACACGTGTATGTGTGTCTGTGTGTGTGTGTGTGTGTGTGTGTCCATTCTAGCTCACGGCTGTCTCCCAGCTAGTGTTCATGAGTGCTTCTCAGATTTGTTAAAGTGTGTTCTTTGCTTTACATATTTTCCACAATCCCTAATAAGGGCTTTTCATATGGCAAAAAGAGGTTTATTTTCCCCCATTGCTATTTTAAAAAGAAAATATAAGTACAAATATAATAAATTATTTAGCTTTGATAAGCAAACATTAATTTGATATATTAAGAGTGGTATATCCAATGTGTAACATACTTATTAAGTTGAAAACAAACAACACACACAGTCATCATTCACTGACTCCCTAACCACTGTGTAACTGAGTCAGTGTTGCCAAACTTAGATATTTATAGGAGCATAGTTTGCATGTAAATACCTGGGAATGGCCTCATTTTTCTTGGGAAGTTTCTAGGGGAAGAAAATGAACTTTTGTTTGTAAAAACTGAGAGAGACTTTGCCAATAAAGAGTGGAAAGCAGGGACATAGTCTAGAAGCAGCTTGGAGGCTTCAGAACACAGGATATGAATGAGTGGGATTGTTGTTAATAGAGCTAAGTTGTAGTTTCTCTCTGTATCCTGACCATACTCAGATGGACCTTTCATTTGTTTGTTTGTTCATTCATGTAACAATAATTGAGTGCCTTCTATGAGCCAGTGTTGGACACAGTGAATAAAACAGAAGGCTCTCTGTCCTCCTGGAATTCACAGTCTGTTGGGAAAGATAAATACTGAACAAGGAATTAATAAGCACAGTTGCTTATTAAAGAAAATGTACAAAGGTGCTTCCAGAGCATCTGAGCAGGGGCATGGGGAAGATTAAAGATAAGGGAGGGAGGATGGGTGAGGGCTAGGAAACTAAGCAAAGAATAAGATGAGATTAAGGAAGCTCTAGGAGAAAGAATAGCATGAGGAAAAGACCTTAGCCAAATTAAAAAGTGGAAAATTTGAGAAGTGAAAAGAAAAGCAGTATCGCTATATAGACGATAAAAAGATAGTGTATAAGGTGGGAGAGTGACACTTAAGGAGATTGAGAATTTGGCAGGAACCAGATGGTGGGATTTGAAAATTTAAAAACTTTATTCTGAGTGAAATAGGAAGTAACTGAGTGGTAAGAAATGTAGTGAAATGATCAGATTTGCATTTGAAAAAAATTATTCTTGATTCAAAATTAGTTGGTGCACAGCACAAAAGTGGAGATCTTTTTACCCTCAATACAAACAAATCTTCACCCAAGAGTCAGCATTATCTTTCCATTTGAAATCACTAAACACATTCCTTCTCCAAACTATCCCTATAAAGTGTTACTTCATCCCTCTAGTGCAGTGGTCGGCAAACTGCGGCTCGCGAGCCACATGCGGCTCTTTGGCCCCTTGAGTGTGGCTCTTCCACAAAATACCGACTTCTGCGCATGGGCCACGAAGTTTCAGAAGTTTCAGTCGCACTGTACGTGCGCGCCCGCACATGGTATTTTGTGGAAGAGCCACACTCAAGGGGCCAAAGAGCCGCATGTGGCTCGTGAGCCGCAGTTTGCTGGCCACTGCTCTAGTGGGATATACATCACATCATATGTATATGGAGTTAAGAATGGCATAAAAGGTAAAGTGGCCAAAGAAAGGTACAAAGAGCAAGGACATTAATTCCAGCACTGAGGTTGAAATTCAGCTAAAGAATTGAGGTTAATAGTTTTTTCCTTCTGAAAAATGCTGTATCCTTGTTGGCTTTGTACATAGGACTTTTAGTAATCTACGATCTTAGCTAAGAATGCTTCAGCAAAAGCAAGTTCAGGGGACTGGTATATCACTTGTATTGATTTGATGCAGGATACATTTGAACACACTTTATACTGAAATAAATATTGACCCACCTCTGTTCATTAGTGTCATTTGATAGTCTGTACACTAAAAAATACAGGAATTTATTTATTAATCATAAACTCGTTCTTCCTGACTTTGTTTCTCATTCCATTTGCATTGTAGGAATCAGTGGTACAGGGCAGTTTGGAGAAATCTCAGTTAACATTGATACTCCAAGTATCTGAACCCTGCCTCTGAAAGCAAGGAATTGTGATTGGGTTAGGACTCTGACTAGGTTATCTGAAGGAGTTCTAAAACTTTGAAAGAAACAGAGGGATCCTTTTTCTTACATCTTCACAACTTTGATCAAATCATCATCGTCTTTCATTGCTCAGTCTTTTCCCAGCCCTAGATAATACATTTTTATAAACACACTAAAGGCCCAAAGCACGAAATTCGTGCAAGGGCCTTGGCCCCAGCGCCCACCTGCCACCGCCACCTCGGCCGGGGGCCTCTGCCGTAGCCTCCGCTCACTGCTCACTGTGGCTTTGTCCGGAAGGAATGACGCCTGGAAGGACGTCCAATCTAATTAGCATATTATGCTTTTATTATTATAGATACCTTATTGGTTCACTTTACTTAATACCTAATAAGCACTTAATACAGTGATGGCGAACCTTTTGAGCTCGGCGTGTCAGCATTTTGAAAAACCCTAACTTAACTCTGGTGCCGTGTCACATATAGACATTTTTTGATATTTGCAACCATAGTAAAACAAAGACTTATATTTTTGATATATATTTTATATATTTAAATGCCATTTAACAAAGAAAAATCAACCAAAAAAATGAGTTTGCATGTCACCTCTGACACGCATGTCATAGGTTCGCCATCACTGGCTTAGTATGTAGTGATCATACAACTGATTCACTATCAGTATTTGAGTTCTTATGAAACGACATATTCTTTCCAAGACTTTTCACATATTGGGGTAATGTCCAGATCTTAGTGGCCGCAGTGTTCTTCCAGGGCCTAATTCTGTTTTGCATATGCTAGATACTCAGGAAATACCCATTCAATGAATGATTGCTTTGCAATGGCTATTTCCTTGTTCATTCTGCATTATTGATAGCCTACCTTTGTGGGTACTGTGGTCTTGGAACAGGGCCCAGTACTCTTTTCTTCAAATATTCCTCGAATGATTTGTGTGCCAGGCACTGTGCAAGCTGCTTACAGTGTGTGGGGAAGACATGTGAATGAGCAAAAGTCAACAGGAAGCTGAATTCTGGAGCTTGACATTAGTGTTAACGAACGGGAAAGAAAGATTTGTCCACCTGGTGCTAGCAGACCCAAACATTTGACACCAAGAATTGTAGTGGAGAAATATTGGCTGTTTTATTATGAATGGTGCCGCCCAGGAGAATGGGAATTTAATGCTCAAAAGCTCAAACTCCCCGATGGCATGTAGTTTACAGATTATATTGGGCAAAATCACAGGACACCATGAGTTAGGAGGTTCGGGATTGTGTGGGGAGCTGATTGATTGGAAGTGAGCTAAGCGTAATAAATCACTTCATGAGGTCTTGAGGACAGTTCTGAGGTGTGTACTGGTGTCCTTTTATCTGGTTCTTAGGAAAGTAGCCGAGGGGTCGTTCCACCTTAGGACTCAGGAGCTGCAGTATAACTTAGGTCAAGATGTTATCTTTAGCCTGCTGGAGGTCCGGCCCTGTGAAAAGGCTAGGTCTCTGAGGGGTGAATAAATAAATATGTATGAGAGAGATGGTTTCTAGAGGTAGGATTTACACCTAAATTTAATCAAAGACATAAGGACCCCTGGTTTCATTAGTCACCTTTTCCAGTATAAATATTCTCAAACCTGCAACAGAATTTCCATTGCTGAACCAAGGTGGTTGTTTGCTAAATTTAGTCAAGACAGTTTGCATGAAAAAAATAAGGACTATTCCTTTAATACAGTGGTTCTCAACCTTCCTAATGCCATGACCCTTTAATACAGTTCCTCATGTTGTGGTGACCCCCAACCATAAAATTATTTTCGTTGCTACTTCATAACTGTAATTTTGCTACTGTTATGAATCGTAATGTAAATATCTGATATGCAGGATGTATTTAGGCAACCCCTGTGAAAAGGTCGTTCGACCCCCAAAGGGGTAGCGACCCACAGGTTGAGAACCGCTGCTTTAATAGTTTTGATCCATCCATAGCATTTTCTTAAACAATTGCTACTTCTGGTAATATTGACAGAAAGCAACATGATAAACAAGTAGTAAACTAATATTAATGGAGAAACTTAGAACTAATTAATGTTTAACTTGAGAACTTTAAAAAATGTTCACTAGTGCTTAAACTCTGATTTATATTGTATACTTCTATGTGTGTATAGATATATGTACACACTTACCTATATTTTCTGCTACTAAAATTATTCCTAGTTTGCATGATTAGATTAAATATACCTTGTTTTCTACAAAGCATTGGGCCTTCCATTTGAACACATTTAGTCAAGTCTTAACCCAATTTCATAGCATTTTGGTCATGCTCTTCTTTCTGACCCCTGAACTCCTGAAATGTTACTTCATCATCTCAGCAGATCATATTTGACTCTGAAAAGGATGATGGATTCTCTAAACCTGGACTGTATACAGAAGTAAGAATATTCTCAACCTTTTCGCTTCATCATGATCTGACTAAAAGAAGTAAATGTGCTGCCTTATTAAAGTAGTCTGTTCTATTGCCTGTTCGGGGACATGGTAGAAGGCAGAGAGAATATATTTGAGTGGTGTTTGGAGAGTGAGTTTCAAACTTTTCAGAAAATTGAAGCTGAATAAATACTGGTTTTTATAGTTTGTCATATACAGAAAAAGAACACAGTTTACTTTTCTTCCTTTCCTTATAGTAGCATTAATAGAGATAGGTTATCATTACTTAAGAAATCTGAGCATTCGTCTTACGTGAGCAGTAATAGTATAATAACCAGTAGTAGTATATTAATATAATAACCAATAACCGGTAGTATAATAATCTGCAAAGCATGCAAGTCATTTTGAAAAGCTGAGCAAAATAATTTCAGGGACCCTTTTCTTGTCTTTTTATTGGACTAATTCATTCAGAAGAGTCCATTTACGTTTTGTAGTTTTCTGGTGTGCCTAGTATAAAAGAATAAGATGTTTGCTTTTTCTTCTTTACCATTTATTCAACAAGTGTTTTTTGAACTGCTCCGGTATGCCAAGCATTGAGCTGAACACTGAGAAGGAATTAACATTTGCCTCACACCTAGAATGTGCCAGACCTGTTTTAACCACTTGATATTATATTAACTCATTAAGTACTTAGAACAGTTCTGTGGGATAGGCACTGTTATTCTTCACATTTTACACTGAGAAACATGAGGCACTGGGAAGTTTGTAGCTGACCCAAGGTCACTCGGCAAGTCAGTGAGGAGGTGGGGACGAGAACCCAAGCTCCGCCTCCGCAGCTGCCCTCACCCACTCTGCTGTCCTGTAGTGCTTCTTTCCCTACACCTTTGACTTTTATGAGCCACCTTCACCTCTGCTGGGCGCTAGTCTCATTTTACATTTGCCTGAGCATTTGAGACTGAATCACTGTGGTGTTTGTAGGTGATGGTTATTGAATGCCTGACCCTATGTATTTGTGTGCCTGGCACATGAAAATACTTAAAATATGTATGTTGAATGATTATTGACAACCAAGAGGATTTCAGATGTGGTGTTAAGAGAATTTGAAATTAGTTTGGTTGTTCCTGTGGTTCGCTATGAAGAAAATAGTCATGTCTAAAGACTTTAGTTGCTACGTGACCCAGTGTGTGTGTGCACCTATGCTCTGAGGTCTCACGCACACGTATTTATAAACATTTTCATTGTACATATAGAGGCTACAGGGACAAAATTTCCTCTTCTCTGTGACATCATTAGTTATGTTGCCAATCAGCCCCACCTTTTCTACTCTGCTCTTGTTATCCCCTCATGATTTGTCCTCTGTGTGTCACCCCCTAGTCTGACCGGCAGTACTGCGCAAGCCTGCCTGCCATGGGCTGTCGGGACGTCCATGCAGCCACAGTGCTCTCCTTCCTGTGTGGCATCGCCTCGGTAGCAGGCCTCTTTGCGGGGACTCTGCTTCCCAACTGGAGAAAATTGCGACTGATCACATTCAACAGAAATGAGAAGAACCTGACTGTTTACACAGGCCTGTGGGTGAAGTGTGCCCGATACGACGGGAGCAGTGACTGCCTGATGTACGACACTACTTGGTACTCATCAGTTGACCAGCTGGACCTGCGGGTCCTCCAGTTCGCCCTGCCCCTCAGCATCCTGATCGCAATGGGTGCCCTGCTGCTCTGCCTGATTGGAATGTGTAACACGGCTTTCAGGTCCTCGGTGCCCAACATCAAACTGGCCAAGTGTCTGGTCAATAGTGCAGGCTGCCACCTGGTGGCGGGGCTGCTGTTCTTCCTGGCAGGTACTGTGAGCCTCTCCCCATCCATCTGGGTCTTCTTTTACAACACCCATCTGAACAGGAAGTTCGAGCCAGTCTTTACATTTGACTATGCAGTGTATGTCACAATCGCTAGTGCTGGGGGCCTGTTTATGACTTCCCTTCTACTGTTTATTTGGTATTGTGCATGCAAATCTTTGCCTTCTCCTTTCTGGCAACCACTGTACTCCCATCCTCCCAGTATGCATACTTACTCACAGCCCTATTCAGCACGCTCCCGCCTCTCTGCCATTGAAATCGACATTCCAGTAGTTTCACACAACACCTAATGGAGAAGTGGTTGTTAACGAAAACTTTTAGCCTCACATTTCCCTTGTACAAGGAGCTGTTTTGGACCAATATATATTTTCCTTTGTTTCTGACCAGTCTATGAAACCAAATTTGTATGTCCTAGTAGAATGAAGTGCTGCTAGTTTTATGAAAAGTACACTATTTTAAATGTGAATCGTTCTTTTATCTTGCTCCTTATGCTAGGAGGATTTTTAACCTCTATATTGATATCTGATCAGTAATTCAAGTGGAAAGGACCCGTGTCTCAATTGAGGTGATTTAGAGTAACATGGCAGTGTAAAAAATGATGGCTAAGAGAAGTTGTTGTTTGTGATCTTTACGAATATTTCAGAATGTGTCTTGTCCTGTTTCTGTAATACCTTAAGCCAGTAAAAAAAAAAAAAGCAATTTCAGATATAAGAAATTTATTTCAGGTAATGGTAATTAAGATCTTTACAGTAGTCAAACTACCAGCTTAAGTCTGTGACTTTCCTTAGTTCTCTCTTGGGGCTAATTGCATTGGATAGAGTTCGGTATTTTGAAGATTACTTTCTTTTGTGAGTTCCTTACCTTCTACCTCATGCCAATGTTTAAAAATATATATATTTTAAGTGATATCAGAGAAAATAGGCCAAACATTTTAAGTATCTATTAGTATGGACAACATTTAACAATTTTAAGAGTTAATGATTCTATAAATTATACTCTTGGAGTTAAAATGTGCCATGAGATGGAGTGGTGCTTCCTTTGAGGCAGAAAAACCTTGTTTTACAGGTATCACCCACTAAGTGGTATCATGCCCATATATAATCTCTTAGTGACTAAGAGGAAAAAAATATAGAGGCCCAAGTGGTTTGTTCTCTTTTAGGTAGTGGCAGGGTACGAGCATCTGCTCTTCAGTGACAAACGTCAGAGATTCATGACTACCTTTTGAGTGATGGGTGAAGTAAAGTATAGCTTCACCATGAACACATTCACTCTTGAATCAGTTCCTGCCCCCATCACTGAGTGCTTCCTTGAACATATGTCTTTGCCCAACACTTTAGTAGGTGCTCTAGAGCAGTAGTCACCAACCTTTCGGACCTCGCGGACCACCAGTGGTTCATGGACCACCGGTTGGCAACCACTGCTCTAGAGGATACATGAAAAGTAGGAGACCTTGTCCCATTCACTAAGAAATTTTGATAGAGAAGGTCAAACTATTATCTGACAATTAGGGAACAGTCTGACTTCATTTATAGCTTGTCTTAACTCCTCAATCGTTGATCCAGGAATATGTTGCAACCAGAGACATGGCTTTCTGATTGACAAGCTTATTTTGTAGTGCCAGTAATATTCTGGAACCTAGAATTTCAATTCATTGGATCCCTTAGAGCACCTCCCTTAGGCCTAGACACTGTAATAACACTATATAAGATTCATGAGAATGGGCAAAAGCAGTAGAGAAATTAAATGTTTACTTTTCACCTCTGAAAGTATGGTGATGTAGTAGAGAAGAGGGAATATTTAAAATCTCTCCGAATGGGCTAACATTTAGATGAAACCATGTTAACAATGAGATGAATGCTTAGAAATTCAGGGATATTGGGTCTTTACCCTTGTGAATTTGAGCTGCTTAATTGGTGTAATTTACTACACATCAGTGCTGTGTTCATAAGGATTTCGTTCTATTAACCATTAACCATTACTGGACTGTTTTATCATTCCACAAGCAGCTAGTTGCATGGTAAACAGATTTGTATGCCTCTTTGCAAACCTGATTATGATTCTGGTACTTCTGTGGATGTGAGTGGTACTCCCCCCCCCCACCCCGCTAATTCCAACACTAGTTTATGTATATATAGCAGTAAATCCAGGTCTGTAATTTCTAAATGCCACCAGGAGAAAGCATGTACAACTATGGGTTTTTAGTTACAGCTCCTGATTTCCTCCAGTTCTATTCCTTTTAACTCTTCTGAGATTGAGCTGAGTCTCGATCATTCCAAGACAATGGCAGGTAGAATTTTGAGATTAATATTAATTTCCCCCTTTGCTAATTAATTTCAGTCCCCTCACTAACTTTCTCCAGAAGTGTCAAGAATTCCACCATCCCCCTGTTCTTCGTATAAACAATGTTAAAGAAAAGTAGACTCAGCCAGTTTTTAGTCCAGGGGATCATAAATATAAATAAGAGGAAACCTTTTCCTACAAGAATCTTTTGGATTCTTTTCATAATCTGTCGCCTTAAATCAGTAGTTATTGTAGATTCACTAGACAAAAGAAACAGCTGTTTCCCTTTTTGTCTTTAATATTTCAGATTTGCTCTCAGTAGCTATTCTTCAAAGCCATCAAAGGAAAGCAAGTATTTACGATTCTCTTTTGTAATTGTGAGCACTCATCAGGCCATCATTATGAGAGGGGATCTTTTCTGTTGTTACAAGCTGTTAACGTTAAGGACCTTTTACAGCAGCCAGCTTGAAAAGCAACCTTAAATGTGGTGTGATGCACCAGATTTGGTTTATCCAGCCATGGGTGGAAAGAACCCTAAGTTTACTTTACTTGTAAATATTCACTGTAATAGATAATTTGTTTGTTGTAAGCTGCAATGTAAAATCAATAAAACTGTACTGTACTTCTTGATGTTATTAAATGATGTATTTTTACAAGTTTCTGTTTCTATCCTCATTTTCCTCAATGCTTTAAGGTAAAATATTTTGAGAAATGTTTTTCAAATATATGCAAATTTAAAAAGACACAGCCCCATTTAAAGCTGTGTGGAATAGGAAAACTGGATTTATTCTTTTAGAAGCATCAAGACCCATTTTTAAGAGTAGTCCTAGGAGTTTACTGGACTGTTTAACATTCCACGAAGAAGCACTCAGTGAAATCTGTTCCAGATTTGCCTCATCAGTGGGGTTACCTAATGGATTGATTTTAGAGACCAGGAGTTAGCAAATGGTTAAATAGAAGGACCTTTCCATACTCTGCAGAACTTGAGGTCGCCAGGAGAAGTGGTCCTGACAGGTAAATCACCTTTAAATTTTCTGAAACCTGGAATAGCTTTTAGTGTTTTGGATTACAGTCTCCTGGGATAGTTCTCACATGTACTCCTCACTGAGCCCACGGGGCCTTACATGGAGAGCCATTTGTTGCACTGGAAACTGAACCTGCTTCAGGCTGGGCGTCCTGGCTGATTATGTTAACACACCACAATGCAGAGTCTGCCCCTCAGCTGGGCAGACTGACTGAGGGTGACTCAATGCTAGAGAATCCTTTTGTGCTGATTCACCAACCAGAAGTGAGAATTATAGATTACTTGCAACCACTATCCAAGACCAGTTTTTAAAAATACACCCTTGGAGAGAAGACTGCTTCTATCCTGGCTAGGAAAGCACAAGATGAGCCCAACACATCATGTTCTTCCAGAAAGTGAGGAAATGCTTGAAGAATGATGGCTTATCAAGTTACAGAGGATCCAGTCTGAAGAGGTCCTCGCTGGCCAAATCTGGGAAATATGAGCATCAAAATAAATAATAGTGGCCCAGCCGGTGTGGCTCTGGTTGAGCGCCGACCTATGAACCAGGGGGTCGTGGTTCGATTCCTCAGTCAGGTCACGTGGCAGGGTTGGGGGCTCGATCCCCAGTCGGGGGTGTGCAGGAGACAGCCGATCAATGATTCCCTCTCATTATTGATGTTAATCTCTCTTCCTTTCCCTTCCTCTCTGAAATCAATAAAAAAAATATTTTTAAAAAATAATAAAAAAATAGTAATGGGTTATAACCCATTGAATAAAGCAAAAATCCACTTGTACATGCTGCTATAAGTAAGTGGAGAGGAAAGAAAAGCTGTGTATTGCAGTAAAATACTGTCTCAGCTCAGGAAGGTTCTGTGTCCATGCCGTAGCATGCAGAGCCCTTTAATCCTCACTGTACCAAGTTTGAACTCGGAAAGAAAAAGCACAAAACTATAGCTGCCTAATATTCATATCCAATTAATAGGGAATTTGGGCTTGTTTGTTGTATTTTGCTTGGAAATAAGCCAACATTTTAGACTGTCCTGTAAGCAAATTATTCAGCAAAATTTGAGAAAGAAAGTGAGACAGTGAATGAGGAAAGGAGAAAGTTTTCCATATTTTGTATGAAAAACTCAGCGTGACTAAGTCCTGTTAGCAGGAGGCTAGTCATCATGATTTTGAAAGGTCTTTGTTCACTAAAATCCTCTGTAGAATAACAGAGTATTTGTTCAGGTCTCCAGAGTTTTGCTTTATAGAAATAGAAGCTTTTCATTAAGAGAAAAGGCATTATCGATACTTTAACTGCATTATATCCAGTGGCTTCACTCCAAGATTCACACCCATGAGTTTGAAAGCCCACTTATAGTAAATCAAGATGATTCAGTTATATTTTAACATAATTTTTCCTCTACCCTCATGTCCCTTTTCTTGCTTTCACTCTCTGGCTAATCCTGTCTGGAAGGTCAGGTGGGGATTTTAGCATCAGGAGACTGCTGCAGGGAGTGGGGAGGCCCAGGTCTGGGGTGAGCAGGAAGCCCACCTTCCCCCTTACTGCCCACGTGAGTGAGGGCTTTGGCTCAACTGGTCCCATGTGTTTCCTACCTGCTCACCTGCTCCGGGCCACAGGAGCCAGGTGGTACTGGCCAATTGTGCTCCTCTTCCCAACTCCCTGTTCAGTGACATAAGTAGCTTGAAATTGGCCCTAGTGGAAGTATTTATGCCACAGAAATTGACAAATGCTACAAGTTAGAATCTGTTTCTCTCTTTCCTTTCTTTCTGTCCCTTTCCTTTCCCCCTCCCCCCCTTTATTTTGGAGAGCTGCTTGTTAAACATTTACCACCACGCACTATTGCTCAGGTAAGATTAATTTGCTGATGTCATAAGAGTTAGATTAAAACACATAAATAAGGCACTTTGGAAGCCCAGAAGAGAGAAGAATGTATTTCTCTAGGTGGGACTCGTTGACCTATGTGGCTTTCTCCTTCAGCTCATGACATGCAAACTCTCTTTAGCAGTTTCACAAAAACATGAACCATTTTTCTGCCTGTGGGATTTTTTACTGGTTGTTCCTCTGTCCATATAGCTCTTTCCCTCAGGTTCATTGGGCCTTATTGAGCACAGTCTTTAAAATAGTATCCAACGATATTCCCCAAAACACAAATAATTTCCTAATGCCCTCTGTGTTTCATTGTTCTACATAGCACTTATCATTATCAATGACCATAAAATTTTACTCATTTGTTTAAATGGTCTGTGTTCATTAAAATTTAAGCAGCATAAGGGCAGGTATTTTTGTCTGATATGCTCACTGCTGAATGTCCAGTGCCGGAACGGTGCTTGGCGTTTGGTAGAGACCCATAAATGTTTGTTAAATAAGAGATTAAATTTGCTGAGCTTCAGGTTAGTTGATGAGGAAATTAGGAATCATACGGAGTGCTGAGAGCTGTGATAAAGGGACTCTCTGTCTCCAGTATTGCTCCATCTCCCTCCCTACCACTAGTCCATCCTGTAGACAAGCAACAGAATGAACCTAATAAAGTGCAAATATGGCCTAGTTTCTCTCCTACTTAAAATTTCAGCAACCACATCTCAGAACAAACTCTAAGCTCTTTAAGTCTGAATGGAAGGTCTTGTGCAGTAGTACACACAGGAGTACATCAAAGAATATACAGCAGGAAAAGCAAACTGGCATAGCACGGTGACGCAAGAGTCATCTAGAATGAAGTTTTTCTCACTGTGCCCATAGCTGATAAGACTTTTAGCAATTACTGACACTAACAATATCTCACAAGTCGAAGGTATCAAAGAATACAAATTTAATAATAGGGAATATCCCTTTTCAAGGACCACTAGATTGGTCACATTCCTTATTCAAAAAATGTCTATTTCCTTTATGATAGAAAGAGTGACATGATGAATGTGATACCTAGCCTTTTAGATGCCCCCAATGATCCTTATCTACTTTTATTCATTCCTCTGGGTGGTGCCATCCTGTGAGCAGGGCTGGTCTATGTTACCAATGAGATTTGGCAGAAATGGTAGTGTGTGACTTCTGAGGTTATTGGTAGTAAAAGACATTGAGGCTTCTGCCTTTCTCTCTTGGATCACTTGCTTTGGGGGAAGCCAGCTGCCATGTTGTGAAGACAGGCCCAGCCCCATGGTTATCATAGGAGGAATGGAGGCCTCCTGCCAGCAACCAGTATCAGTTTGCCAGCCATGTACGTAGGGGAGCCATGTGGGAAGCAGATTTCCTCAGCCCCAGTCAATCCTTCCGATGACTGCAGCCTGAGTGAGGGATCCCAATCAGAATCACCAGCTAAGCTGCCCAACTTCCTGACCCACACAAACTGTAGAAATAATGCTTACTGTTGTTTTAAGGTGCTAATTTTAGGGTGATTTGTTATATAGCAATAGATGACTAATACAAAGAGCTAAAGCAAATTCAGGGGATCAATTTTGAGGAATATTTGTTCTTATGCTATCAAGAGGTGTGAGCTCTCGTTGCTCCACATCATAAAAAATATATCTCCACAATATCAGATTCTCCTGGAAAGTGCTGAATATTTATTGCCAATGTCTGATAAAACAGCCTAATCTGAAGCATGTATGTTGGGGGTGGGAGGTGAGAAAGATCTGAGCTTAGATTAGGAGCAGAGTTCTCTCTATTTTGGTTGGGTTGTGGGTGACTTCCGATGTTATCAGAGAAATAAACTGAAGAATAAACATGCATGTGATAGAATTTAAATACCCTTACAGTCAAACAAATCTCATATTCATCCTAGTTATGTTGTATGGTTACCAGGAACAAATAAACCATAACTATAAAAAACACATCATTTATTTTTATCCATCTGATTATTTCTGGGGTCAGTCCTTCAGGAAGAAAATAAAACTGATGGTTTCCTAGGTAGGAGAGGAAATAGTTGATTCCAAGACTCATTAGGCAGTCAAGTTGGCAGAGCAGGGCCTCCCTCTACTAAAAAAAAGGTTTGGGACAGGGAAGCTGAATCGTGTTGACATTTCAGTACAGTGAATGTAATAAGATTCTTTTGCTAACACTTGGCCTGAAAAGGGGCCAAACTAGGTGGTTTAAGCTCCCGGAGGGGAGAGGCCTAAGGACACTGAGCTCCTTGGTTGGTGCATAAAGGAGATTCAGAGAAGAAAATGTGACCCACGTGGACATGGCACAGCAATGGAGAGCACCAGCTCTCCCCCTCTGTACAGGCTGCCTCTCTCCACCCAGCTTGTTCAACTTGTCAGGTGCTAAGGTGGAGACAGCCATGGATGCCGAGGGAGAGTAGGGAGAGACCAGTAAACTTTCCCAGGGAGAACCACCATACCTGTGGAAATAAGCTAGCTTTGGCAGGGAACAGAGCAGGAAGTAAGAAGGTCCCAACACCTCGCGGTAAAAGAAGTGTCCGTAGTTCAGCTCAAGTCAAGTGAAATTCTGTGTCCTTAGAAGTGATATCATGAAGGAATGATAGCAAAAATTCACTTTATTCAGAGAACTAAAGTATGTGTCAAGGAAGTAAAGGACTCAAACTTTTAAGATGCCAAAAGAGAAAAATAGCAAAGAAAAAAATCATCTTATTCTTATGTTTTACTTAAAAATCCTGTTATTGCCAGGCACATATCAAAAGACTGGCAGCCTCTTTTTCTGTGTTTGTATATTTGTTTTTGTTTCTACAGATGCCTGGGTTTTTTGTTAGAAACAAAGTCACTCAGACTGCCAAGAGAATTAGCAATGCTTCCACAGGGCCACAGACTGGAATCATACCATGGACAGACAGGAAGACCCCCCTCCCACCCCCAATCTCTTCACCCTCTTCCCCCTGGATCTGTGCCTGTTGATGGAATTGTGACATCAGGGCAGGACTGGCTTCATGGGCATGCAACCTGCGCAGTCACACAAGGCCCTGTGCCCAGAAGGCTTTTGCTCTTGGTTTAACATTCAGTGGTCACTCTCTGGACATTCTTACTGTTTGAACAAAGGGGCCTGTATTTTCACTTTGTTCTGGACTCCAGCAGCTATGTAGCTGTACACGGGCACTCGGGGGAAGGCAGTATGCCAGCTGGAGGCACGCAGAGTTGTGATTCTATCCAAGCTGCCTCTTACTTGCTATGCAGTGGGAAATTCCATTTCCATCTGCTGCAAGGACAGTGCCATCTACCCCCAGGGTTATTATTGTGAGAATTAGATGTTTTTGTGAAGAAAGGCAGATAAAGCACCTAGTACAGCAAGCCTATGGCTTCACTATGCTTATTATTCATAAGTCCAGATATCAGGTTCCCAATCATATTACTGCTGGTCATAAAAATAAGTATCTTCATAATAACAAATCTCTATTTTTGCTTTACATCTTACAGACAGCTATGGATTTATGTCGAGACTGCTGTCACCTTTGCCAGGATCCTAATGATTTATTGTTTCTGTTGGAGCTGTTAAGACACACTAAGGCAATTAGCAACCCTCATAAGTATTAGCTACTTCATGTAGAATAGCTCTGCTCTTCATGATTCCAGAAACAAGGAGGTCAGCGTGAGTTTCCCTGATTCTTCAAGGACATAGGAAGGTAACTAGAATATATGGTGGCCTTTCTGATGACCTGGGACAAAGGATTTTTTCACTGTTACCACTATCAAAGCAGCCAAACCTTTTTCTGGTTGGAGGGAATATAAATTTGAAACTTATGAGGTGACCAAACAAATAGCTGCATGTTTTAAGCCAGCCTCAAAATAGCTGCAGTAAGGGAAACATACTTCCTTGTTCATTACTTTGAAAGAAAGGGTGATATTAGAGTACCGATGGACTAAACCCAAACCAGTCCTTGTGTGGTGCCCACTGTGGGGAGAGGACAGGGAGCCAAGATAGGTCCTGACATTATAGAGGACTGAGATGATGTACCTCAAACCAACATGTATAGATCGTGTCCAAATACGGCCGAGTGTCACTATTCACAGTAGTTATGTTCTATAAGGTCACTGTGAGCCCTGGATTAGCGAATACTGAACCTCTTGAAACCTCTGCTGACATTTCCATCAATCGATCAATACATAACCTTGTTTTATGTGTTTTCCTGTTTAATATACCTTATTTGATATATATTTTTTATTAATTGACATTAAACTCATGGCCAACAGCACTCAAGCCTGAACAAACTTATCTAACATGTGTGTTTTCTAAATAAGGCACACCACAGCTTTCTTGCACTTAAGAACACTGTTCAGCACTTTAGCACGATGCTTTAAGGTCCTTTTAAGCAACAAAATCACCAACAAAAAGCCAAACATGTGAAAAGTGTGGCATTACATCGATCACGAAAAGGACACTGTTGACAGTAGGAGAGCTGAAACAAGAAGGCCGGGCATGGCCTTGTTTGACCTCAGCTGGGAACATAGAAGACGAGCCCTTCCAGTTTTTACTGTTCTGTGCAAGCACACAGTAACCGTGCAAGCACACAGTAACCGTGAAAGCCCATGACGATTGACTGTGGGGTAACGAATAAAATTTTAGTGAGTAGGTGAGTTTACAAATAACGGAATCCACCAATAATGAGTCAATTGTATATGGAAGTTGAGAGCTAGCAATCCCCTTGAAGAGAAAACAAGTCCAGAGGGTTGATTAAAAGATGCATACAGATGTGAGGTCCGGCCATCTCTCTCATCTCCTTTTGGAGAGTGCAATGGATGTGGAGTCAGGAGAGCTTAGGTGTTCCGGGTCTTGTCTTACCAGCTGGGCAACTTTGGGTAGGCATCTGAAACTCCCCATTCCTGTTTCTCAGTTCCTTCCTCTGTATGTTGAGACAACATCCACCGTGCAATGGGTTTTTCTTTAAGTTCCGTTTACTGTCACCTAATGTTGGGGCAGAGAATGAAGAAGGTGAAGCAGGTGTCATATTGTGTATCAGAAGTTTCCTTTGTAGGTGGTTTGTCTCCCCTGAAAAATCAAAAGCCAAGTCCAGACAAATGTTTGGATTTGGATTAAGTATGTTTCCAAGCAAAATGCATTACAAATCCAAGGAAACTAAGTATAACTATGAGCATTTTCTGGATAAACTGGCTTTCCTAAATAAGATAAAGTAATTGAGCCAATATTTTTAAGATCTACCGCCCTTCTACTAGGATTTTAGGGGGGAATATGGAAATGAGAATTAACACTTAACTTATGATGTAACAGCCTTGAGTGAGGGGCCCAGTGAAAACTTGACTCACTCATGAACAGGACTTGGGACAGGTGGAGGAGACACTACACAAGGCCCAAGCCCTGGGTGATGGTTGCACAACATTAGGGATGTACTCAATGACACTGAACCATACATTTAACATGGTTAAGATGGTAAATGTTATGTTATATGTATTTTACCACAATTTTAAAAACCGAGAAGAAGAAGGAGGAGGAGGAGGAGGGGGAGGGGGAGGAGGAGGAGAAAGAAGGAGAAGAAAAAAAACACAAATGCTGGGCTGGACTTGGCTGGGCTAGAGTTTGCTGACTTCTGCCCTATTTGGTCATCATGGGTGCATTCCACATAGGAGACTCCTGGTCTGTAAGAGTGAAGGGTCTTTGTTTTCATGGTTCTCTAGTAAAATGACAAAAAAAATTGGAGAAAGAAAAGAACCCAGCCTGTGGCCAGTTTAGAGCTACTGCACTGTTCTTCCATCGTGTTAGGGTACAGATGCAGCCCTCACCCTTTACTTGTAGGGCAGGAAATATGGAATATGCCATGGCCTGGAAGAGGCATTTCTATTTTGTCAGTTACAGCCCTGACCATCCGAAGGAGACGCAGAGCTGTGTGTGGGTTCTCCTCTAAGGCAAGGGGGAGGAAGGACAGGGGACTGGACACTGATGTTATTTCCAGCTTTAAGATATTTGTCCACAAACTCAACAGGTAGATTTACTCCCTCTTTTTGAAGTGCCTATGGTTAAAGATATTTACTTGAGTTGAACCTATAGATTAGGCTAGAAAAAATTGATAAGAGGGTGTTAGTATTTTTTATATCAATGCAAAATAAGTAATTCTTCAGGAGAAATTCAAATAAGTATATAAATCTGCTTTGGTATGCATGCACCATGAACAGAAGGCATTAGGAATTGACAGGTATCTATGGCTATTTATACATACAAATATCACTTTAATATAATCCCTTTCAAGTGAAAGATATTTAAAAAGCAGCTTCATCGTCAGGTTTGATAGTCCACATTCTGTTTTGCCAAGATGAGGTCTTCTCAGTCCTTTACATTATGATGATTTTATTTTATACTTGATATGGAACTAAATTCATGAGCAGCTATTTCTAAAAGTTACCACCCAATACTATTGATTTGCTTTTGTTTAATTTGCATCTCCTGCTTCTTTTTTTATGAAGAATTTATTTTAAGATCAAACATTTCTTTAGCCCCATGTAATTCTTATATTGAGAACTCCTTAATCCAAACTAAATGGATACTATTTGCCTTAGTAATTAGTTTATGAGTATAGAAATAAGTACATTATATGTTTTTTTAATATATGTGTGCCTCTATTTTTTAGGTCAACAGAAAGTATGCAGCTTGGCATAAGAGCACTTGGAAATACCTGTGACAATATGCTAAGTTGAATGTTGTCTAAGGTGTTAGGTTTCCCAGTGTATTCACACTTCTCAGTAGTAAGATCACATTGAATTGTGTCTTTTAGCTTAAAGGGTGATAGAGTAGACAGGCAG
The DNA here is from genome assembly GCF_000412655.1 of Myotis brandtii. Taxonomy (NCBI): domain Eukaryota; kingdom Metazoa; phylum Chordata; class Mammalia; order Chiroptera; family Vespertilionidae; genus Myotis; species Myotis brandtii. The sequence goes on along the minus strand of NW_005368341.1, from coordinate 8,266,239 downwards.
AGCCCAGACTAAGAGCTATCTCATTCTCCTCTGCTGTCACCGCCTCCCATTTTTTAACTAGGCAAAAGCTGACGAATCTTTAAAACCACTCAGCAATAGTGCTTGAAGGGTCACTGCATGCAGAGGTATTTTGCATTTGATATTCTACTCCTAAAGATTGGAAACTTAAAATTCCTCAAAATTAATCTTCAGCAGTGAAATTTGAGGTATTATATGTGCTAGAGGTGAGATTCTTTAATACCTGAGTTTCCCCTGGGAACTCCTAAATCATATATGGCTTACCTAATTTCAGTGAATTTTAGGCCAAAGTCTTGTAAAAGCATGTAAAAACTCACCGAGATGTCTTTATGAGAGAATATTGTTTTAATTTATCTTTATTGTTGAAAGTATTACAGATATGTTCCTTTCCCTCCATTGACCCCTGCCCCAGGCGTTTACCACCTTATTGTCTGTGTCCATGGGTTATGCATATATGCATATAATCTCTTCCCACCTCACCCCGCCTTCCCTCTGAGATTGTTTTTTTAAAGATAATTTGAAGATCACTTTATGAAATGGTCTTTTGCAAAATACTTTGTGAATATAGAAAATGGTTCTTGTTTTAGTATTGCACTGAGTGGCATGTATAAGCATCAATTATTCTAAAATAACGGACTACAAATATATTATATGGAAAAGTTCTCTACAGTCTTGTAATTCAATTGATCTACTGGCTATAGCTTTATTTGTGTGGAACAATTGTGACATCTAGTGGTTACTCTAAGTAATTCCAAGGAATAGTTTTGCATGCTATGTTTCTGTCTTAAATTCATTTAAATAGGAGAACTTGACATTCAAACAATACTGTAACAAAAATCTCTTTACATAATTATATGGGATAAAGACAAAGTGGTGGAATTTCTAAGTGGAAGGATATGTATTTAAAATGTTGATAATGCCAATTCACCCTTCAAAGAAGGTTGCACCAATTTCCACTTCCTCTGTGATTGAGAGTAATCCTTCACGTCATCCCAACAATGAATATTACCAAACACATTCCTTTTTTCCCAAAAAGTTATTGTCTTTTGACTTCCCAATGTCCTAGCTGTGTTTGGCTTTTCATGTAATTCAATCTGAAAATCAGTGAGAGCTGTGTACACAGAATCCTCTAACATTTCTGGAACAGTAAACAGTCTCACATTTACATCACCTCATTTCCTCTGCACAACAAACCCGTGAGAAAGGGAAACAGGCAACACCCACCTTTTGCAAATGAAGAAACAGGACAGGAGAAAGTAAATTCTCCAAGGTCACCACGTAAAGAGTATCCAGTGCACTCTGGTCATACATGTTCCATCTTATTTCATGCTTAACTTCATCTGCTGCTACTGTTGGTGAAGTTTCCCAAGAACAACAAAACCATTTACACATTGAAACAAGACTGATTCTTGTTTCATTCTCAGATTCTCCTTCCACTTGGAGAAAACAATAAGGAAATTTTTTTTAATTTAATTTCTTTATTGTTTAATGTATTACATAAGTCTCCTTTTCCCCCCATTGACCTCTCCCTGGCCACTCCCAACTCCCAGCACATGCCCTCACCGTCCCTCCCCCCATCTGTGTCCATTGGTTATGCTCATATTGCATGCATACAAGTTCTTTGGTTGATCTCTTACCCTCTCACCATTCTCTCACACCCTTCTCCCCCACTTTCCCTCATGGGTTGGACAGTCTATTCCATGCTTCTATGACTCTGGTTCTGTTTTTGATCATCAGTTTATGTTGTTCATTATATTCCACAAATGAGTGAGATCATGTGATATTTATATTTCTCTGACTGGCTTATTTCACTTAGCATACAATGTAGTCCCATTGTAAATTGTGCTGCTATAAACATAGGGGTGAAAATTTTCTTTCTGATTGGTGTTTCTGTTTTCTTGGGATATATTCCTAGAAGTGGGATCACTGGGTCAAATGGAAGTTCCATTTTTAATTTTTTGAGGAAACGCCATGTTGTTTTCCACAGTGGCTGCACCAGTCTGCATTCCCACTAGCAGTGCAAGAGGGTTCTTTTTTCTCCACATCCTCGCCAGTACTTGTCAGTTTGTTGATTTGTTGATGATAGCCATTCTGACAGGTGTGAGGTGGTACCTCATTGTTGTTTTGATTTGCATCTCTCGGATGATTAGTGACTTTGAGCATGTTTTCATATGTCTCTTGGGTATGTCCTCTTTCGAAAGGTGTCTGTTTAGGTCCTTTGCCCATTTTTTGATTGGATTGTTTATCTTCCTTTTGTTAAGTTGTATGAGTTCCCTATAAATGTTGGAGATTAAACCCTTATGGGAGATAACATTGGCAAATATGTTCTCCCATGCAGTGGGCTTTCTTGTTGTTTTGTTGATGGTTTATTTTACTGTGCAGAAGCTTTTTATTTTGATGTAGTCCCATTTGTTTATTTTCTAATAAGGAAAATTTTTGTTCTATTCCTCACAATTACAATAGTATTTTAAAACAGCAGTCACCAACAGGTGGTCCGTGGACCACTGGTGGTCCGTGAGGTCCGAACAATTGGCGACCGCTGTTTTAGAACTTTTCATTATGAAATATAAATAAAGTTATAGAGAACAATGATAATCCCTTGAAGAGCATGATAATGATATTCACCACCCAGCTACAATATACCTTAATATTTTGCTGTATGTTTGCTTTATTTACTTATTTTTAATATATTTTACTGATTTCATAGAGAAAGGGAGAGGAAGAAAGAGATAGAAACATCAATGATGAGAAAGAATAATTGATCAGCTGCCCCCTGCACACCCTACACTGGGGATCAAGCCTGCAACCTGGGCATGTGCCCTGACAGGGAGTCAAACCATGACCTCCTGGTTCATAGGTCAATGCTCAGTCACTGAGCCATATTGGCTGGGCCATATATTTGCTTTAGAATTTTAAATAATAAAGTTCCAGTGTGTGTTTCTCCGATCCCATTACTTTCTTGCATTACTCAGAGGTAACCATCTAACTAAATTTTATATATTAATCAATAAATATTTATTCAGTACCTTTACATAAATAAAAAAGATTATTTTGTATTTATATAAAAAGATAAATTTATCATTGGTATAAATATCTTGTATCTTACATCTTCAATTTGTTTTTTTTGCACTCAATGGGTTTTGTTTTCTTGCTTTTTTACTTTGCTATTGAAAAGGTTTATGCCTTTGGTTGTTTTTTGTTTTGTTAATCCTCACTGGAGGATATTTCTTCCATTGATTTTTAGAGAGAGTGGGAGGGAGAGAAGGCACGGGGCAGGGGGAGAGGGGTAGAGAGAGACATCGTTGTTAGAGAGACATCAGTTGGTTGCCTCCTGCACACTGGGATTGAGCCTGCAACCCAGGTATATGCCCTTGACCAGGAATCAAACTTGGGCAGATGCTCTAACCACTTAGCTACACCAACCAGAGCTAGTTGGTTTTTATTTATATATTTTGTTTATTTTTAGAGATGAAGGGAGAGAGAGAAATAGAGAGAGACATCGATGTGAGAAACATCAATTGGTTGCCTCTCCCACCACAGCCCAACCAAGGATTGAACCTGAAATCTGAGGGTATGTACTCTGACTGGGAATCAAACCAGCGACCTTTCCGTGCATGGAATGATACTCAACCAACTGAGCCACACTGGCCAGGGCTATGCCTTTAGTTTTTTTGGTGATATTGTGGAGGGATCTTTATTGCCATTACATTCTCTAATTGGTTAAGACTAGTATATGAGAGCACTATTGATTTGGAATCAAGGAAACTTTCTGAACATTTATTAGTTCTAAAGCTTGTAGAGTCTCTTAAGTTTTCCACATGGGAAATCATCTGAAAATAAGAGCAGGCAAGCATTTTTAGAATGATCATACTTCTCAGTGTAACCTGCACTTTCAGAACAAGAAGCTCCCAGGATATCTCATTTCTAAAATAAAATCACTGTCCAGTATCTACAAGCATATGTTCCAATGGAGAGATTCAGGAAGTGCCTCCTATTCCTCATCCTGAATGTTTTTCAAGAGGTGTAGTTATAACCCTGTTCTTTTCTTGCTCTGTCACCAAAGACTTTATTCCCTGAGGATCGCTTGGTGTGACTTCAAATGGAGCAGCACAAGGCCAAAGAACTGGAAGCACATGGTTTTCTTTTGTGTCAGGAAAAGCCTGTTGCCCCTCTTAAGGACATCTGTGGTTTTATAGAACAGTAGGATTTCTGAAGGAATAGTCTTTAGATTTAGGAAGCTGCTAATCAGATTTTTTCTGTAAATAGATTTAAATAAATCTATTTCTTCTCTCTGTGTTTGTCAATTAAACATGTTGAAGAGCTGTGAATTCAACCTCATCTGTTCCCATTGAGAAGAAAAGTAGAGAGTCACATAATGAAAATCAAGGTCCAAGACCCATTATCTTTGTGGCCATTTATTCTGACCACCTATCAGTACTGGGCAAAAAAAAAAAAAGATTCGTAGTCTTAATAAAGCAAGAGTCTCCTGGAAAAGCATAGTCTGGCTCCCATGGGAACTGGGAGCCAAAGCTTTAACTGCATGTTGTTATTTTTCAACTGACATTGTTAAGGGGCATTTTTCTAAAACTCTGCTCAATAGAAGACATTATCGAATAAACTCTATGCCTCAATTAATGTGGGTGGATTTTTTTGATGCAAACTTTAAGAACTAACTGAAGCAAAAATGTTACTGGAAATATTCTAGGTATCTCAGAGTCAAAGGAAATGTTGACAATTAGGCCTCAGGAAGGAAAGGAGGAAGGCGGCTCTGGGAATCTGGGTAGTCTCCGCAGAGAACTGCCACTTGTCAGCTCTACACAGATCTTGTCTGTGCCACTCCACTCGAGATCAAGAGAGAGACTGATTTGCCTGACTCATGCCCAGCGGCCCCTCGGTGCTATGTGTGCCGATGGGCCAAAGGGGGCAGCAGGGAGGGCACCTTCATTTCCATGCCCTTCCAAGACTATGTGCTGGAGGAAGGGACGTTCTCAAAGGAAATCGGGGTTTTCTTGTCCAAGAAAGAAGAATTGCTGTACAGAAGGACACAACAGATATTCATTTCACTCCTCCTCAGCGTGATTTTTATCAAACCGTCATACAACAGTGTCCTGGCAGAACCTCCTGCCCTAGCACCAGAGGGTCTAGGACCCAGAAGGAGATGACTCCTCTGAAAGGGGGTCCGGGAATGCTGGGAGGGGAGCCTCCCTCAAGTCCACTGGGGACATCAGGCAGCCAACATGGACCTGAGTCCTCTGGGAGAAAGTAGCCTTATCACACACATGAATAATGGGACTGCCCCTTTTAAAACCTAGAAGAGTGTGCAGTGGGCTCTTATGGGTAAGCTGGCCTAGAAGGGTTTCAGGAAAGCAAAAAGCTCCTCTAAAGAACCAGGACTTTTATTTTTAACTTCAGACTATTGTTAGAGCAGTGAGCTTCCCCACGAGACGGCTCTGACACCTTGGCTTGAGTACGCAGCTGAAGTTTATTCTGAAACATCTCTCCCATCATCCTTGTCTAGTTTCTGCTGCTGCTCCCATTGCTTTTGCCTGTAAATGTGTGTATTCCAGAGTGGACCACCTGAGTTCAAATCTTGATTCTTTCACCTATTTTCTATATCTTTATCCTGGCTAACATGGGACTGCTGCCGTTTTGCCACTTACCGCTCTCTAATCTTCTTCTCTCTTCATAAGATTTACTAAGATACCTAATCATAGAATTACCCCTACTTCCTGATAGCATCTAATCCGAGAAAAGTCCTGCTTCCTTAAGTCCTCCCCCATTTCACCTAACATGAAGCTAATTCTTCATAAGTCCTTTCTAATGCCTTCTTATTGAGATACCCACATTTCCCCATGCTGCAAATGCTCCCTCTATCATGAGCCAAAACCCAACTTGTTCAGCAACAGATATTCCTGGTCGTCCTTAGCTGGAGGGTCTTGACACAATCATGGGTTTTAAAATTTGAGTGACCTGGTTTGGCATCCTGGCTCCACTACTTACCAACAGTATGGACTGACAGGTATCTAAACCTCTCTATGCCTCAGTTTCCTCATTTGTAGAGTGAAGATAATTAACAGCACCTTTTCATCAAACTATTAAGAGTATTAACGTGTAAAGAGCTTTGCACAGTGTCTGACCCATAATAAGTTATCAATAAATATTTGCCATTATTATTGGCTAAGTAATATATAGCTTCTTCATCTAATAGGCATACTAACTCTAAGATTTGCATTTGATTTTGCCTTTAAAGTTTAGTGGAATTATCCTTGAATTTTTTTCCATAGTTCTTGCCAAATCACATAAATTTGAGTTCCAGTGTATGTGTGTGAGAATGTGCATGCACTCATTTGATGTGAGGATGAGAAGAGGACCTAGCATTTACTGAACATTACATACCAGACATTTTGCTGGAGTGATTTTCTCTAATGAACATAAATTAAAGAGATTTTTCTGAAAAAATTTTTGAGAGTAGATGCAAAATTTTCCAGCAGAACTGCAAATAATTTTGTTGGGAAAAGGGGCCATTCAGCCCTCTGGAGGAATTTGATCCTAATTTAAGTCTGAAGCAGGGATTTAGATTTAATTTTCCTGTTAGAGGTTGGGATATTCTCTGCCAAAGACATGACCTTCAATTTTTTTTCCCCTAAGAAATGTCTTTTAGAGCCTGCAAAACAAATTCAACTCACATGAGAATATAAATTGAGTTAGGTTGGGAAATCACATATGCTACTTAGTGGCTCCATAGAAGTTTGACAGCAGAGTTTAGGTTGCAACAAGCTTCAAGATACCCGAGAAGACCTTTCATTTCAGGGTCTGGAATGATTAAATGATTAAAACTGCTCTTTAATAATTAAATGTGCCATCTGTATAAGGCAGAGTGTGACCTTTCACCCTGGGTTTCTCAGGCTGTTCTAGAATTTCTGCAGTTGGCACATATGGTATCAGAAATCCATTGCTATTCTTCCTTTGAAATATTAGAGGAGTGGACTTAAAGCAGCTGTTTTTGTGCTGCCAGATTTCATTGAAATGTGGGTTTTAAAAGCCCGTGGCTGTCATTTTGAGTTAGCTTACCTTAATCAAAAAATTCACCATAATGTAATTCAACTGATGCCTGAAACTCAATATAGTGGAACATTTGCTGAACAATGCACTTAACAACAATAACCAACCAGAATGTACATTTTCCATTGAAATGGCCTTTTCATCTTTTATGTGCCCTCAAAAATGTCTAAAAGATTATGAACATTCCTTTTTCTATAACAACAAAATAGCAAAATATCTTTATCATATGCTCTCTCCCCAAGTTGGGCACATAAAAGGGAATATGAATTTGGACAGCTATATGCTCTACTTCTGTAGCACTACTGAAAAATTGATGCAACCCAGTCATTAAGCCAACTGTGGTAATTAGACAGTAAAGATGAGAACACTTACTTGCATATTTGTCTTAAATGTTATATCAAACAACTTCCACAGCTCAGAGACTGACAGGTACAATGGTTCGTACAAAGGAATATCTGTCATCATAAACATAATTTCTCTGTGTGCTTGGCGGAAGAGAGCATTGACCTTGACAATGCTCACTAATTAATCTTTAGTGTCCTGGGGACTTTTCATCTGCTGTGTTCAGTAGGCTGTTTAGTTATTGTAGTTCAGCTGCTTGACTATATTGAATGCTTATGTTGACTTTGCTGCTTCTTTTGAAGATAAACTCAATTCTCCACTTCCATTCAAAAGTGCAAATTTTTAAAGCCGGAAGCAAAGATAAGTGAGTCTTATTCTTAACATATACTGCAAATTTTACTTTAAAAAGCTAAACCAAAAAGGTTACGTGATTAAGAAAAAAACAAACAAACAACAACAAAAAACCCTTATAGACAGACAATAATATGGTGACTACCAGAGAAAAAGGGAGGTGGGGGTAGGTGGGAGAGGAAAAAGGGGGGTAAATGGTGATGGAAGGAAACTTGACTTGGGGTAGTGAACACACAATATAATATACAGGTGACGTATTATAGAATTCTACCCCTGAAACCTATATAATTTTATTAACCGATGTCACCCCAATAAATTCCATAATTATAAAAAAAATTTTAAAAAGCTAAACCATGGGGGAAACTCACTTAGCATCTGTTATTTGAATTTATTTCTCATGTAAACTTATGACTGGTAATCTGGAAAAATTATCCTGTTTGCTTTATTGGTTTCTTCATTGTATTCAGGAGCAGATGGAATTTACTGGGCATTAAGGCATAATATAAAATAGAGCACATTTGTCCATTTCCCCCCACCAAGATTTTAAGCAATGGGGACAGATAATAAGTATTCATTTATTTATTTAAAAATATTTATTTATGATTTCCTCCTATAATGGATATGGAATACTTACCACCATGAATGAGACATCTAAGAACTCAATCTTGGATTAATATAGGGAGCCAAATACATAAAATAAATATCCATAATACAAGGTAATTTTACATATATATATATATATACATATATATGCATAGACACAAAAATGTATAGACCAAGGAGAGGGAATTCAATTAGTGAAGGAAATGTATACTGGTTATTTATCAGCTAACCCTCCAAATTCATTCTCTACCCTTCTCTGGCCTACTCTGACCTCCATGGATTGCATTACTTGAATTACTTTGCCCCGCTGCCTTTGGGAGGATAGGTATTAAGAGAAGAAAGAGGTCAGAATATTTATTCCCCCTACTCCCTCAGCCAAATTATTTTTCCTCTACCTTATGACTGCAGCTGCAATCTGGCAGTCCCTCTCCAGTTCTCTGAATTTCAGCCTCTCTGCTCCTGCGTTCCCTTTCAGTTCCAGGGCTGGAAATAGCTTCCCTTTGTTATTAGTCCCTGGGTGTCTCATCACCCTTTGTTCCTGTTACTCCTGCGCACACCTCTGTATTTAGTCTCTTCATTGAATTCTCTTCAATTAACCCTCCTGCTAGGCCCTAGACTGACACAGAGAGGGATACAGAAGGTCAAGAAAGGTAATTCGGATCTTTCTTTACCTCCAAATGTTCGACATATATAGTTGGATAGACCTGAGCAAAGCTATTATCCAGACTAAAAGCATGTTTTTGTTGCCTCCAACAGATGGCATTAGCAGTCATGTCAATCATTTAGGGCTGTGCATTGTTCTTTTCTTGAGTCTGTTAGCTATTGTGATCGAGTAGTCACCCTTATCCTGGGTTTCTCAGTTTCAATTACCCATATGTATAGGAAAAACGTGATATCTATAGGGTTCAGTACCATCCACAGTTTCAGGCATGTGAGGGGATTTTGGAATGTGCCCTCCGCAGATAAGGGGGGACTATTGTATTGTGAATTATACTAAAAAGACATATTTGGTCTTCATGTCTGTTTCTGAGAGCTTTAAGTTTTCATTGTGACTTATTTGGAGATAGGGCCTTTGAGGGGATAATTTAGGTTAAGGAGATCATATGGGTAGAACCCTAATCTGATAAGACTGGTGTCCTTATGGGAAGAGGAAGAGACACCAGGAGTATGCACCACAGAGGAAAGGCAGGTCATGTAAGGACATGATGGGAAGGGGGCTTTCTATAAACAAGGGAAGGGGCCTCAGGAGAAACCAACCCTGCTGGCACCTCAACTTGGACTTCTAGCCTCCAGAACTGTGAGAAATAAACATCTGTTGTTTAAGCCACCAGTCTGTGGTATGATGATATTATGCAGACACACATACTAACCAATGGACAATAATCCACAAGAGAGTAGGACACATGACTGAGACAATGAAAGAGAATATTTGTGTGTGTGGCTAAAGAATAATAATAAATATCAAATGCCTGTTAGCATTAGGAGAGAGCTAGGAGTTTCTGACAAAACTTAAAATGAGGAATGACTTTGAGGCTTCTCTCTCAGGTGACTGATGGGTATTGGTGTAATGAATCAAATTAGGAATACAGGAGGAGAAACAAATTTGATGGGAAATATGAGTCTGACTTTGGGTATACTGAATTTAAGGTGTCTAAAGAATATTCAAGTAGACATTTCTAGAAAGAACTTGAAATATAAGCCCAGAATTAAGGTGATAAATGATTTTTGGATATAGATTTAATTAAAAATATTTATTGAGCACCTACTATGTGCCAGGTACTTTTCTAATGCTTGGATTATATCAGTAAACAAAGAGACAAAAATCCCTACTTTGTGGAGCTTATATTCTACTGGACATGAGAAAGTAAAAAAGCAATAACATAACAAGTAAATTATATGGTAATTTAGAAGTTAATACAATGCCCAGGAACAATAAAGTAAGCTAAGGGGATTGGAAGTGCTGAAATGAGGGGGGTATGGGTGGCAATATTCTCTGTGGTGGTTCAGGGTAAGCCTCATTAAGAATATGCCATTTAAGCAAAGATTTGAAGGAGCTGAGGAAGTTAACCAAGGGTCTATCTGAAGAAAGTGTGTTCCAAGCAAAGAAACAGTCACTGTGAAGGCCTGGAGGTCGTAGCATTCCTGGTATATTTGAGAAGCAGCAAAGATGCCAGCATAGCTGTAACCTAATCACACAAGAGGGGAGTAATTGTAGGTGATTCCAGAGAGGCAAGGTGGGGAAGTGTCAGCTCACATAGGTGTCAGACTTTTGGCCATGATTCTGAGTGAGATGGAAGGTCCTGGATAGAAGTGTTACCTGGGGTGGCCTTTAAAGGAATTACTAGGTAGGCCAAGAGAGTAGGCCAGGACAAGGGTGGGCGCAGAGAGACCAGTTAGGAGGCTCTGACAGTAACAAAAGAGGAGGTAGAGGTTGGCTCATTTGGAGATAGAGATGATTTGCTAATGAATTGGATGAGGAGTTTCAGAGCATAAAAGGAGTCAAGGATAACTTCAAGGTTGTGGGACCAGAAAAACTAGGATAGGAAAATGGTTGGAAGGAAAGTTCATAAGTTTTGAACATGTAGAGATGTAGAGATGAGATGTTTGTTTGCCATCGTTTGAAGAAGTTGAATAGACATTTTGATATATTTAACTGGAGTTTAGCAGAGAGGTCCAAGCTGGAGATATAAATTGAGGAGTCTGAAGCACATGCTTGATATTTAAAGCCATGTCATTGGATGAGATTATTAAGTGAATAAATGTAGCTAGAAAAGAAAAACAAGGATTCAGTCTTGACCACTCCAATATTAACAGGTCTTAGAGAAAAGTAGCATCCAAAAAAGACATTCAAGAGAGCATGTTGAACTGGAAGTCAAGAGAAAAAGGATATTGAGGAAGATGGTGTGATCAACAGTGTCAAACTTTGGTCAAAGAAAGTGAGGGCCCATATTTGATCATTGGATTTAACCAAAAAAGACATTCAAGAGAGCATGTTGAACTGGAAGCCAAGAGAAAAAGGATACTGAGGAAGATGGTGTGATCAACAGTGTCAAATGTTTGTGATAAGTCAAGGAAAATGAGGGCCAATATTTGATCATTGGATTTAGTACATAGAAGTCATTAGTGTCCTTGGCAAGAGAGTTTTTGGTGGAGTGGGGGTAGGGGAGTGTGATTAGAGAGGGTTTAAAAGACAACTGGATGAGAGTTTGTCAATTATTGTAGACTACTCTTGCAAAATTTTCTTCCAAGGGGAAAACAAGGTGATATCTAGTTAAGGAAATGGGGTTAGGACAAGGTGTGTATGTGTTTTTAAAGACGGGACCAATAACAGCATGTTGATATACTATTGAGAATGATCCAATAGAGACTTTGAAACAAATGATGCAGAAGAGGAATAAGAGGAGAGTTGCTGAAGCAATGCTGCCGGAGGGATGAGGAAGGTGAGATCTAGTGCCCTTGGATCAGGTTTGACTTTAAGTGGGACCATGAATAATTCCTCTATAGTAACAGACAGGAAAGCAGAGAATGTGAGTGCAGATGCCGGGATAAGTGAGGAGGTGGGTTCTAAGTCAGTGTCATTCTGACTGGTTCCATTTTCTTTTCTGGTAGTAAACAAGGCCATCAGCTAAGAGTGGTTTGAAAGGCTGGTGTGTAGGTGACAATTGTTATGTCCAAAGTGTGTGAAATTGCTGTTTCCACGTCAGCCAGAGTGAGGCACCAGGAGACTGAGGTCAGACCAAGGGTTTTCAGGTTTCATGGATGGTAACATCACCTTCCCAACCCTGTGCCTGAGGTGGGATGTTGCAATTATCTGAATAGACTTGTGACTGGTGAGATATACATTGGGACCAGGGGAGGAATCAGTAGTCGTAGCAGAGTGTTAAAGAACAAAATTCAACCCCCCAAATTTGAAGATTTAATTGGCTTTATTAAGCGACTCATGAATCAGGCAGCAATCTCATTTAGCAACCAGAAGGGCAGTCTGAGGGGTTGTACGAAATGGGAAGTTTTTATAGGAATGAGGATGCGGTAAGGGAGCTACTAACAAAAGAAAATAAAGGATTATTTTTAGACATCTTGGGAGAGGGAACAGCAAAGGTTTGTATCATGCAGATTGCCTCTACTTTCTATGGGGGATGCAAAGGGCCATGTGACAGATTACTTCACTGGTGTTGACCAGAAAATTTCAGACTGGTGGTTAAGCTTATATTTCTAGGAGAGGTTGAAACAGCAATTAGGTCAGTTATTAAATCTAGGTTTGGTATTGTGGGATTTAGCACAAGTGATGCCATTTGGGCCAATGGTTTTCTTTTTAAAAACTGTGATGCTCTGAGGGAAGGAGTGTTCTGATCTCTTCTACTACTCTGCTCCAGAAATGAAGGATCTTCTTTAACAGACAACAATCGCAATCTACTGTTTTTTGTGTGTTCTTTTTAAAGTATATTTTTATTAATTTCAGAGAGAAAGGGAGAGGGAGGGAGAGATAGAAACATCAGTGATGAGAGAGAATCATTGATCGGCTGCCTCCTGCATGCCCCACACTGGGGATCAAGCCCACAACCTGGGCATGTGCCCTGACCGGGAATCGAACTGTGACCTTCTGGTTCGTAGGTCGATGCTCAACCACTGAGCCATGCCAGCCAGGTGCAAACTACTGTTCTTTATTTGGAAAAAAAATATCAAAAAACCTTTCCCTTTGTCTTTTATTAGTTTGGATAGATAATTTTTGTTTATTTTTGTGTATGTGTATATGTGTAATAAACATATACATACATGTATGGAAATTGTATATAGATAGAGCAAGAGAGCAAGCTTGGCTTATGAACAAAAGAGCTTTATACATGGTTTTGGTAGACTTACACATTCTCCTTCTTCATTGCAGATATTCAGATCAACTCTAGGAAGGAGCACAGGGACCTTGCTTAAGAACAATAGACAAAAATCTGTTACCACCATTTTTCCTTCCTATGAGGAGTCTTGATATGTTGTTGTCAAGGAAAGCTCGAGATGAAAAATATAACTCACACTGCCTTCAGTGCAAAGTGGGGAATTATAGACTCAGACAGTAGAACAATTTGACTCCAGGGACTGTCTAATCCAGCGGCCAGATAGATCAGCAGGAACCTGTTTCTTCTGAAATGACTCAGTTCTCATGGTGGCTATTTCCTTATGAGGTGGAGTCCTCTGAGAAGCAGATGCCAAGACAGGATTAGACAGTGTGATGATTTGGGTCTCCATGTGTCAATGTCAACTCAGGCCCTGTGTCCAAAGTCCTCAAAATGTCAGCTATTCCTCTTTTCCCAGTGTACAGTCACCCTAGTAAATTGTTATCGGTCCCTTTGGGGAAGGACTTGGTGAATCATTATAATTTATTTTTAGACAGTGTTGTGGAGTCCCTTCTAAAAGATAGCTACCTCTTCAGTCAATGTGTTCTGGATCTGAAAATTGGCTCAAGTTTGGGAACTGTGGCAGGGATCATGACTTTTTATTTGGGCTATTGCCCTCAGCCTCCTGCCTTCCATTGTTGCCCTTTTCTTGTGAATGCTAAACAGCACCTTGCTGACTGCCCCTCTCTTTTGCTCTCCTAACCATCCCCACTCCCCACCAGGGATCAAGTTGTTATGGCAACTGTGGCCTTCTGGCTTCTTGCATTCAAGCACCACAGTTGACCATTATTACTTTGGAGGCTCTATCATTCTGATTGGATGTTATGAAGCCCAGATCCATGACTGCTTCTATTGTCAGTCCTGGCCTGCATCGGAGAGCCATCACTGAACTTCTTAGTGACACTGGTATGCTTCTTACCAACCCTTTCCTGATGGCCTTTGTGGACGGTGTTTTCTCTGGATCCTCTCCTAGAACGTAATCATCTGGTGGTTTTTTGGCCTTGTATAATATATCTATGTCAGTAGGCCTGTTTCTCTAGCCTTTGTACTCCTTCCTATTCCTCCTGCCTGGGCAACTCAGGAATTTCTGCTTTCCTCAGTGTTGGTCATCACTTTCTTCAGGCTTCGAAGAGCCACCATAACAGTGAGTTTGCCCCCATCCCTGAGGGCTTGCCAGGACATTAAATCCCATGTCCTACAAAAGTACCCCCAAAGTCAGTGAACACTTGCTTATCCAGTTTAACATTCTAGAACCTTGTTCAAGCATGCTCAAAATTCAGTATCAATGGTATTCATTGGCAGAAGCCAATACAAGCTAATATACTTTGGAATATAATTTATTTCCTCTCTTATCAGGCCCAGCATATCTACAGCTGGATTCTACTGGGATTTAACTGTTATTGGCCTACAAGCCAGCAGAAGAGGCAGGGGGCACCTATTCAGAGACCCTTGCTTTCTAGCACATAGGGAGGCCACCTCTCCAAGCTCTGAGTTTTCAGAGGGAACTGCAGAGTCAGCCTTACATCCCTAGGAACATCCACCCATGTACCAAGGCCATTAGAAATGTGCTGATCAAAAGGGCACCAGTGTCACTAAGAAGTTCAGTATCTTTTTTTTTTAATCCTCACCCAAGGATATTTTCCATTGATTTTTATTTATTTATTTACTTTTTTTTTGTTTTCATATTTTTATTGATTTCAGAGAGGAAGGAAGATGGAGAGATAGAAACATCAATCATGAGAGAGAATCATTGATTGGCTGCCTCCTGCATGCCCCCCACAGGGGATCAAGCCCGCAACCTGGGCATGTGTCCTTGACCGGAATCGAACATGGGACCCTTCAGTTTTCAGCTGACGCTCTATCCACTGAGCAAAACTGGCTAGGGCTCCATTGATTTTTAGAGAGAGTGGAAGAGAAAGGGAAAGACAAGAGAAATATTGATGTGAGAGAAACACATCTATTGGTTGCCTCCTGCACGACCCTCGACCAGGGCCCGGCCAGGGAGGAGACAGCAACGGAGGTACATGCCCTTGACTGGAATAGAACCCAGGACCCTTCAGTCCACAGGCCAACACTCTATCCACTGAGCTAAACTGGCTAGGACAGCAGTATCTCTTCTTTACAGGCTGAAACTGACAGCAGAGGCTGGGCTCATTAATATCTATGGTGATAATGAAGTTCCCAAAGTAGTAAGGGCCAGGTGGTGGCACTTAAACACAGAAACCATGTTTCAGGGTCCCCAGTTTCCTAATCAGAGCTCTGGCCTCAGCATAAGACCTGCCTGACTAGTTATGTAAATGTCTCTGGAGTTCTCTAACTATTAGGCCCTCAATCTGCTGCTTAGCTTTGTTCACTCTTTCATTACAAGGAACAAGGGCTACCAAAGAGGTTCTCTGGAATTCACCCTTACTCTTTGACTGCTAGTCACCGGCCCTTGGTTTCTCATTACCTCTGCAGGGCATCAGTACAGCTCTATCACCAACCAATTCTGTTGTTTTTGTAGGCACTGCTTCCCCATTCTTTCAAACAATTGAATTATTATACCTACCAGGGCAATCTTATCTCCACTAATTCATTTCCTAAGTGGAAAACATTTCACCACCAGTGAACTTTTTTAGCAATTCAGCTGTCATCTCTTTTCAGGGACTATCCATACTCCACATATTACTCAAGATGGCATCTTCTTTATCCATTGAATAATAAGTGAATCAGTTCAAAGCTTTATCTTACCTCATGTTTTCTCAGAACACTTCTAGTAGCATTTGTATTAGTTTTTGTCCTTTAAGAGTCAGCTGCCAAGCCTGGCTGGCATGGCTCAGTGGTTGAGCATCAACCTATGAACCAGGAGGTCACGATTCGATTCCTGGTCAGGGCACATGCCGGGTTGCACGCTCAATCCCCACAGGCAGCCGATCAATGATTCTCTCTCATCATTGATGTTTCTATCTCCCTCTCCTTTCCTCTCTGTAATCAATAAAAAATATGTAAAAACAAACAAAAGAGTCAGCTGCTAAGATGGGATTAGAAGTGCCAGAGGGAGAGAGTCTACACAGGTTCCTCCATTGCCAGCTTCAGAGCCTTTGGGAGTGGTGAGAAGCACATCTCTGGGTTGGCCCATCCATTTCTCCTCCAGTTGGCCCATTGTTCTTGCTCTGCTCATGTCTGTCTAACTGCCTGCCACATCCCCTCAAGGATCTTGGCTCTGAATTCTTTCAGGAAAAGGGGGTGTCGGGGTCTCTTAACTGCTTCCATGCTGAGGAGGGATGAAGGTTTCTCTCAGAGCCAAGAGATCCTTGCTCTCTGTCAGAGGGACGATGAGGCCTGGGCACGGAAGGAAGTGGGATTGTAACCTGGTGGAGACAAACTGTGTTATAATATTTAGTATTATTGAACAAAAATTAGAACAGCAAGAATTACAACAAATGGTCTGGTGGAAGGAAAAAGCATTTCAGTTCTAATATTTTTAACACATTCATTGGCTATTTGGATTTGCTTTTCTATAGGTGAACTCTTCACATCTATTCCACTGTCCATTTTTTTTGTCCTTTTCTTGGCAGTTTATAAGAACGCTTTTCATATTATAGCTAATAGTCCTCCATCTCAGCTCTGCATTGCAAACAGGGATGGAAAAAGCAGTCTGGAACTCTTCACATCCTTCCCCTTCTCCATCCTTATTAGCAGTACAGAGTCCATAGTCCTCAGGGTATAGTCTAAATCAATATGCCAGGAGTGTCATGGGACAACTGCACTGTTCATTTTTAAAAAACAAAACAAGATAGGCCCTTGTCAAGGACAAGTGTCCATGCCCTGTCCCACCCACCCCTATCCCCAGCCCCACCCCCACATTGGGGCAATATTGTTCTAATTTAGTCATTCTGGAATCATCTGCACCATTTTTTTGTCATATCCTTTAAATCCTATAAACTACTATTTATAGTTCTGAAACTTTATGTTGCCAATATTTCATTATAACTACTACTTATATGTTTCTGATACACTTAAAAAATAAATTCATAGCTATGAAAATTAAAAAGAAAACATCCTTCTGCATACCACTTAAAATACACCACACGTTGGGAAACTGGTTAGAGCATGCCATCGGGCCACAGAGGAGTCAAGGACCAGATCAAGGATATACAGAGTTTCAGGAACTCTCCACTTAATGGCACAACTGGAGAGCAGGTTCATTTACCTCTGGGGAAAACAGCACAGAAAGGTGCGAAGCTTTACACATAATTGAGTGCTGAAAATTAGAATCCAGGCGTTTTTCCAAAAACAACAGGATAGCAATGATCCATCAAGTCCGGGTGGTCAGAACTCTAGTTAGCCCAAGCCCCGTGCATACTGGGATTACATTATGAACATTCTGTGTTCTGGCCGGAACATTAGGAGTGATAAGGTTCTGTGAAATATGTGGGGGTCCAGGGTTTAGAAGGAGCTGCCTCAGGACCCCGGGCTGTGACAGACCACAGTCCCTGAGCGGGGTCTGCCAGTCCAATCTGGAACTGGGTGCCGGCCCCGGTCCCAGTGGCTGGAAACCTGTGGACCGCAGGCCTGAGGAGCCATGTGCTGGCTGCGGGCCTGGGGCCAAATTCTCCTGCCAGTTTTCCTCTCTCTCCTTCTCATCCAACTGCTTATCAGCTTCTCAGAGAAGGGTTTTTCTCAAATCTCCAGACACAAGGGCAAGCAGAGACCAAAATCTGAGGACGATGAAGGTGAGCCATCCCAAACCCAGAGGCGGTGCCCCACAGCGCCACCCGCCCTCTCTCCTCTTTGTCCATGGTGCCAACTGGCAGGATATTTTCATCTCGAAAATTACCATTTGCTGTTGGAGAGAAAACATATATAAAGGCTCCTTCCGTTTTGGGTGAAATCCAGTTAAATTGCTCTCGAATTAATTTGTCTTATATGAAATGAAAAAAAGTGGATTAAAATAGTTTTAAATTTGGGAGAGCAGGCCCCTCCCCTCACTTTCCGCATGACCTACATAGCCCATAAGCTTTATGCTGTGAATACGCTGTTGGTTTTTGTTCTAATCAGACTTCACTCAACGGCCATCTCTAGTCTTTCTAAGTGTTTTAAGGTCTTAGTTAATAAGTTGCTTACTTTTGAGTCTTATCTTAAGAAATAATTACTTTGGTTTGGAGACTTCCTTTGGCTCTCGGCTCCAACTGAAGACATTTTGCAACATTCAAAACCATGCTGAGTAGAATTCATGAACTCAGAAGTACGGATTTTAGAATCCTAAATTGGAATTGCATAGATAGAATGAGGACAAAATTTGAATTACTTGGAAAATGCCCTGCAAAGCCAAGATTGCCATTTTTATGAAGACCGTAAGACAGAATAATTACTGCTGTCTGGCTTCCGGAGTCTAAAAGAATGTTAAGATCTGTTAGCGAATCAGTCTTCCTTAGAAAAAACAAACCCAGAGCTCTCAGCTTTGAGAGGAGGGGAGTGGGGAGAGACTGAATTAAAGGGCCTGGCTTGTTTCCTCTGGTTTCATCTTCCCCACAGATTTCTCTCTCCATCACCCCCATACACACTCCAAGAGGACAGTGTTCTAGTACCATCCTGCCCTGTTCTCCCACGCACAGTGCCTGCAAACGGGGGCCACACAGAGACACAAATCCTTCTTTTTGTTCCCTAGGAAATTGGAGTCATACTAGAATTTATTCAAAAGACCTTCAAAATGCTTAAAGAAGAACAAAAAGGCCTGGGCACGGAAGGAGGTGGGATTGTGAAGCAAATAATAAAAGCACGGAATAAACAAAACAAATCGAGAATCATAGAGAACACAGTCAGTTCTAGGGCTGACTAACCCCGGTCAGTGTTGCTGAGGAAACAGCTTCCTGTATGGGGGAAAGCCTGGTTCAACCTGTCCCAGGCCTCCCGGGGGCTGGCTTCAGCCTGGGGCAGTCTCCCCTTGGTGCTTGCATATAACTTTGCTGCCTAACAAGGAGATGGTTTCTTAGACTTGATTCCTTCACTTCTCAAACTGAGGAAGGCATTCTGACGCCTCACAGAGATCCCACCTCCATCCCTGGTAGGACTCTGAGTGAGGGATAGGCCCTGTACCCAGGCAAGCACAGGACGTTGGGGACGATCCCACATCAAGTGAGACCTCCTGAAAACAGGCCTTTGAACCCTGATGTCCATTTCTATTTGAGAGCTTAGGAAGCAATATCCCAAGAAGGTACAGTTTGCCCTTGGAACTTTGGGCTAAGAATTTTCTTCCCCAGTGTCTAATGAATGAACGAAAAGAGTACTAACATATAGAGAAATTCTCTCAGGAGCAACCAGACGACAAATGGGCATAGTCTAAAGAGCAAGTGGCAACCAAGAAAAGAAATCGAACTTTCTAGGTCAGGATAGCACAGCACAGCATGGCCAATCAAATTTGGATGGTACCATTTCCTATTTTTTCAAGTAACAGGAGAAAATAAGAGTTAGGATTTAAATGGCACTAATAGGAAAACCTTCTAGATATATGGAAATAATGAAGTAAAATGCTGTGGTGTGGATGAATATGCTATAAAACAGGAATGACTAAATGAAATGCACTTTTATATAATGTTGAGCAGTAAATAGGCTTTGTATTTACAGTTTTGTACTTCATATTTTTTTCTTGTAGGATGTGCATCAAAGAAAAATTGTAATTTGTGCATACGAGATAGAAAAGTAAGTTACCTTTCAATGAGGAGTTTGTCTTGGGAATGTTATAAAGTCGCATAATTTAGAGCTGCAGTCTAAAAGATATGGCAAATTTTGTCTTACATGATTTCTATAATATGAACAGCCGTTACTAAGATGTATTTCTAGTTTCCAATCATTCTCCAAGGATCTAGAAATAAACAAGAAATAATTTAGTACAAACATGTACTTCCTTCTAGATGCTTCAAAACAAAATATTTTTTGCATGAAAAAAGAAGTGTACCGCCTTCGGGAAGAATTTTTTCTATATCAAGGAAAAGATAAGCCCTTTGAGATACAGTGAAAATTTCCTTGCTACTCCTTAGACCAGAAAGGATGACGCACTGTTCCTTAACCACAGTGTAGCTAACGTCCCTTTTACTGATGCTCAGAAGTCTGACACCATTATTCTTCACTTCAGATTTGGAAGAGAGCAGAAATGCCATGAGGTAAACGATGTCACAGAGAACTTGGCAGCAACCCTCTCAAAACCGTTCTACTCTAACAAGTATTGGAGAACTGAACATTAACACCAGAGACGCACAAAATCACTAATTAGAAAAGGGCACCCTCTGGTAACTGCTATCTGTCATAGTGATCTGGATGAGCCAACCTGTGCTCCTACTAATCCTCATATAGGCAATTCCTCTGCTTTAATGAGGCCTTGGGCTCAGGGCTCTTGGACTTCTCCACCCAGTTCCTGTCATAATTGGATGTGCTTGCCCTGACTCCTCAGCTCTGTGCATTCGGTTTTCACTTCCACGGTCACCCCGAGTCTGCATTGCCTACAATGGCTCTTGCATTCTCATTACCTTACACTGCACATACTTTTTGCCTCAAGAAGACAAGACCATCCTCTGGTTCTTTAATCTCCTATTTTTCCTCCAGCTTGTGGCCCCCTCCAATGGACTTCCTTCTTCCTGTGAATTCTCCTGTCTGTTCACTTGAATGGACACCTTTCTTTCTTTGTTCTTTTCATGTTTGAACAAGAACAAGATATTTTCAAACATGAAAACAGTATAATAAAGCTTTATACCCCCTTCAAGACCCATCTTAGAAGATCTTATTTCATGTATGCCCTCTCCTCCAAAATGGATTATTCTGAAGCAAATAATGATATGGATACCATAACATTTTATTTGCAAGCCAATCTCTCTTTTTGTATGGAAAATAATACAAGAATTATTAGGAGCTGATCATAATAATACAAGAATATAAGAATAAACTCTATTTCCCATATTCACCATCATAAGCCTACCTTTGCCTCACCCTGAATATATATAGTATACCAACTCCTTTTTATTCCCCAAAATATTCCAGTTTGAATGATAAATTATATGCTTATCCTTCTTAACTATAAGGGAATCTTCCTCAGATTCTATTGGAAACATTTTCTTGTAATTTAACAGTATGTGACTAGCCTTCCTACAGTTAGAAAACCTTCTTACCAAAAACAAATCCACTAACAGCAACTAAGTTACAGTACTACCCCCAGCACACAATCATAAACTCAGCACATGAAAGGCATTATATTTTTTTGTTATCTTCTCTTCCATTAGAAATAAAATCTAAGAAACTTGTGAACTTTCAGCTTTCGTTGTTGTTCAGAATCATTATGTGTCACTTGGAATGATAGATTTCAATTATGATGTCACAATGATGATACATATCATGTCACCTTTTTTTTTTCCCTAATGACAGTTAAAAGACTGAACTTTAAAATTGACTTACAAAATGAATTAAAGTAGATTATAAGTTTTCTCCATAATCACCTTTCTCATTCATTGCATCTTGATATGAATTATTGGTTGGGACAGAAAGGAATGAAGTTACAGCAACCCCAGTGGGTTTTTTGACTTTCCCATAGCACAGTTCATAGGAAATGACCATTACTCACATGTTTGTGAAATACACTTATAAATGCCATACCTCAAACCCCACAAGGAAGGCCACTGTGATATTTATTATTCTGAAAAGCGTGTGTGTGTGTGTGTGTGTGTGTGTGTGTGTGTGTGTGTGTATGTGTGTAAGGGAGAGTGGACAGGATCATGGATTCGAATCTGGATATGCCACTGACCATGTGGAGGACCTCTCGGAGTCTCTCGCTAAAAGAAAATGCAGAGGACTAGTTTCATGGGTTACGCTCCAAGGCAACACCTTAATTGCTCTTAGCATAACCATCCTTCTGGAGCCTGATATTCCTGGAGAAGTTTAAGGCCTTCTGTCAAGTTTCTCATTTTTCTTCTAAACCAATTCAGTGTCTTTTCTTTTACACTCATTTTTCCCTTTGGAAGTCGGTTCACAGTTCCAAGGCTACTCCCTGAGTCTTTACCTCCATGCATATACCATGCTCGGAAGCACATTCACAGACTCAGGACCTTTCTCCTTGTTCCCTCTATGATAAATTCAGTCTATTTCTCGGCATTGGCTCCTTTCTTATCAGTTCAGATGAAACGGGGAAAAAACACACACAAAACCAAAACTTCTTATTTCCTTCTAGCAGTTAAAGTCCTCATGCTGCCTTTGCTTCCTTATCCCCAGGATTTAATGACTAGCAACTGATTTAGAGCTCACTAAAGACTCTCCATAACCAAATGCACTGACCTTTCAACTTAGTCCCTCCTTCTGGAGACTTGCTCCTTTCTTGGTGACCTGGACTTTACACATTACTTGCTCTGCCTCTTTCCTCCCCTCTCCGCTTCCTTCATCTGTTCCTCTTCCTCATCATTCCTCACACTCCAAAGCAATTTTTAATACCATGTTCTCACCCTTGTGCTATCTCACCTACTGCCATGACCTCTGCTAGTACCTGCACATAAAGAAATCCCCAATTCATATTCTTAGACCTAATAGTCCCTGGATCTTGGGGTGACACAGTTCTTTTTTTAAAATATATTGTTATTGCTTTCAGAGAGGAGGGAAGAGGGAGAGAGAGATGGAAACATCAGTGATGAGAGAGAATCATTGATCAGCTGCCTCCTGCACACGCCCTACTGGGGATGAGCCCACAACCCTGGCCATGTGCCCTGACTGGGAACTGAACCTCAACCTCCTGGTTCATAGGTGGATGCTCAATCACTGAGCCACACCAGCTGGACGTGATACAGTTTTTGATTAACATTTCTTCATCACCTCAAGTTCAAATTTTCTAAAACTAAATTTCTAATTTTTCTTCCCCAGAGAAGCTCATTTTTTATTTACTTCTTTATTTTTGGTAGCATTTTCCCAGACATAATTTTCTAAATCTTTGGCTCCTTTCTCTTACTTTTTCTCTCTCTCTGCAGTTCACAAAGTCCTATCAGTCCTTCCATTTTTGTCTTTCGACTGGAACAATCTTAGACTTTCTAGGCTTCTGTCCCTCCAGGCCTTCCTGATGCTTTATTCATTATCATAAAGTAGCAATTTCATTGTGTCACCTGTTAGCTCAAAACAATTCAGCTGACTCCTTATCGTTAAAATATAGACTCCATAGTCTGGCAATCCACCCCCCTCACAATCAGAGAAATTTACCTTCCAAATAATTGCACGAAAGTCCACCACAGCAGATTTCAGCCCTGCCACGTGGATACCTGTTCTCTCATTCTGCTGTGACTTGTGTGCTTAAGGCCTACTCTGTCTTGTACTGATTTCACCTAATCCTCAAGACTCAGACAAAATCTGTATATTCCCTGAAAAAATCTAAACTAGTCATGCCAACTAGAAGTGAATAGTTTCTCTTATAAATTTCTATTACATTTATATCTGTTCCACTCCCCCCCCTTTTTTTTTTGTTAATCCTCACTCGAGGATATTTTTCCATTGATTTTTAGAAAGAATGGAAGGGAGAGGGAGAGACAGAGAGAAACATTGATGTGAGAGACACATGCACCCCTCCTGCATGCACCCCTGCCAAGACCAGGGAACCTGCAACCAAAGTATGTGCCCTTGACCGGAATCGAACCTGGGACCTTTCAGTCCATGGGCCGATGCTCTATCCATTGAGCCAAACTGGCTAGGGCTGTTCCACTCCTTTCGAAATTATAATGTTCTTTTACTTAGAGATTTGTTTTTTGTAGAGTGTACATACTATACCTGCCAAACAAAGCAAAAGCAGCACTCTCTATATCTGTGTGACCTCCGCTGTGTCTGGCATCTGCCCATAAATAATGAGTGAATGCTCTTTTGATCCTTTCAATGTCCACTACTCTAAAATCCCCCTTTGCACAATAACACGTACGTACTATTTTTTTGGAGGATTATATTAAACCATCAGTTTATACATTGTTAACAAACCAGTAAACATTATTAAGTACCTCCCCCTTTTTTCTGCATTTTCTTATTTTAATGATATTTGCTTATAAAAATATCAATTTTGATGTCTGTATAAGCTTATTAACAGAGTTCTACCTTAGAACAAATACTCTAGTTTCCCCGTGGATTATCTTAACTATCGTTCTAAAGTATTTTAGCTGACTGCTGAGGTGCCACTCTCTGAAGAATCTGAGGTCAGCATGACTTTATATTGATTTGGACAGTCTTTCTAAACTACAAGAGAAAAATCCATGTAATTTGTCTTAAATTATAAATTACCAATTTAGGGATGTTGAATATATTATACTGTTCCTCTGGGTAATGTGAAGTTTGATTCTTTGAAGACTTTTTAGATTTAGTTAAGGTGTTAGTCTCTTTGTGGTAAGTGACAGAACCCAACTCCAACAAATTTAATAAAAAGGGGAATTTTTGACTCACAAAATTGGGAAGCCCAGGAGTGGCCGTGGCTTCATACTCAGCTGAATCCTAAAGGAGAGTGTTTTCACTTCCTTCCTTTCTTTTCTTCTCCCAGTTCTGCCTCCCTCTGTGGATTGACCTATTTTCTTCTGTGGCAAATGGACATTCTTCACAAAGCTGGAGAGGAGGCCTCTCCCAGCAGGTCCTTCCCAATTTCTGTATACAACTCCAGAGAAGGTTCTGACAGCCCGATTTGGGTCTTATGTCCAGTCCACCACTGGTCACTGGGACCGCGGGATGGGCCACCCTGAGTGCCACCACTTGTGTCTGATGATTCGACAGTAGAAAGTGGTGGGCAAAGCTGTCCAACAGCTGCAGAGCCACATGGAGTTGGGGGAAGAGGTCCACAAAGGAAAGAGGGTATAGCTGCTAAAAGAAGATGGGCACATGAGCTGGGCAGACAGAGTGTAAAAAAATAAACGACCTTAGTCTACTCTATTTTACCCTTTGACCTTTCAGGACACGTACATTTTATTGTCCCCATCCCTACATAAAAAAAAAAAAAATGCCCCTGCAAAATAATGCAACTAGCCTTCAACTAAAATTGTACTTACCCAAAGTCATTGTCAGTTACTGCACCCCCCCCACCCCCACCCCCGATTTCAGCTCTAAGGTTGGGAACTCAGAGAGAGAGAGGTGCAGATTGTGCAGCTGTTCTGTGCAAGTTCCCTGGACAAGCAGTGAGTCACCAGTCTGGCTGCCCAGGCTTACCCAGTGAAGGCGCTCTCTTTTCCATTGATTCGTGAGCCCCCATCAGAGAGAGGCACAGGGAAGGAGGTCTCTTCCGAGGACTGCGCTGCTTTAGAAGCTCACCTGTTGCGAACTTGGTTACTGGGGCCTGGGAATTAGCTCAGTGCTGAGTAAGCACAGGCCCCCTCTGATAGGTTCGGGATTTTTTTGGCAATTCATCTCCCTTAAAACTCTGCTAGATAAAAAACAAAACAGAAAACAACCTGCTAGGTGGCCTGGGTGCCCAGAAACTCTAAGCACTAAGAACCAAAGGAGGAAATCTCTAGTTCTTTCCAGCCTCTGTTGGTTCAACTAGGCCTTGACTTTGCAGTTCCCGTCTTTATACAACAGGGCAAAAGGACAGGACCCATTCAGCCTAACTGGCTTCCATCTCAGACTGGCCTAAATGGCTTTATTTGACCTTTGGTCTTGGTTTGTATGAAACAAAATCTGGCCTGTGAATACCTCCTGCTCCCAGGCTGTGTCTAAAGGGTAGTTCTTTTCATTGAGGTGCTGGTCTCAGGTTGTGCAGCCAGAGTGACTGGGAGGGTCTGGAATCTCTTATAGGTTTGGTTACCAGCATAGAACCACACCGACTAGGTTACAACTGCAGGTTCCTTATTTACTAGGCATGTGACCTTGTGTAAGTCATTTGACTGCTCTGTGTCTTATTGTCCTCAAATATAAAGTGGACATAATGGCATGTAGCTCACAGGGTTGTCATGAGGATGAGTTAATACATAAAAGGGACTTAGAATGGTGCCTGTTATCCAGTAAGCCCTATGTAAATAACAGCCATTTTTACTACTCTGTCCTTGGTTTTTTTGTTTGTTTGTTTTTTACTTATCCAGGTCCTAGTCTTATCTCCCACAATGGTTTCCACCTTTGTACCTTGCTTTTGCTTGCTTCAACAAGGGACTTAGAAGTCAGTTTTCCTATTTCCACATGATTATCTGACCACCTGTGAGCAGGAAGAGGGAGGGGGATGAGGCGGGGTTGAAGGGAAGAGACAGCCACCACCAGGCCCACATGTAGCAGAGGAAAGAGTGGGTGCTGCCAACAAGGGGAATGGGAAAGAGTGTCAGAGAGAGAGAGAGAAACAAATCCTATCTACTGAAGTCATTATTACTACTTCATGAAGCAATGGCTCAGGTTTGATTCCCCAAACACAGCGCCTGAGAAAAGGATTCAGGTACATGTCATTTCTTCAGCAACTGCTCTTCAGCAAAAACTGATGAAGAAGAAAAGGATTCGGGGCAGGTAAGGGACAAGAACCAAGCAAAGATGTGGTCTCAGCTAAAGTCTACCCTTGGCCTGAACCACGGGCAGCCCTGGGGTAAAAAAGAGTCACTAGCAGAGTTATCCCTGCCTTTAGGCAAAGATGCCCACTGTTTGGGACCCTACATATGAGTCAGTAATGGCGGGGTGAAGGGGGAAGTTACCTCAAGGGCAAGGTAATCCTATCCACTGAGGACAACCCAAGAAGAAGGTTAGCTTGGGCCACTTGCAGCCAACACTCATTGCAGCTGGGATTGGGTACATGGGCCTGGTATGGAGGATCTGGGCAGACTACCAACAGCATGAATAATCCTATGTAATAAAAGGGTAATATGCAAATCAACCGAATAGCGGGACGACTGAAACACCTGCAGCCCCTCCCCCCGGTGGGCCCCACCCCTGAGCGAGCCCCCCCAACCTGATTGGGGGCGGGGCCAGCAAACTGTCTCAGCCCCTCACTCCAGCCAGCCCACCCCGTTGGCCCCCATCAGGGGCAGGCTGGCTGGACCCCACCAGTGCACCAGCCTCTAGTAATAAAATAATGATGATGGTGGCTGTTATTTATTGAATATTTATTGAACTAGCACTAAATCTTACTGGAATTGGGATTATTATACTTGAACACTGCTTTGATTTTTCTTTTTCTTTCCAAATACAGTGTTTTTGGTGCAGTGGCAAAAACGTTTGCAAAAAGTTTTGTTTTTCATTTATGGAGTGTCAGTTAAGTTCAGTGTTTTGGTTAAACTGTAAAGGTAAGTTGTCACTATTTGAATTT
Source organism: Myotis brandtii (assembly GCF_000412655.1). Lineage (NCBI taxonomy): Eukaryota > Metazoa > Chordata > Mammalia > Chiroptera > Vespertilionidae > Myotis > Myotis brandtii. The sequence goes on along the minus strand of NW_005368341.1, from coordinate 8,238,735 downwards.
TTATGTTCTTATAAAAATTGACCTGCAAATACTAGTGATTTGTTACACTTGAAGGATTAGAAATTATCTTATTTGCTTTATTAAAGTAACAGGAAGTCTGTTCATTAGTGTTTCCCCTAAGACTGGCTGACACTAGTTCTTTCCAGACTCTGTTGGTTCAACTAGGTTAACATTCATTCTGATTGGTGGGTGGGTCCTTTACCATACCAGTTGTTAAATACTTTAAAGTTCATCTCTACTCTGGTGTACAATAACTATAGCCAGAGAAGGGAGGACTGTGTTTTTAGGTTGTTTCAGGAACTCCAGGTGTTTCTTATAAGCTAGTACTAGGGTGAGGATATATTGAATCCAGTAGCTATAACTTATATTTCCTTAGGGAATGTATTTTGTACTGAGAATTGTCATTCAGAACAATGACTCCCTAGAACCGAACAAATCTCAATCATCAAAGAATCTTCAAATTACATCTACCATGTTATATTTTTGGTTTGGTATGTGGTAGCTATCAAGGCAGGGAAATGTATTAGAACCTTTAAAGAAGTTTTCAAAAAGAGTTAAAGCAAAAGGCTTTCCAGGGGAACCCTGACGATATAAGAAAACCCTTCCAGAGCTACCAGTTGTCTATGTCTTTTTCTTAATTGAAGTGAAAAAATATCAATTTTGCCCTCAAGTCCCTGTTTTCTTCAGGTATTATTAGGTCTGTTTAAATCATAATTGTTTGCAGCAAAGAGCATATAAAAAAGTAAAACTTCATACATTTAGTATGAGTGGGAACCTTAGTCTCCTATTTCATGTCCTGCCCTTCTAGTTTCACATAGCATGGGGTGTGGTGGGGGGGATAGTTTACAAATGCTGGAAATCCGTTTCCCAGCGAGCATTTGTTGTCTCTTTGATAAGGAACTGCTGAAATTCAAACAACAACGCATCCCCAGCTATCTCTATAAAAGCCTGAAGGCAGCTGGATAAAATAGAGGAAAAGGTAGCCAATGGCCCAATAGTTTACCAGTTTGAAGATAATGTTACCTCCTCTTAGCAACCCAGATTACTTTTAAATGTTAGTGACTGCTGTGTTAATGGTAATTTGATTGGAGTATGTGATGTATGTTATTGTATTTTCAGTAAGGGCTGAATTTGTACTTAATCAGACTGTGTGATAATAGAAAAGATGAAAATATAAGAAATTATTAATCTTCTGTTAACTTAAAATATGTTTCTTTTTGTACATTTCAGTTGACATGTTTGGATTCCTGATGCTTCTGCTCATTGCAATATTAATTATATCATTCATTTGGTATTGCTGCCTCCTTCACTATTACCTGCAGGAGTATGTTCATTTCATCGTTAGTAAGAATGCACTTGGGGATAATATCATTGAAGAAAATACTAAGCTAGTTATCAGGAATGTTTTACCTTTTTAATGTAATAAAAGTAATATATCCAGATGATAAGGAAAAAAGTATAGCATCTTATAAAATGAAAAATTTAAATTTCTCACCCTCTCCTCTACCTCTGAAGTAATTTTTTTAGTATGATTTTATTTGTAGTTCTTCTTTTGCTCACCTCTATATATTTGAACAATATGGTTACGTCCCCTCTTCATGATATATTAACTTTAGATGTTTTCTATTGACTCCTCATCATGAAAGCTGAGAAACTTATCTTGCATTTTCTGCATTTTTTGGGTTTTTTTCCTGTTAGTGGATATTATCATTTTATTTTTGAATTTTAATTATTAGCTCTTAAGATTACTAATCTTTCTTCTGTTTGTTATCTTTTTAACTTTGAGTAATATAATCTCAGTTTTTATACTTCTCCCACTACTTAAGATAAGGAAATTTGGAACCTTGTATGTCCTATTTATCCTCTCCTCCTCTATCATCTAAACTCTGTAAACTGTCTCACTCCTTTGATCTTTTCAAGTGTACACTTTATTTTGTAACTATATTTATATCTTAAAATGTTTATAGTTTGAATCCAAAATTTTTAAATGAATAAAGATAATAGAACATATTATGATTGTATAAATATTGATTATAAAGGACCAAAATGGAAATAGGAAATGTATTTCTGTCACTATCCCAGATTGCTTGAAAGAGAAGTACCTCGTGTCAAGGTCAAATAGATGCTCTTTGCTTCCTCTCCATTTCTCATATCCTGCTACATTTCAGCTTGCTTCATGTTTACATTGTGACTTTCCTATACAGCCTTTGCATTTTCTAGAGTTTTCAATCACCTTCATTATTTCTTGTCAGGAATGACACATGTGTCTTTATCCCATCACTGTGATTACTTATCTTACTATTTGGTAAATATATATTTATTTTCTTCTTAAGACATGCTTCTAAAAGTCCTGACTTCCTAATTTATAAAACTTAGTTTATTTTCAGTGCTGTACTGAGTTAGAAGAATTTTTTTGACACCTCTTCTTTATAGGATTGATTTTTTTTTTCCTTTTACTGGAGTACATCCTCAAGTAATTTTTTCAAAAGGAGTTCTTAGAAGCATGCATGGAAAGTATTTCCATAGTCCATGCATGTCAAAAGATTTGTTTTTCTTCATTATTCTTCAGCCCAGCATAGTATTATTTTCTTTCTTCTGATTATACACCTTTTCTAAGAAGGACCCATAGGTAAGACAGATGCGCAAAATAGGCCCACCTGTAAGTAAAATGTGCCTCCCTCCCTTCCACTCTCTCTAAAAATATCAATGGAAAAAATATCCTCAAGTGAGAATTAACAACAACAAAAAACACCCACAAATGAACAAGATAAGGATTGGCCATATATTCTACTTGCTTGCTTAAGACCTCTATTTTCTATAAGATTTTGTATTTTTTCTGGCTTTGAGCCTTTATATCCTTTTTTTATTAATGTACAAAAATAAAAGATGGGGTAAGTTAAAAGATAGCTTCTATTCTTTGCCTCTAGAACATACATATATATTCAGAAGGAAAAACCAATAGAATATATTACATGTGTGGTAAGAGGCTGTGGCATACATGTTATTTTTTTCTTTTATATATTTTCCCCAAATCCTGGTGTCTTATATAGGTCATCACTTTTTTTGTATAGTGCCTATGAGTAAAGTGGCAAATTATACCCATAAGAGAATGGGGTCCTAAGCAAATATCCATCACTGAAACTTATTTTGTCTGCAGTTTAAAAGGAAGCCCGACAGTGCAATATACAGACAATGTATCATAGAATTGTACACTTGAAACCTACATAATTTTAGTAACCAATGTCACCCCAATACATTTAATAGAAAGCAAGAAAGAAAACCAGGGGAAGTGGGGAGGGGGGAGTAAATCCCTGAAATCTTTTTGCAAATATGGGCCAACAATTGTACTCAGTTCTAGTTTCAACCACCATCTCTTCATCTTAAGTTTCTTCTAGAGATCTTCTAGACCTAGTTAATTCAATGAGCACTATATTCTGTGAGAGGAAGTTGTCTTACTAAGGGTTTATTTCATTTCATGATCCCAAGATCCTGGTTGGGTTCCAGAAACACCCATCTTTCATTTAAAAAATACCCTTGAATGACTAATGGAGCATCAAAATATTGATTGCTACATTTGATCTAATATTACTCAGCAGATATGATTGAAAAGTTAAAGCACTTTTAAAAGTTTTAAATGTTAGCCCGGCTGGCGTGGCTCAGTGGCTGAGTGTTGACATATGAACCAAATGGTCACAGTTCGATTCCACAGGCTCTATCCCCAGTGTGGTGTGTGCGGGAGGCTGCCGATCAATGATTCTTTCTCATCACTAATGTTTCTTTCTTTTTCTTTCTTTCTTTCTTTCTTTCTTTCTTTCTTTCTTTCTTTCTTTCTTTCTTTTTTTTTTGTTTTTTGTTTGTTTGTTTGCTTGTTTGTTAATCCTCGCTAGAGAATATTTTTCCATTGATTTTTAGGGAGAGTGAAAGAGAGAGGGAAAGACAGAAACATCGATGTGAGAGAAACACATTAATTGGTTGCCTCCTGCACGAGCCCTGACCAAGGATTGGCCAAATATTGACCAAGGGCTCGGGCACGGGATGTTGCCTGCAGCCAAGGTACGTATCCTTGACTGGAACCAAACCCGGGACCCTTTGGTCCACTGAGCCAAACTAGCTAGGCCATCACTTATGTTTCTATCTCTCTTTTCCTCTCTTCCTCTCTGAAATCAAGAATATTATATTTTAAAATATTTTTTTTTTAATTTCAAATGTTAGAGAATATAAATGTTTACCTGTTCATCTACTCAGTTCCTCCTTAACTCTCTGTTTTAGCAAATGTTTATTGAGAGTGTATTATGCCATAGGCAGGTTGTTGTCACTAGGGATATAATTGTAAACAAGAAAGACCAAATTCTTATCTTCATGGAGTTTACATCCTACTAAGGGGACATAGACAAGAAACAAGCAATTGTTCATTCTGTTATTAACTTATTGATATTTTTAATGATAGTCCACTTATTTTAATTGTGTTGTTCTTACTCAAACACTTCAATTCTGCTGGTGGATAAATAAAAGGAGAACTTTAGTAGAGGATTGGTAATTTAAAAATTGCATAAGTTTAGTCTTCTAAAGAAATAAAATAATTCCAATTATAGCCTTAAGTATTCTGAAAATAAACCTGACTAATTCTAAATTTACTATCACTTTTAACAGTGCTGTTAGGAGACCACAGGGTTTTGTTTTTCACCAAGGAAATGATGGCAAGTATTTTAATTTATTTGATATGATGCCCAGACTCCTGGTAACTCACAGCTGCAAGTCTTTCCTTCACATATTCCAGGATGAACATTAAAGTATGGGTAGAAAACATGACAGCTGATTTCATTGTTCTCATTTCTCACACACATTCTTGTAACTTCAATAGTCTAGGATGGGTAAAACCACAATATTGTTAGAGAAGAGTTAAAATTTCCAACCCAGACTGGATAGTAATAGCCTTCCCAGTTCTCCCAACTCCCACTCCACAAAAGCAACTCAACAGAAGGTGACCTTTGCCTTAAGGAATCCCTGTAGACTTCTCCCAAATTAATTCATTTCATCTTACCTTAGTTGGCTGATCCTCTATCCACACTTCTCCACTTGATTCTTTACTCTTTCCCTTACAAGTTACAAGGCACCCAGGACTCCAATCTTGGCTTCCTTCTGCTCATCACTCATAGCTCCTGGCAGTCCCTTCCACTCCCCTGCCCAGGCCTGGGCCTGGGCCCTGGAGCCCCAACTGAAGTCAGAACCAGAGCCCCCGTTTTCACCTGGGTAATTGGACCACAAAAAACTTTAGATCAGAATATGACTGAGAAAAGGATGCTGCACGGTCTTTTATAATTACCATTACAAATAACTTTGGAGGAACATCCAGATTATTGTGCTGCTCTGGGCCTTCGGGACAGAATAGTAAATCTGAATAAGCAGCAGCAGCAACCTCACAGGAGCAAGGATGAGATGTCCAGCACATACACACTCCATTGCCAACTCCTAGGTCTTGTTGAGTAGAAATTGTTTTGGTGGTAAACCGGGTGCTGAACTGTGTCAAAAGCTGCTTGAGGAGGGGGCTGAAGTGCTTCCTGGGGTTGAAATCAAAGCCAAGGACTGCAGAGAATGCAGGTGCATGGCCATTCCTCTCCCTCTATGTTAGACTCCACAGCAGACTGGGCTGGAGAAATGTTCCCAGAAGAGCACAAGGTTGAGTAATTACTTAGAAACAATTATAAACAACCATGTATCCACTGATTAGAACAATTAGTAATACTAGCTTCATTGTAGGGAATAAAATGCAATACAATTCCCAAGGCAGGATGATTTTCTGCCCAAGAGAATAATCTCCACGTTCAAGGGGGAATGGATGGAGAGAGATTCATGAGTGTCCTTTGTACTTACAAATTGGAAGGTTAGCCCAGCCAGTGTGGCTCGGTGGTTGAGTGTCGACCTATGAACCAGGGGGTCACATTTTGATTCCTAAACAGAACACATACTCAGGTTGCCAGCTTGATCCCCAGTGAGGGGTGTGCAGGAGGCAGCTGATCAATGATTCTCTTTCATCATTGATGTCTCTCTCTCTCTCTCTCCCTCTCCCTTCCTCTCTGAAATCCATAAAAATATATTTTTTAAAAAACAACAAAAAAATGGGAAGTAACCTATCTGATGAATGTTTATTCACTTTTGACTTATGGAATAGAAAACTATGGAATCTTAAAAAATCTTGTACACAGTGTGTTATTGGACCACAATGCTCCTCACCCACAGTGTTAGCTCCCAGGAGTGGAGGTAGTATCACCCCTCTTAGTTCTTGGTACTTGGGCCAAACTTCTCTAGAATTGAATTTAGAAGATGAATTGCTGGTTAGGGAGTCGTTGGGCATCCCCAGGTTTTCTCCCACTGGAGACTAGTCTTGTGGCCGCCACAAAAGAGTTGACCTTTTCCTCTTTGTCAAATTCATACCCAGGTTGGTAATACCTTAAGTCACTTGAGCTCTAAATATTAAAATAGCAGTAACATTAAAATCTCAGAATGGAAGTTATATCATTGTATCATTGATAAATATTTTGTGTTTAGCATTTTAAAATATTAGGTAAGTCATCGTTAACTTTTCTTAGAAAGACTTTGAAAAGATAATTGATTTTCTCTTTTTATAGTATATGATGAATAGATAACTGAAAAGATAGATCTTCCAGAGAGAGAAGAAGGAAGTTTCTATAATGGTAAGGTTTTAAATTATATTGCATGAGTTTTCTACATGCCCTTCCCTTCCTCCTATTGAGCAAATTTTTAGAAATTAATCATAATGATTAAGAAAGTAAGTGGAAATCAAATTTGTAAAATGTGAACAGGTTTTCAATGCCTGAAAACATGTAATAGAAGGCAGCAGAAAAATGGAGATATAACAGCTCCTCAGCCAGGCTGCCTTTGCTTTTTATTTTTAAATTTTTATTTTATTTATTTTAAATTTAAATCTTTATTGTTGAAAGTATTACATATGTTCACTTTTTCCTTCCATTGACCTCTCTCTAGCCAATCCCCACTCCCCACCCCAGGCCCACCCATATCTGTCCATGGATTATGCATATATGCATACAAGTTCTTTGGTTGATCTCTTCCCACCCATCCATCCCTGCCTTCCCTCTGACATTCGACAATATGTTCCATGCTTCTTTGTCCCTGGATCTATTTTGCTCATCAGTTTATTTTGTTGATTAGATTCCACATATAAGTGAGATCATGTGATATTTGTCTCTCTCTGACTGGCTTATTCCGCTTTGTATAATAATCTCCAGGTCCATTCATGCTCTCTCAAAGGATAAGAGATCCTTCTTTTCTACAGCTGCATAGTATTCCATGGTGTAAATGTACCACAGCTTTTTCATCCACTCATCTACTGGGCTGTTTCCAAATCTTAGCTATTGTAAATAGCGCTGCTATGAACATAGGGGTGCATATAATTTTTCTGATTGGTATTTTGGAATTTTTAGGATATATTCCCAAAAGTGGGATCACTGGGTCAAAAGGCAGTTCAATTTTTAATATTTTGAGGAGTCTACATACTGTTTTCCATAGTGGCTGCACCAGTCTGCATTCCCATCAGCAGTGTACTAGGGTTCCCTTTTTCCCACATCCTGGCCAGCACTTGTTTGTTGATTTACTGATGGTTGCCATTCTGGTAGGTGTGAGGTGGTACCTCATTGTCACTTTAATTTGCATCTGTCTGATGATTAGTGACACTGAGCATTTTTTTATATGTCTCTGGGCCATCTCTATGTCATCTCTGGAGAAGTGTCTATTCAGGTCTTTTGCCCATTTTTCAATTGGATTTTTTGTCTTCCTTTTGTTGAGTTGTATGAGTTCTTTATATATTTTGGAAATTAACCGCTTATCAGATGTATTGCTGGTGATTATGTTCTCCCATACTGTGGGTTCCCTTTTCATTTTGTGGATGGTTTCTTTTGCTGTGCAGAAGCTTTTTAAAAGGTCATTTTATGTAAAACTCCATCAAATTCTTGGGAGAACAAGTTTGTTTGTCTTTTTTTGCCAAGTTGTTTATAATAAATAGGATTAAGTAGTCAATATAAAAAGACAAAAGTTGATAAACTATAATGCAGAAATAACATTTTTCTATAAGATAGATAGTAAAGATTTCTGACAAACGGGTGTCTAAATGAAATAAGCCGACATAAATGAGACCCTGTGTATAATAATAAAATAAGAGTAAGAATAATGAAGACAGTAACATTTCTTAAGGGACTTCTCCAAAAATGTGACAAGTGCTTTTTTAGAAGGTGGGAGAGTCTGCGGTCAGGTTTAAAAGTTGCCTCTGGAATTTACTATACGTGAAGTCTAAGGTAAATTGCTTAACATTTGTGAGTTTTGATTACCTCATACATATAGGAATAATAATAGGAATAATATTTCTAAGCAAGGAAGCTTAGAAATAATGTAAGAAAAGCTCCTGGAATATAATCTATAATCAGGAAATGGTAGCTCCTGGGCAGAAGGAGCCAGACAAGATAACCACCATGAAGTAGAAGGAGTCCAACCCCTGAACCAGCAAGATCCTGGGGTCTAATCTCTACCCACCACTTTTCAGCTGCTAAATACTAAGCAAGTTATTTAAATACTGTCTCACTATGTAAAAGGGAATAAACTATAAATGTTATATGAGAATTTAAATACTGTATATAAAACACTTTTACAAAAAAATAAAATCAATTTATTTTGTTTCATTTTTTTCATTTTTAAATATATTTTTTAATTTTTGATAGTATTATAGATATCTCCCATTTACACCCCCCCCCACTTCCCCCCTCTTTCCAGGTCCTATCCATCTCCCAGGTCTTCACTACCCTATTGCCCGTGTCCAGAGGCTATGCATATAAGTATATGTTATTTGGTTTACCTCTTCTTGCCCCTCCCCTCCACCCCCCCGCAACCCCACATCAAGGTATGTCAGTCTGTTCCATGCCTCCCTGCTTCGGGTCTTATTTTATTGGTCAATTTATTTTGTTCATTAGATTCCACAAATAAGTGAGATCATGTGATATTTGTCTTTCTCAGTTTTGCTTATTTCACTTAGCATAATATTGTCCAGGTCCATCCCCGTGCATAGTTAGTGCTTAATAAACAATTCTGTTATTGCCTATGATGAACCTATTATGTCACCATAGGTCTGTAGGCACTGTGGGAACACCAAGAGAAACTGTACATGGTGCCTTAAGACACATAAAATCTTTCCAGGAAGATAAGGCCTTGAGGGCGTATAAATTTAGGTAGTACAAAATATAGTTACTATAGTAAGTTCCACAATACAGGGCCCCGGGTACCTGAGAGTTGAGTTCAAGTCTAGAGAACTCATATTTATAGGGCTCAAGTTGTTTATAATAGAAGACTTCATGGAGGCAATCATAGCACATCCGCAGAGTTTGAAGAGTGGACAGGATATCAAGAAGCACAGACTGGAGTTGCCTGAGGAAATTTGGGGGAGAGGAAACAGAAGGAGCAATAAAAACCACAAAGTTAGAAAAGCACAGATTATACTTATTGGGCACTTAAGTGCCTGGCACTGTTCTAAGGGCTTTACACATATTAATTCATTCAGTTCTCATACCAATCCCATGAAATACATCTTAGTATTAGCCCTACTTTATAGATAAGGAAACAGAGCCCTTCTCCTGCCTGTACCAGTAAGTGAAATAGAAAGTGGTGCCACTTCCTCTGAGCCCAAGGCGGCTTGGTCAGTGGGGCTCATCCCTCAGCCTTCAGCCAGACGGCACACGCAGGACCCCTCCGCCTACACCAGTGCGTTCAGCAGTCCTGCTTCATGTCGCCAAGCCGGGCAATCTGGCTCCAGAGTCTGAGCTTTTAATCAAGACGCTCTGTGATGAGAAAGGCACCTGGTCCTTATTTGTGGAGGACTTTGAAATCCACACTTAGGAATTCGAGCTTTATTTTAAAGTTACTGGGAGACATTGACTTTATTCTGAAGGAATGTAGAGGCACTTTTTAGCAGAGATGGGGAATAACATAATCACATTTGTAAGGAAACGGTCCTTGATGGTGTCATTAGAGGGGACAGGGAGATGGGAGGGCTGGATAGCTCAGAGAGGGGAGATTTGAGCAGGAAGATAAGTGAGAAGGAGAGCGCCAGGCATTAAAGTGGGAGCAAATGAATGCCCACATGAGTGCCGTGGCACTGAACACATGAGGAGGGGACAGGCTTGAATGACAGTTCAGATTAGAATTGGCAAACCCTGGTGATCATTTAGAAATAGAGAGTGAAAAAGAGGAGCTGATGGAGATCCCAAGGTTCCCGGCTTGAGTAATTGGAAGATAATGATGCTGATAATATGAAGGGAAACAGGAGGAAAGGGCAAGGGGCTTTTGGTGACTAGGATCGAGTTCTCATGTTAAATTTGTGGTAGTAGCAAGACAGGCATGTAGAAACTCCAGCCAAGAGTTGGGATGGAGCTCTGGAGCTGGGGAGATCTGAGCAGGAGACGTAAATGAGGAAAGAACATGAAGCCATGGCTATGGGTGAGTGTGACTGTGGAGTGTGTTGAGAAATGAACAGAAAGGCAAGAATGGATCCTTCAGCATGACCTTAACCTCGGGTGTGGAAAGGAGTTACGGTGTCTCCCAGAAGGAGGAGTGACTCACAGGCTTAGTGGGCCAGGATACGGCAGTGTGAGAGGTGGGGGAAGGGTGGTGAGGAGCATCAAGTGCATGGCGCAGGCAAACCTTGCTCACACATGTAGGCTATTGTAATGCTTTTAAACCAGTGGTTCTCAACCTTCCTAATGCCACGACTCTTTGATACAGTTCCTCATGTTGTGGTGACCCCCAACCATAAAATTATTTTCGTTGCTACTTCATAACTGTAATGTTGCTACTGCTATGAATTGTAATGTAAATATCTGATATGCAAGATGTATTTAGGCGACCCCTGTGAAAGGGTCGTTCGACCCCCAAAGGGGTCGCGACCCACAAGTTGAGAACCGCTGTAAACTATTAGGATGTTTCTAGATACTAAGGAGCACTTTGCTAAATAGTAGGTACCATGGTAGCTGAAAATAGATTGTAGCTTTCCACAGTGTCTTGAATTGCAGGAAGCATATTATTCCTGTGAAAGAGTCATGCACAATAAAGGTTTTATCTTGCAGGACAGAGGTTGCCTAGGGCAGCATGAAGAGAAGGAATCTGAGCAATGCCCAGGCTCAGTGGGAAAGAGCACTGGGATCTATTAGCAGTATCTACCCTCTGTGGAGGGAGCGGGGAATACTGAGTCCAATTGGTCTTTCCTTCATTTGGATGCTTCAAAGTTTTATGATTATCAAGACCTAATTTATTATACACATCAATTAAAAGGGGGGGGGGTGTTGAGACAAATGTCTCCTCATGATTTCAAGCAGTTTTCCAGTGCCAGGACTTATACAACGAAGGTGAATGTCAGACTCTCTAAGAGTGAATAAATGCAAAAGAAAAAAAAAAGTATGATAAGTAATGAAGAATCACCACACACCTTCAATTCAGCCCTTTCCTAAGATAGACATTAACGGGAGTGTGTGTGTGTGTGTGTGTGTGCGCGCGCGCGCGCGCGCGCGCGCGCATGTGCGCACACACACGCACGTTCAGTTGTTTGGTACTTTAAGTAAATATTCTAATGGGAGTATGATGGGAATATGTGAAGGAAATTGAAAGTAATTGCTTTTTACCGAAAGAGTAAAAAAAGTTATTTGAATTTCTCCAGTCAAGCACTTTGATTATAGAAAGCCACAGGTAGGGAACATAAAAGGGATTGTTGAATTGAATTATTCACTGAGGAGAATTCATGGAAACCACATTAATAAAATTTTAGATGAGACTCTACTGTTCTATGTAAATAACTGTTGCAAAAGCTTTCATTTCATAAGTACTCATTATTATTGACATTTACTGTCCTTCATCTTGAAAAAATTGTGCACAAACACTTTTGTAAAATACCATTATAATTTAAATACCTATTGGAGTTAATTTTAAAATAATTTTGCTTTGAAGAATTCTACAGCTGCAGTTCTTTGTATGTCTTCTAACATACTCACTGTGTTGTAAGATTTTACACCAATCTTTCATCTCTGTGTCAGAATATAAACCTTTCGAGGGCAAGGGTGGTATTTCATCACTGTACCATTGACACCTCTGTATAGTGCCTAGCTTTTGGCTAGTCTCCCCTGACTTTTATTCTTGTTCACTGACATTTTCAAGAGTCAGCTTTTGTAACCCCTCTGATGAAAATGTAAGACATGGTGCCTGCTATCAAAAACATAAAATCCAGTTTCAGAGAGAATAGCCACCAAAAATAGATAATGAACGAATAACGAAGAATGGGTCTCAGTAATTACTATTTTAAAACCTTGAAAATGGAATGCATTTTCATTCCATTTTCTGCCACAGATAAATTATCAGGGATATATAGGGAAGGACTTTCACTATTTGGGCTCAAGAGATGGGACAACATATAAGAACTCTACTATTACTATTTCCTGATCACACTTAGTAGCTCTCTTCTCTGTGTCTTTATTCTCACTGTTTTCTTTCTGATAAGGGCCTCTTGTACCAATTCCTGGTATTCATTTGCCAAAACCCTAATATTTTTTCAAATCTCATCTTAAATACCACATTCAAACAAAAGTTCCTGGTCTCGCTTAAGCAGATATGATCTCCTTCTTTAAATTTCCTGCTCACTTTTCTTTCCCCTCTCTCCATTACCTAAGCTTACATAATGGTACTTATCTTAAGGCAGACATTTTATTTTATTCAATTTTATTTTATTCTGAAAGTGCAGAATCTCAGCGTTACCCCTTACTGTTTGTGTCATCTTGGGAACATTATTAACCTCTCTCTATGTCTCAGTTTCCTCATCTTTAAAGTAGGGATAAAAATAGTTGCTTGTCAAAATAAATTCAGACAAAAAAAGCTAAGAACCACATGATTTCACTCATATTTGGGCTATAAGACTGAAACTCATAGACACAGACAACAGTACGGTGGTTACCAGAGGGAAGGTGATAGGGGTGGGAAGGAAAGGGACCAAATGTTTGGTGACGGAAGATGATTTAACTTTGGGTGGTGGAGACACTATGCAATATACAGATCATGTATCATAGAAATGTACACTATGTAAAGTACAGTGGGGCCTTGACTTACGAGTGTCCCGACTAACGAGTTTTTCGAAATACGAGCCGTCTCTCGGCCGATTTTTTGCTTTGAGTTGCAAGCTAAAATTAGGGTTATGAGCCAGCTTTAGATACCCCACCGCTAGCTGGCGCAGCGAACATCACAGTGAACGCCACAACATCAGCCCAGCATCACATGTCTCACTCGTTCACTTTTTGATTTGACATACGAGTAATTTGAGTTACAAGCTCCGTCACGGAACGAATTAAACTCGTAAGTCAAGGCCCCACTGTACTTATAATAGTTCCTAGCACATAATAAACACAGTAAATAATATCTGTTATGGCAGCATCTACAGTTTCTGGCATGTAGTAGCTATATATGTTGACTTGAATAATAATGATAAGATGGAGTACATGATGAGTTCATTTTGGTCTGATTCCTATAAGAAGAAAGGGAGTTTGAAAAAGAAAAAGATAGATTAGGGTCAGATGGATTTGACTGAATAAGCATTTATTGTATTTTTGCCTTGTGCCAGCATTGGGCATACAAGGTGAACAAGACAGATAATATGGGGGGGGGGAGGCAGTATTTGTTCAAAGGCCACAAACTTTTAGTTGAAAGATGAATATGTTCTGAGGATCTAATGTACAGCACAGTGAATATAGCGAATAACACTGTATTATATACTGGATAGTTGCTAAGAGAATAGATCTGAAATGTTCTTACAACAAAAAAGAAATGGTAATTACGTAACGTGATAGAGTTGTTCACTAATGCTATGGTGGTGATCATTTTACAATGATCAAATCAACACATTGTACACCTTAAACTTACATAATGCTATAGTCAAATATATATGTCAATAAAGCTGGAAAAAAATACAGTGTAGCTACTAAAAAAAGTGAAGAGCAAAGGAAAATAATTAAAAATAAAGAAAAGAAAGAACTGAAATTGGGGGAAATAAAGGCGAGGAGTCTACTTGAGATAAATAGGAAAGGCCTCCTTGAGGAAGTGGGGCTTAAACAAAAACCAAAATGCGATAAGGAGTCAGCCAGGGGCAGAGTTGGGGGAAGGAACACAGAGTTGAGATGAAGTTTGGGGTGTTGGAGAAACTCAAATTCAGTGCAGCTGAAGTGAGCAAGTGGTTGAGCTGAGGACATAGGTTGGGCTCGAACTATGTAGGGATTTACAGGCCATTAGAAAGGAGTGTGGGTTGCACTAGACTTGACTGAGACCATGTGATTTTCAGCCCTGCTTAAGTCTATGTAACATGTAGAGAAATATTTGGGAGTAGGCATTGAGATGCAAGAGCAAGGCCCTGGGGTTATGACTAAGAATGGTGTTAGAGGAGACAAGAAATAGCCTGTGAAGTGGAGGAGTTGGATTGGAAATATGAAACTATTCTCCTTTGGAGGCTCCCCTTCTACACAACAGCTGCTGCCTTACTGTAATGGACTTTGAAAGGACTTTTCTCATAGCAGACGAAAAGTCGAGCCGACGTGGTGACCTTTGGAATAGGTGGTTTCTTTTCTGCCAAGTTGAACCTCTTCTGTGAATATGTTTGCAGAGTGATCTGTCTGACCTTAGTGCAGGGTGGGTCAATGCTATCCTTCACAAACATTCAATTCTTCTCTTTTCATGTCAGCAGAAGGAAATAAATCATTTATGTTAGCTTGGGTAATTGAAGCTTTTCATTTCCAATTTACCCTGGTGGGTGTGTGACTAATTTGAGTTGATAATCATTATTACCCATATTTAACTTTTTAAGGGATGGACCATGAGTTGGAAAACATTGCATTTCTATAAAAAAAATTGGTGTAATGGCCTTGAACTTAAGCTTTCTAGTCTAAATGTGAAACCTGAGAGTTAACATTGTATTACATTTCCAGTAATGACTGTGTCCTTTTTCTTTCAGGCTTGCTTCCGGATTTTAATCATCTTTACAGCCTCTTTGAGAATGATTGAACGTCCAAATTCCCTTAAGTTAAAAATTTAAATTCTATTGAACATCTTTGTATTTTATTACTTTTACATTATGACTTGTGCAGTAATTTAAGATCCTAAGAGTTGAAAAAGCTCTTGAAAAAAGATTTTATGGTTGGTTTCAAAATTTTTAAAAACTTTTTAATAATCTCCTTCCTAGTTAGTTTTACAATCATAATATTCTTCCCTTTGAACATAAAGTGGTATAAATATAGAATGTTCAAGCATCTGACATATACATTTATATATGGCATAAGAATTGAAGATTACATCCTATGATTCTCTCTGACTTTGATATTTTTTTCATCAGGGTTACCAGGCAATAAATAAATACTCTAATTCTTATTTTGTTTACAGTCATCATTACAAAAATTGCTCCACTATTCAAAATCTGCCCAACAATAGTAAATTTGGGGTAATGACTGATATCATTAGAATCGCTGTTGATGAAGTCTTGAGTGGATCAATGATAATATATTTTTAATGCTGTAGATACTTTAAATAAAGGAGGTGAAGACTTTTAACAATTTAAGAAAAATATAGAGGATTTTTTAATAAAACAAAATTATGCCTGGCTTGTTTTAGTATGAAATAGATTCTTTATTAAAAATCTGTAATATTCTGATACATTTATTAAGTGTGTTACATCAACTTTTTTTTTCTTCAAACTTCTACCTGTTAGGCAATATTTGGAAAAGGAAGGGATAAACTTAAATTTGATATTGTTGCTACTTTCAGTACTTTTATATAAAACTAATATGGCTTCAGTTGAACTTGGGAAGGGGGGAGGCATGTGTTATCAAAAATTGTAAAAAATTTGGTGAGGGGCATGACATAAAATAATTCATTGTCATAATGGGGATAAATAAAGCTTGGTTCTATATATATTTAGAAGTTTCCCTCCAAGATATCAAGGCTGGAATTACTTGAGTTAGGAAAAAACAAGTTTGTCTTAAGTTGAGGTGATTGCAAGTCCCGCAAGACAGAACTTGCTCTGGATGGAAGATTGATTTCTGTTCTAGAAGGAAACTTGTGTTAAAGAACTGAAACAGCAATAGAGAAATAAGTAATATCTTTTGTTCCACCCAAATCCAAGAACTTCCTCTTCTCTCCCCCATGAAGTATAAGGTCATCTAGTCAATGGAAGCTCTTTCCTGTCTGTGTCATTGCTTTCCACTTTAGCTCATTTTCTGAAGCTCATTTCCCACCCACAACCCACAGCTTTATTGAGGCATCATTGGCAAATGAAACTGTATGCAGTCTTGCGCTGTATACATAATGATGTTTCAGTCAACAATGGACCACATATACAATGGCAACCCCACAAGATGATAATGGAGCTGAAAAATTGGTACTGCCTAGTGATGTAGCTGTTAATGTTGTAAGCAGAACACTGTGCTATTGTTAAATAAATTTAGGTAGTCTAAGAGTGCAGTGTTTATAAAGTTCATACTACTGTACAGTGATGTCCTAGGCCAGTGGTAGGCAAACCGCGGCTCACAAGCCACATGTGGCTCTTTGGCCCCTTGAGTGTGGCTCTTCCACAAAATACCACGTGCGGGCACACAGGTACAGGGAACGTTGTGGAGTGAAAGAAGTGATGTAGTGTCGAGTATTGAGAAAGGTATGTTGAGATGGTTTGGACATATAGAGAGGATGAATGAAAGGAGATAGACAAAACAAGTATACAAGACGAGTGTGGATGGGAGAGTTGGAAGGGGTCGACCTCAGCGAACATACCTCAATCAGATTGAGGATGTTTTTAGCAAAGGCCAGCTTAGGAGTACCCTAATTAAGTTAATAACAATGTACCTACCTATATAGTTTAAGTTTTAAAAATTTCAATCATTGTACTGTTGATATTTGGCTCTGTTGACTAATGAGTGTGCCGACCACTGTCCTAGGCCTTCACATTCACTCATTGACTCACCCAGAGCAACTTCCAGTCCTGCAAGCTTCCATTCATGGTAAGTGCCCTATTCAAATATATCTTCTTTACCTTATATACCACTAGAGGCCCGGTGCACAAAAATTTGTGCACTCGGGAGGGAGGGGTCCCTCAGCCTGGCCTGTGCCCTCTCGCTGTCTGGGACCCTTTGGGGGATGTCCACTTGCCAGCGGGGAGCAGACCTAAGCTGCAGTCGGACATCCTTAGCGCTGCTGAGGAGGCAGGAGAGGCTCCCACCACCACCGTTGTACTGGCAGCCATCAACCTGGCTTGTGGCTGAGCAGAGCTCCCCCATGTGGGAGCGCATTGACCACCAGAGGGCAGCTCCTGCATCGAGTGACTGCCCCCTGGTGGTCAGTGTGTGCCATAGTGACCAGTCATTCCCAGTCTTTCTGCTGTTAGGGTCAGTTTGCATATTACCCTTTTACTATATAGGATAGAGGCCTGGTGCACGGGTGGGGGCCGGCTGGTTTGCCCTGAAGGGTGTCCCGGATCAGGGTGGGGGTCCCGCTTGGGTGCCTGGCCAGCCTGGGTGAGGGGCTGATGGCTGTTTGCAGCTGGTCACACCCCCTTCAGGGTGGGGGTCCCCACTGGGGTGCCTGGCCAGTCTGGGTGAGGGGCTGAGGGCCGTTTTCAGGCTGGCCTGTGACTGAAGCTCCAAGCCTCTCCTTTTTTCCTTTTTTTTTTAATTCTGGGATTTATTTATTTTCTATAATTGAAACTCTATTGCCTTCACTGGTGCTCTCAGCTCTGAGGCCTTGGCTGGCTGAAAGCAGGTATCTGAGGTTTGTTTTGCTTCTATAATTGAAACTTTGTTGCTTTTGGAGCTGTTGCTTTCGGAGCTTAGAGCAGGTCGTGGCAGGCGGGGAACCTTAGCTTCCTCCATCACTGGAGCAAGCAAGCCTCCTGCTCGCTTCAGCTGCGAGGCTGCAGGCCACCATCTTTGTTGGCAGTTAATTTGCATATCTCGCTGATTAGCCAATGGGAAGCGTAGCGGAGGTACGGTTAATTACCCTTTTTGTCTTTTTTTTTATTGATTTTTTACAGAGAGGAAGGGAGAGAGATAGAGAGTTAGAAACATCGATGAGAGAGAAACATCGATCAACTGCCTCCTGCACATCTCCCACTGGGGATGTGCCCACAACCCAGGTACATGCCCTTGACCGGAATCGAACCTGGGACCCTTCAGTCCGCAAGCCGACGCTCTATCCACTGAGCCAAACCGGTTTCGGCCCTTTTTGTCTTTTATTAGATAGGATATTTTACTGTATCTTCTATGTTTACTATACAAATACTTATAGTGCGTTACAATTGCCTACAGTATTCAGGAGCAATAGGCCATACCTTATAGCCTAGGTGTGTACTAGGTTATATCCTCTAGGTCTGCATAAGTGCACTCCATGATGTTCACACAATGACAACATTGCCTAACAACACATTTCACAGAATACATCCCCATCATTAAGCAATGAGTGACTGTACACTTCAAGTTTACAACGTGATGATTTGCTAGACATATACATTGTGAAATGTTTCCCACAATCAGATTGATACATTTATCACCTCACATGGTTACCTTTGTGTGTGTGTGTAGTGAGAATGTTAAGACTGCTCTCTTAGTATAAATTTCAAAATATACTATTATTATAGTCACCGTGCTGTACAGTATATCCCCAAAATATATTCATCTTATCGCTGAAGGCTTGGATCCTTTGATCAGCACTGCCCAACATTTCCTAACCCCCAGCCTCTGGTAACCACCATCCTACTTTCTATTTGTATGCATTTGGCTTTGTTTGTTTGTTTTTTAGATTCTACTTATAAGTGAGATAATATAGTATTTGTCTTTGTTTACCTGGCTTATTTCCCTTAGCAGAATATACTCCAGGTTTACCCATGTTGTCACAAATGGCAGGATTTCTTCTATCTCATGTCTGAATAATATATATAAACTAGAGGCCCCAAGCACGAATTTGTGCACGGGTGGGGTCCGGCAGCCGGCCCCGATGGGGAGAGGGGGCGATCGGGGGTGGGGCCGGCCAGGAAGAGTTATTAGTGTCCAATATCTTTGCAGTGTGTATACACGTTGCTGTTGGCTTTCGGATGAGTTGAAGCTTCAAAGGCGCTTTAGTGTCAGGGACACTTATAGCTTCTGTTTCTAAGCCTCTCCCTAGACAGGTAATGTGGTTTAGTTTCCTGCTGAGAAACCCTCTAAAGAAAGGCTGTGATGTGACGTGGCTGCCCTATCTGGTAGTAAGCAGTGGAGGGAGAACACAGGAAGATGGTGGTTGTGCTGGGCACCTCTCCTGGACA